>NC_060140.1:270647463-270959797 GCF_021461385.2 Schistocerca piceifrons | reverse complement strand
CATTCATAACGCTCCTCGACGTGGAGGAGTAGGGAATAAACGTTAAAAGAAAACTTATTGAATTTTAATGAAGTCTGTAACACTGTTTGACTACAAAAGCCAGAGATGACTGTGGTAATGGATTTACTGCACGCCTATGGGCCGTTCTAGACCTGAGGAAATCGCGACCACGACGCAAGCCGAACTACACTCCTGGAAATTGAAATAAGAACACCGTGAATTCATTGTCCCAGGAAGGGAAAACTTTATTGACACATTCCTGGGGTCAGATACATCACATGATCACACTGACAGAACCACAGGCACATAGACACAGGCAACAGAGCATGCACAATGTCGGCACTAGTACAGTGTATATCCACCTTTCGCAGCAATGCAGGCTGCTATTCTCCCATGGAGACGATCGTAGAGATGCTGGATGTAGTCCTGTGGAACGGCTTGCCATGCCATTTCCACCTGGCGCCTCAGTTGGACCAGTGTTCGTGCTGGACGTGCAGACCGCGTGAGACGACGCTTCATCCAGTCCCAAACATGCTCAATGGGGGACAGATCCGGAGATCTTGCTGGCCAGCGTAGTTGACTTACACCTTCTAGAGCACGTTGGGTGGCACGGGATACATGCGAACGTGCATTGTCCTGTTGGAACAGCAAGTTCCCTTGCCGGTCTAGGAATGGTAGAACGATGGGTTCGATGACGGTTTGGATGTACCGTGCACTATTCAGTGTCCCCTCGACGATCACCAGTGGTGTACGGCCAGTGTAGGAGATCGCTCCCCACACCATGATGCCGGGTGTTGGCCCTGTGTACCTCGGTCGTATGCAGTCCTGATTGTGGCGCTCACCTGCACGGCGCCAAACACGCATACGACCATCATTGGCACCAAGGCAGAAGCGACTCTCATCGCTGAAGACGACACGTCTCCATTCGTCCCTCCATTCACGCCTGTCGCGACACCACTGGAGGCGGGCTGCACGATGTTGGGGCGTGAGCGGAAGACGGCCTAACGGTGTGCGGGACCGTAGCCCAGCTCCATGGAGACGGTTGCGAATGGTCCTCGCCGATACCCCAGGAGCAACAGTGTCCCTAATTTGCTGGGAAGTGGCGGTGCGGTCCCCTACGGCACTGCGTAGGATCCTACGGTCTTGGCGTGCATCCGTGCGTCGCTGCGGTCCGGTCCCAGGTCGACGGGCACGTGCACCTTCCGCCGACCACTGGCGACAACATCGATGTACTGTGGAGACCTCACGCCCCACGTGTTGAGCAATTCGACGGTACGTCCACCCGGCCTCCCGCATGCCCACTATACGCCCTCGTTCAAAGTCCGTCAACTGCACATACGGTTCACGTCCACGCTGTCGCGGCATGCTACCAGTGTTAAAGACTGCGATGGAGCTCCGTATGCCACGGCAAACTGGCTGACACTGACGGCGGCGGTGCACAAATGCTGCGCAGCTAGCGCCATTCGACGGCCAACACCGCGGTTCCTGGTGTGTCCGCTGTGCCGTGCGTGTGATCATTGCTTGTACAGCCCTCTCGCAGTGTCCGGAGCAAGTATGGTGGGTCTGACACACCGGTGTCAATGTGTTCTTTTTTCCATTTCCAGGAGTGTATTTCATTCACCGCGGCGACCGGTGCACCCTGTCTCCGGCATAGCAATTTCCAGCTTCCGCTCTTGTCTCCCCTACCGCCGACCAAACGAGGAAAAGAAAAGTGAGTGGACTGCAGGTAGGGTCACACAGAAAGGCTGGTACGGGTTGGAAGGAGAGAGAGGACCGCAACAGACCAAACGGAGCAGCACTAACAATATAATTTACTTGCATTCCAGCACAATACTTGTTGTGAATGGCTTCCTCCTTCGCAGCTTCCCATCCTTTATACCTGGTGCGCGGGACCCACGGGCGGGAATTGTCCTGTGACGTTGAATGAGGAGACGTGACGCTCCACACTGTGCTATTCCAAGTAGGTCAGTAGGTCGCTACCTGGCGGCTGGTATGGTTTGTCGCCACTGCGGGGCAACGCCAGGAAGGCCAATTTGCTCTGGGAGCTCACTGGAGCTGTTTGTATTATCGTGCAGGCGTTGTACCAGGTGATCAAAAAGTCAGTATAAATTTGAAAACTTAATAAACCACGGAATAACGTAAATAGAGAGGTGAAAATTGACGCACATGCTTGGAATGACATGGGGTTTTACTAGAACAAAAAAACCGTTCGCAAAATGTCCGACAGATGACGCTGGACAGCAAAACGTCAGAGACTGCGCATGACAATCGTGTATAAAAGGAGCTGTAATGAAAGAGAGAATCAGATGCGCCAGATGTTGACACCTGAAAAGGCGCTTTTAGTGAAGCTCTATTATCAGAATGGGGAATGTGCTAGTTCAGCGTTACGATCCTATCGCCATAGGAAGGGGATTCGAACGGGTAATGGTCCGTTGACAAATGCAGCTGGGGCGAGAATGATTTCGAAGTTCGAAGCCAGGGGATGTTTAGACGATAGACCCCGTAGTGGCCGACCGAGCACAAGGCGTTATGCTGCCGAGACAGTTCACGAAGAAATGGGGACTGTAGCGGGTTCGTCTATGCACGGGGAAGTCAGCGCTCGTGCAGTCGCACGTCGCACAGGCATTCCATACACTACTGTTTGGTTGGCAATTAAGCGTACCCTCCGATGCTATCCGTACAAAATCCATCGGCATCATGAACTGTTACCTGGCGATTTAATGAACCGGAGAGCATTTGCGGTGTGGGCGTTTCAAAAGATGGCGGAAGATGACGATTGGTTCAGTAACTTGTTGTGGACCGACGGAGCTCATTTCACGCTCCGAGTGTCTGTCAACGCCCACAAATGCAGAATTTGGGCTACCGAAAATCCTAGAACTCTCGTGGAAACTCCATTGCACGACGAGAAAGTCATGGTATGGGTTGAATTTACCACATCTACCGTTATCAGGCCTTTTTTCTTCGAGAAAATGCGTGATTCTGGTTTTGTAACTGCTACAGTGACGGGTGAGAGGTACGCCGATATGTTACAGAATCGCATCATCCCCAGCCTGGCTGATAAACACCTGCTGGAACGTACGATGTTTATGCAGGATGGCGCCATATTGCTAGACGCTTGAACGATCTCTTGCGCGCGTCGTTTGGTGATGATCGTGTGCTCAGCCGCCACTTTCGTCGTGCTTGGCTTCCCAGGTCCCCAGACCTCAGTCCGTGCGATTATTGGCTTTGGGGTTACCTGAAGTCGCAAGTGTATCGTGATCGACCGACATCTCTAGGGATACTGAAAGAGAACATCCGACGCCAATGCCTCACCACAACTCCGGACATGCTTTACAGTGCTGTTCACAACATTATTCCTCGATACAGCTTTGTTGAGGAATGATGGTGGACATTTTGAGCATTTCCTGTAAAGAACATCGTCTTTGCTTTGTCTTACTTTGTTATGCTAAGTATTACTATTGTGATCAGATGAAGCGCAATCTGTCGGACAGTTTTTGAACTTTTGTATTTTTTGGTTCTAATAAAATCCCATGTCATTCCAAGCATGTGTGTCAATTTGTACCTCTATCTACATTATTCCGTGATTTATTCAGTTTTCAAATTTATACGGACTTTTTGATCACCCGGTATATGGGAGCAAGTATTTTTGGTGTAAGGGCAAACGTTGTATCATGCATTCATACTTTCACACATACCGTTCCATAAATTTAGTTTTGTAGGCGAGCCTTATAAATTATATTCACAACAATTTATCACTAGTGCTAATCTACTCTTCGTGATAATTATGATATTTACTTCGACATGGCTTTGTTTTTTTCTATGTTATATACAAACGAAAAGAAGTAAGTTACTTTGAAAATAGTCACTGCATCTCGTCCTAATCTACTTGGCCCAGTTTTCGTACAATATTTCAAACAAAGCATTTATATAACTTTATACATAACACCAACAGCTGTCAGTATACAGGCTAAGTCAGAATCTGTATAACACTGAACGAAGCGGAATTTGCATCCCTTAGTCCAGTTATTCTGAGAAATTATAGATGTGGCTAATGAGGTACGCTTTTACTTTGTTTTCCGGTATTTTGATATTTTCATTTTCCCGCCTGAGGTCTACCAGCAACTTGTTATGGACGAACATAAAACCCCATTCTGAAACATAAATGGAAATTATTTTTATTGCTAGTTTTGTAGTTGTCAGTTACAGGCCATCCACAACTTACGTTCCGCGATCGCCGTGATACAAAAATCAAAAGCCTCGGCTTCCTTATCGGAACAGAGTACGTACGACAGTGTTGCGCGGCATAAGTACTCTATACGTTTCCCGAGTTAGTCTCCACTTGCCTGCCATGGAAACAACACTGAAAATAATAGACTAAGATTTTGAAAATGGCTACGCTTCAGCGGCCATGTATGCAAGAGCTTCAATGCGTTGGAAGTAACAGCCAACCAGTTGCAAAATACAAGTTTATTAAACCTTGATGATAGTTTCAACAGTTTTAAAGCTGTCCTCTTAAGAAGGTAGTGTACATAGTATCACAGTAACTATATCGACGGTGGGAGTCGTTGACCCTGTATAGTGCATGTGCGTGTCATGCACTTAATCACTTTTAAATCTTGTATTTTAAATCGTGATTAAGTGGACGACACACAGAGTCAACGACTCCCACATAGGATGTGGATAATGTGATTCTACGCACATTACCTCCTCAGAAAGTTTTAAAACTGTCGAAACCATTGGCACCTTTAATATATTCGTATTTTACAGCTGGTTAGGTGTTATTTCCAGTCCATTGGAATAACAGAATTTCAGGTCTTTTCATGTCTTTGGGATGTGAAACCCCAAGATTACAAAACAGTAGCAAAAGGAGGCAAACTCCAGAGCATTTGGCCAAGAAACACGAAGTGACAACGCAACTTGGGAAAAACTACGCAATTTGAGATTACAAGCCAAGACAGCACAAGAAGCTGCTACCATAAAGTAAAGTGGTTCTTCTTCGAAAAAGTCAAACCGGTTTGTTTACCACCCACTACAATTTTTACTACAAGATGTGGAATCTGTGGGAAATCGCTATACAAACTGCGATGAAGAAATGCCAATGAAGTAAGATTTATTTTATTTCGCTGTTTATATTGTAAGATAACTGTGCTATAATGAAAATTATTAGATCTCTATGCATATGTAAGTACTATTCCTAAGTCTAAATAAGCATTGTACGTATATTCAGTAAATTAATATTACCTCATCCATACATTAATACCACATGTTATAATAAATAATTTTGTACCGTCATTGTTGTTGTTATTTGGTATTTGCCACTTGATTCCAGTTATAACCCGTTTCTTTTAATCTATGACGATTTCTGTAGTGCAACTGACTCGAAAGGTGTGGATTCGCGACATTGTCTAGGGACTCTCCCCATATAACGTATGAGTATTTTCCTGTATAAAATGTCGCGCGACTTTGTCGCTAGGTGTGCACGAGGCTTAAGAACCTCACCGTCCCAGACGCCGCTACTGCGAGAGATTCAGTTTTCAGAGTATTCTCTTTGGTCAAAATAAGTCACTCAAGAGGGTACTCAAACCTCAGCAATTTAAGACAAGGAACACATCATCAATAACAAATTCCGATATTTCAGAATAAAAACAGTCTTGGTTTGCTAAGTTATTTAATATGCCCTTTTGGGTCATCATCATATTGTGTAGCATTAGTTGGACACACAATCCACCCATCATAAAGCCACATAAAACGGTAAATGGGGGCAAGAGTAACGGTTGTGTAACCCCCTAGTCATAAAGCCATGTACAATGGAAAATGGGCGCAAAAGTAACGATGTTTAACAGGTCCGGCATAAAGCTTCGCAAAATGGAAAGTGAACCTTAACCACGGCAGTACGCTCTCTCACAGCAGCGCAGAATTGGACCACGCTTACGAAATGAAAGCGGTGGGAGCCCCACACAGCACAAAGTCCGTTTGGCGCGCACACAAGTATTACTATATATTCTGGCGAAAAACACACACACACACACACACACACACACACACACACACACACACACACTATACCAAAATAATGTAGCGTAATGAAATTTATGGAATGCAATTGTTATGCGTGGCACTATCACAGCACAGGCCTACATTTTTAAACACCTTCTTGCTTCCCACTGTTGAAGAGCGATTCGGGGATGGCGATTGCATTTTTCAACATATCGAGCACCTGTTCGTAATGCACAGCCTGCGGCGGAGTGGTTACACGACAATAACATCCCTGTAATGGACTGGCCTGCACATAGTCCTGAGCTGAATCCTACAAAACACCTTTGGGATGTTTTGGAACTCCGACTTCGTGCCAGGCCTCACCGACCGACATCGATCTCTCTCCTCAGTGCTGCACTCCGTGAAGAACGGGCTGCCATTCCCCAAGATCCCTTCCCGTATACCTGCGAGAGAAGAAGCTGTCATGAAGGCTAAGAGTGGGCCAACACTATATTGAATTCCAACATTACCTATGGAGGGCGCCACTAACTTGTATGTCATTTTCAGCCACTTGTCCGTATACTTTTGATCACGTAGTGTGACTAAGTCTTACAGTCGTTACAGCGTGTATTTAAAGCAAATCTGATCTGCATCCTCATAGTGGTGCCACTAGCGACACTTAGGCGACTGCGGCGAAATTTGAATAGCTATCATTTTTCAGAAGTAGAAACACGCCTACCAACTGTCGTTTATATCGCCCAACTCCTTCTTGGTGTTGGGATTTTTTTCCTTGGTGTATTTTAAAAACCGGTTGCTGTACCAACCTGCTACAACGGAATGGAAAATATTTAAACGAATTCTCAAGATGGAGGATTATTGATGTTTAAGTGAAAAAATTGCCATCTAGCTTTGTAATGCTTGTGTCCTTGTCGGTTTCATTATCTTATTGGTCGATGTTGGTATTTACATGTGTAGAAATATTTTTGTTGGTGCCTACAGTGACTGTACGATCTTATTTGTCTGCCTTGACACTGAGAATGTGAGTCATTCTCAACTGCACATTCAGTTAGAAACATTGTTGATGTGGTAAATCAACAGTAAGTGACTTTCCGTCAGATTTGAGCCCAATTAGCTGAGGGCCTAATGGAAAATGTATCAAGTACGTTTCTATTAACTAGGACAAAATTTCATACTGAAGTCAGTGGCCGCTAATAGCTCGCAAACGGCTCGGACTCAGGTTCAGTTATGGTGTACTTCCGCCAGTGTCAGGTTTCGCTATTAATTAGGCTACATTCTGTATATAACAGTGTTTGGTTAAAACATTGAAAAAATGTGCGTTTTCAGCAAAGTGTAAACATAATATATTTGTCTTAATATAGCCACACGTTGCAGAGAAATACCTAGATTGGGACAAATGCGTCCTGTGGCACAGCGTGTATGAAGCGGAGCGTGTCCTTCACCTCGCAGGGTGTATCGAACCGCGGACTGCGGTCTGCGAGGCCAGCTCTTCCATCACAGACGGAAATAGCGCCGGGACGCGTGGGCGGACACGCGACTATTGCGTGTACAGTGGCCGCAAATTGTCTGCGGTCAGGACGTGCGGAGCAAGGGCCATTGTGGGAGACTAGACGGTAAGAGGGGAGGAATGGCCAGTGAAAGGCACCCTCCGGGGATCGATGACCCTCCCCTCCACTTACCAGGACAAGCGAGTGGCGTGATGTTGCATTCCAAAGTGGATACAGACAGACACTGCTGGTAACCTATCATCCGGAAAAGCTGTGCGGTACTAACAATAATTGGCGCTTACCACGAGACGCGTCAGTGTTAGCGCTCTACTAACCACGACATGTTGTAATGTCTGGGCCAAAACCTTTGCCCAAGAACAGGAAGAAAGCAAAGGTCACAGCTGATTACGAGAAGTATAGCAGAGTGATCCACAAAACTACCGTGCAACATTCTTGATATTCCTTTACCGTAGAATCTTACAAGGCGATCATCAGATCTGTTAATCACCGATTTTGATGAGTCTTGGGTAAGTTATAGAGGCACCTGAACAGATTACCTGCCTAGCGGCTTTTCGGGCTAGAGCCCCCAATTTTCGAAGAAATGGATGTTGAAGTTTTACGCCCACCTCCTATTCACGAAAGGTTACTTACAATGTGGCCAGCGAGTGCAGTGCAACAGGTAAGGTTGACGGCTACCGTGCTGGCGGAACGGGTTCAAATACTGATCATGCTTTTGATTATCACTTTCAACAGATATATCATTAAATAATATATGTCAAGCAAAATTATTCAAAATTAGTCATTTGCGTCATAGTAAATCTATGTAAATCAAATTTTAAACGTTCGTTTCTTCAAAATCTCAAATCTCAGGAAGTTCTTCACGGATTGCTTTGAAATTTTGACATAACGTTAATTCTAATATAGGCGTCTATTTAGGTACCTAATCCTTTAATATAATAGCAAAACGTTATTAGCAAACAAGACTTTTGTGTTATGGCCTACTGGTTTGTGATCAGAAAATTATTACAACATCTGAACTTGAAAAATAACAAACAAGGCTGAAGGTCAGAGAGATGGGCGAAGAGCAGATGAACAGTGAGGTGGCAGGAAATGGACGTAGGAAACAGGAAGGAGGAGGTGGTCAGCGAGAGAAGTACAGGCATGAGGAGAGGGAGGGAGAGAGGGAGCGGGAGAGAGGGAAAGGGGGGAGGAGAGAGGGCGGGGCTGATGAAAAAAGAGGAAGAGAGAGGGGACAGGAGAAGATATGGAGAGAGGGGGAGGAGAAGATGGACAGGGGGGAGGAGGTTTTGTTTTAGGGCGCAAAAACAACTGGGGTCACACGCACCCACGTCAAAACTATAGAAGAAAACAGGAGTTAAAAATGACTAAATCGCTGTCCCAAATAACATGAGAGTAGACAGTTAAGAACAGGGACGAGAAGAAAGGGCTACTAAAGACACCGTACATAAATGCAGGTCCAAAACTCAAATTTAAATGGCCTTCGCCATAGTGCTTTGACGGATAAAGAGTAAAACGCAGTCGTCAGCCCGCGAGTTATTTGCTAAAGCGGTCGCTAACTCAGACGGCAAACCCATGAGGGAACGTAAACGGTTAAAAAATGGACATTCCATCAGGAAGTGGCGGACACTTAAAACTTGGGCGCAATGTGCACAAAGTGGTGAGGGAGCGCCACTTATCAAACGACGGTGGCTGAAAAAGGCAGTGCCCAATACACAGCCGAGTTAAAATGACCTCATCCCGGCAGGAGGGCCGAGAGGAGGTCGTCCAAGACGCTGGGAGAGGCTTAATAATCCTGAGCTTATTTCTTGAAGGGAAGACGAATGGCGATGCCAATGGGATACCGCCTCCTGACAGACAGCAACACAGAGGTCGTTGGAGGGAACATGGGAACTAGTGGGCTGAGGTACGGGGATTGCAGCCTTGGCAGCAACATCAGCAACCTCGTTTCTTGGCAGACCGACACGACCAGGAACCCACACAAACTTCACAGTGGCTCCACCAAGAAAGAACAAGTGACAGTTTTCCTGCACCCGTTGTAATAAGGGATGGGTGGTGTACAGCGCACATAGATTACGGTATAGTGATAAGTTCTGCCTTATGGAACGTCTGACTACAACTGAATAAAACACAATTTTCGTGTCATACGCGTTTCGCCTCAGTTTTTTGCAAGGTATCTTCAGTGGCCTGGAATATGTACATATTTTTACTATTTAGTTTACGTTTTGCTCAATATACCTATAAGTTATAAACAGTTCTGGTAGTTGGTTTTTGCTATTATGTAGTAATATTTTGAACTGTAGTTACAAGTTGCGGGGACGATTTTCTACATGTAACTCTCCTGTTCCGTTTTTGGTGTCGTTCCTTTTCTTACAAATACCACTTGTGGTTTTTTTACCCACATTTTATAGCACTAGGAACTGAACACTTGTTTTGATGCACTGTTTTAGTTTGTCTTGCCAACTGTCAGATGTTATTGCTAGCTTTTAATTGTAATTTTTGAAGTACCTGTGATCTGTGAGTATGCGTTTTATGTGTGTGTGTGTGTGTGTGTGTGTGTGTGTGTGTGTGTGTGTGTCCAGAAGGCGAAGGGGAGGGAGGGGGGTATTTTTTTCCTCGTTGTGTGAGAGGGACGATTTTGTATGTTATTTCTTTTATTAAGTGTAGCAGGGAGCCTGTGCTGGCGTGTGTTTGTTCATTTATCACATATTTGTTTTCAGCGATGGCTTTCTGAATGTGGAAATTTTCTTGCATTTATAAGATGTTTGTCATGGTAGCTTATTCTCATTATTTTAATTTCTTGTTCCATGTTTGTTGGATGGTGGTTATGGTATGTTAAGTGTTCTGCAAATGTGAAATGGTCTGTTTCGTACTTCCAACACTTGGTATGTTCTTTTTATCGTGTTTTAAAATTCCTGCATGTCATACCTATGTGTGCTGCATCAGAGCTTTGACATTGAAGTTTATATATTCCTGATGGCTGGAATTTGTCCCTCTAGGTAGCTGGTTGGCTTAGGTGTGACTGGGGGGTTTCCCCAGTCTTATATGCTATTTGGCAGCGCTGTCTCTTTAGGATGTTTGCAACTCGATGTGTTTGTTTATGTGTGTAAGTCGTGGTATATCATCCGGTTCTTTTCTGTGTGGTGTTGTCATTGTCTGTATTCGTTGAGTGTGTAAGTTTATGAGTTCTCTTGTATTCTGGAAATGTTGTGTTTGTTTTGTATTCGTGTTTTTATTTTTTGATTGAGCCAGTGTACTACATGTGTGTCATACCCATTGTTTCTAGCTATTTGTAGCGTTGTATTCATTTCTTTTTCATAGTTTCTCTTGTTGAATGGGATTCTGTTTGATCTATGTAACATACGTCTTCGTGCTGTAAGTTTCTGGTTGTGGGGATGGTTAGACGTGGAATGTAACATTGTGTCTGTGGCTGTTGGTTTTCTAAAGATGTTGAATGTGTGTTTGCCATTTGCTTTCTTTATTGTAATGCTAAGAAAATTTATTTGTTTCTCTTTTTCAAGTCTGAATTTTGTGTTCTGATGAGCTTTGTTGATTCCCGAGTGACTTATCTATTTTTTCACTTGTCTCATCTACCCGACAAATAATGTCATCCTCATATCTGTGCCAGTAAAGACGATCAAGAGATCGCTGAAGACTCCGCTCACTGAGACAGGTCCGTGGAGAACTGCAATAGATGGAAAATCGTCAACAAAAAGGGAGATGCCCGGCGGGAGACAGGTAATTATAGGGTTAATGGCGATAGCAAAGAGGATGACACTTAGGACGGAACCGTGAGCCACACCGCTTCCCTGGATAAAGGTGTACGACACGGCAGATCCCACACGCACTTTGGAAACTCTGTCTTTTAAAAATTGCCGAAGGAAACGGGGCAGGCGGCCACGGAAGCCCCAAGTGTAAAGAGTATGGAGGATACCAGTTCTCCAGCAGGTGTACTAGGCTTTTCCAAATCGAAAAACACGTCCACAGTCTGAGATTTCCGCAGAAAACAATTCATGACATGGGTGCACAAACTAACGAGATGGTCAACTGCAGAATGACGCGCTCGAAATCCACACTGTGCATTCGTCAGTAAATTACGAGACTCGAGCCACCGTACCAGCCAGGCATGAATCATGCATTCCATCACCTTGCAAACGCAGCTGGGGAGGGAGATGGGGCGGTAGCTAGAAGGGTTTTGTCCTTACAGGCTTAGGTATGGGTATGACTGTGGCTTCGCGCCAACGTCTGGAAAATGTGACCTCTGCCCAGACGAGGCAGTACGTGTTAAACAGAAAGTGCTTGCCCGCAAGAGGGAGGTGCTGCATCTGACTGTGGACAGCGTCTGGCCCTGGGGTGGAGTATCGGGATGAACTGAGAGCATGATCTAGCTCCCTCATAGTAAAGGCGGAATTGTAGCAGTCACGATTCTGAGACGATAAGGTTATCGCCCGAGCCTCCTCCGCTCCTTTCCGATGGAGGAAGGCACTGTGATAGTGGGAAGAACTCGAAATGTTCGTAAAATGGCGGTCAAAGGTGTAGGAGATAGCAATAGGGTCTAAGATAACAGTCTGCTACTTGCAGGCCGGAAATTGGGGAATGGATCTTTGTCCCGTAGAGCCGTCAGAAGTTCACCCACATGACAAAGGAAGTGTTGAAACTGTTAAAAGAACTTCACAAGGGGGCGCACCCACCTTAGGTGATTGTTCACACCTCATGTCACACCTGCCGAACATATGACATAGGGACCAACTGGCAATTTGTGAAGCTCAGGCAATCACCCCTCCCTGGGCCTGGCGTATACCAGGGGGGTATGTGCAAACCCTGTCGACGTGGCGCTGGGAATTACGCATTAAGCCACCTGTTATTCATGGGCTGGCCTTCAGGAAGGAAGAAGGAAGGAAAAGAGGAACCTCAAACGCCGAAGTGGAGAAACGAGAGAAAAAGGGAAACAAAGAAGGGAAAAGGTAACGGAAAACAGTGGTGATATTGTTGTTGTCAGCCACAGACAATGCGGAACATTCAAAATGACACCCCAGACATGTACCCTAAGGGAGTGGAAAAAGAACAGCAAGAGGATATACATGCAGCACGGAAGGGAAAAGATGCTGCAAAGGCTCGGGCCCCGTGGTAGAAAAGCACGAACCCGTCAATGAGTGGGAGCCCCTTGGGAGGGGGAGGGGGGGAGGAGGTGATGGGAGAGAGAGAGAGAGAGAGAGAGAGAGAGAGAGAGGGGGGGGGAGGAGGAGGAGGAGGAGGAGATGAACGAAGAAAGGGAGTAAAAGGTGATGGAGAGATAGGGGAGAGGGGGACATTAGGATGTATATCCAATTCCCATATGTATTAGAACCGTGTGTTTTCTCATTTCTTCTTTTCCATTTAAGCAGACCGAGCTGCAGCAAAGCGTGACCGGGTACAGCTAGTTCATTAACAAATCAGTTATTGCAGCAAATTACCTTCAAATGTATATCCCGTTTCTTACAGATTACGGAATCATCCTACTCACTATCTCCTACTGCGACTGCTCTCTTAGAATAGAATTTCGGACGGTACTTCTCTTATAAGCACCATGCACATTTAATGAAAAGTAGTGTCTTGCCGGGCCACGGAATTTTCAAAAGCGATACCGGAAAACACGGTTCGTTTGAATTTAAAAGAATCTCTATTCAATGAAATTCGATCCGAACAATGAGCGTTCCATCATTCCTGCGAAAGCACTAAACTGATGCAGAATCAAAGAATTTTTTATGGAAAATTCCCTCGAATCGATTTCTCTATTTGTGTACAGCAAGTCAGGAGTATTTTGAGTCTTTTTCGGGATGGTAAAGTGGAGTGAATTCCTGCAACATAATTACACTACTGGCCATTAAAATTGCTACACCACGAAGATAAAGTGGTACAGACGCGAAATTTAACCGACAGGAAGAAGATGCTGTGATATGCAAATGATTAGCTTTTCAGAGCATTCACACAAGGTTGGCGCCGGTGGCGACACCTACAACGTGCTGACATGAGGAAAGTTTCCAACCGATTTCTCATACACAAACAGCAGTTGACCAGCATTGTCTGATGAAACGTTGTTGTGATGCCTCGTGTAAGGAGGAGAAATGCTTACCATCACGATTCCGACTTTGATAAAGGTCGGATTGTAGCCTATCGCGATTGCGGTTTACTGTATCGCGACATTGCTGCTCGCGTTGGTCGAAATACAATGCCTGTTAGCAGAATATGGAATCGGTGGGTTCAGGAGAGTAATACGGAACGCCGTGCTGGATCCCAACGGCCTCTTATCACTAGCAGTCGATATGACATGCATCTTATCCGCATGGCTGTAACGGATCGTGCAGCCACGTCTCGATCCATGAGTCAACAGATGGGGACGATTGCAAGACGACGTTTGCAGCAGCATGGACTATCAGCTCGGAGACCATGGCTGCGGTTACCCTTGACGCTGCATCACAGACAGGAGAGCCTGCGATGGTGTACTCAACGGCGAACCTGGGTGCACGAATGGCAAAACGTCATTTTTTCGGGTGAATCCATGTTCTGTTCACAGCATCATGATGGTCGCATCCGTGTTTGGCGACATCGCGGTGAACGCACATTGGAAGCGTTTATTCGTCATTGCCATACTGGCGTATCACCCGGCGTGATAGTGTGGGGTGCCATTGATTACACGTCTCGATCACCTCTTGTTCGCATTGGCGGCACTTTGAACAGTGGACGTTCATTTCAAATGTGTTACGACCCATGGCTCTGCCCTTCATTCTATCCCCGCGAAACCCCACATTTCAGCAGGATAATGCATGACCGCATGTTGCAGGTCCTATACGGGCCTTTCTGGATACAGAAAATGTTCGACTGCTGCCCTGACCAGCACATTCTCCAGATCTCTCACCAATTGAAAACCTCTGATCAATGGTGGCCGAGCAACTGGTTCGTCACAATACGTCAGTTACTACTCATGATGAACTGTGGTATCGTGTTGAAGCTTCATGGGCAGCTGTACCTGTACACGCCATCCAAGCTCTGACTCAATACCCAGGCGTATCAAGGCCGTTATTACGGCTAGAGGTGGTTGTTCTGGGTACTGATTTCTCAGGATCTATGCACCCAAATTGCGTGAAAATAATCACATGTCAGTTGTAGTATAATATATTTGTCAAATGAATACCCGTTTATCATCTGCATTTCTTCATGGTGTAGCAATTTTAATGGCCAGTAGTGTATTATGGTGCGGCTCCACGGTTTTCTTTCATCTGCAAAGGTCTGATAGTAAAGTATCTCATCAATCTACCCTGTCCACAAATCAATGAAGTTTCTTGCCCCATCTACGGACGAATGTCACATTTTAAGAACCATTCGTGAACTTCCACGGTGATATTTTCAGACATTAGAAAACATCTTTGCTGACGCAGTTATAGCATATTCTGCTCTGCAGGAAAGACTAATGTTGTTCAAATACGTTTTCACTCCTTGCTACGCTAGGGATCTATTATACGTCGATTGGTATTGGCATCCAGTTTGATCGCCATCGATCACGTTATCGGGATCAAAATTAGAGATGACATACTTCGTCTATCTATGATGACATATATGGTGTTACTACTCTTATTAGTGGTATTCTGTATGATGAAGTTGAAAAAAAGAAAGAAAATAAAAGAAGTACTCGGGCAGGATTTGATCCCGTATTGCCAACGGGGTAGCCGTGAAAATTAGACGCTGCGCTACTGTCGGTTGCTCTTAGTAAAATTAAAGATACGTGTATTGAAGGTACGCGTAAAACTTCAACATACATTTTCTCCTAAATTAGGCGCCGTTGCATGGAAATCCGTAGCCAGGAAATCAGGAACTGCCCGTCTACCACATATCTAAAACTTATCAAAACACATGGTCTCCTTATTAGATCATATTCTGATCTCATACATAATGAAGTATCGCATCATGCCAATTAGCGAGAAATCCGAAAACTTCGGCCATGCGAAACACATCTCGCACTTTTCTCATGTGACATCCTGAGACCCTGAATCGTCAGGTAGCTGCAGCATTTCTTGACTTCTGAAAAGCATTTGAGTCAGTATCACAGCCACGCTTATTGACGAAAATAGGGCGACACGGAAATCAAACGAAATTTGTGATTAGACTCAATTTTGTAGTAGGCAGGCCTCATCAGGTTATTTTAGGAGAGTCACTGACGGGAGTAGTAGAAGCAATTTCAGCGGTGACCCAGGAAAGTGTAAAGGGACTCCTTTTGTTCATACTGAATATTAATAACCGGACAGACGATATTGATAGTAACGTCAGAAATTTTGCTGATGGTTCATCTATCTTTGATTAAGTATTGTTTGAAAGAAGCTGTACAAATGTTCACTCAGATCTTGGTTGGATTTGAAAGTTGTTAAATAGTTGCTTTAAATGTTCATAAAACGCAAGAATGTATTATTCTGCTACTGTAATATCCATTAGTGACAACTGGAGTAATCCCATCCATACAAATAGCAGAGTGTAACAATTTGTGGAGATATGAATTGCGATGATCACGTAGGATGGATCGTACGTAAAGAAGGCGTTAGGTTTCGGCTCATTGGCACCACACTGAGTAAATGCAATACCTCTACGAAGGAAATTACTAAGTAAACACTCATGCGAAGCACCCTAAAATACTGCTGAAGTGTATCCAACTAATACTGAATAGGGCTAAGGGGGGATATTGATAGGACAGCATCGATGGTTATATGGTTTTTGTCCCGCTGGAAACCCTGAACTAGTAGACACATACATTCCAAAGCTTCAAGACTAAGTACCGAGTAAGTAATCTCTGAATCCACTACAACCCCTTACGTATCGCTCCCACGGGGGCTGCGAGAGCAAAACTAGACCAATTACAGAGCGTGGTACTATGGGAACCGTGACCTGCCTTGTACTTCACAAAAGTTTGCTGAGTATGTATGTAGATGTAGACGCAAACGCGTTCCGTAAAAGTATGAATTTATAATACTGTAACTGAATTGCTCTCACGAAGTACGAACATCAGCTGCTAAGTACAGACTCTCAGACAGGTATAAAATAAAATGTGATTATGTCATCAAGCAGGCCGTTGAGATCAGAATATGTAACAAACTTTATGCAGAACATCGACTGCCACCTTAACGGTAAACTGAGACGGGCGCTCGAGAGCGAGATTCCCCCTGGCAACTGGGGGAAAAATTTGCGTCCAACTCGAGCAGCAGCGATGCCAGCGGTCCTCCATCCCTTAACCTCTGATATGATATCCAAAATTCTGTGTCTTCTTGCCTGTAGGTGAGGACAATGTAGGTAGGTAAACCAAACTATTGAGTATAAGATGGTTCAAATGGCTCTGAGCACTATGGGACTCAACTGCTGAGGTCATTAGTCCCCTAGAACTTAGAACTAGTTAAACCTAACTAACCTAAGGACATCACACACATCCATGCCCGAGGCAGGATTCGAACCTGCGACCGTAGCGGTCTCGCGGTTCCAGACTGCAGCGCCAGAACCGCGCGGCCACTTCGGCCGGCTGAGTATAAGACACCATACCAGCAGCCTCTATAGTTAGGTGCTTCTGGCGAAAATCTTCGACTCTTGAAATTCGACTCTGCTAGAAGACCGGGATAATTTGATTCGTGGCTTATCACGAGTATCCCCTTTTTCACATTATTTGATGTCTGATGGACAAACATCCACTTACATTCGGTGCCTCTGATGTGCGATAGTTTGTACATTTCATAAACAGCTTTGCATGTGGCCGTCTGAATATGACTTTGCGGTAGAAGTCCGTTCCGTCTTTATGAAGACAATGACGTACGTTTTTTGGATGTCCTACAACATTTCTCAGCGCTGGCCTCGCAGCTATTCTTTCACAGAATCGAGAACACGTTGAGCACATTGGGCAAAAAAAAAAAAAAAAAAAAAAATCGCCCCTGGAGATATTACGACAATCTCGAATAACACAGGCTTTTGCCTTGATAAAGACATCATTTCGTCAACGAAGAGCTCAAATCATTATTCAGGAATGCCGCATCATGCTGAAACTACTGTGATTATATCTCGTAGATTTACCGGAGTGCAGGGATGTTGATAACTACGTTATAATTTTTGTTGCCAGTAATTACAGACATTTTTTATGGCACTTCAATCGGGTGATCTAGCACGGCAGTCGAGGTACCATAGGATGCTTGAGCGTTCGTACAACCAGAAATTGTGAACTCGGTTGTAAACTTTAACGGAGTGACACTTCTGCGGAGAGGCGTTTCTGTCGGGCGTGGGGCTCTTGCTGGGAAGGCGGCTTCTTGCAGGTAGCATACAGGCACGCTAACGATTTATCACCTGATTGACTTCTCATCGTCGGGGTTCACAGTCATGTAGAGTTTTAAAGGACATCATATCCACCGTTGACTAGAAATTTTTTATGTCACAATTGCAATTTCGGCCTTTGGGCCATTTTCAAGTGGCAGTGCGAAAGATTTTGCTGTAGCACATGACAGCTTTAAAATCTTCCGACATGTTAAACATGTCATCGTCAAAAACAAGCATTTCCTCTATGAAAAACAGTAACATCAGACGAATGCGACACTCTGTACATCTTGAAATGATGTATATTACTTACACAGCTACCAATGATAACATCCTTCCTATAAATCGTTACAAATCAATGTTCCAACACACTGTTTACATGTCAACTGGAGCAGCCTTAGTTCACATGTAAACAGTGAGTTAGAACAACGATTTGTAGGGATTTAGAGGAAGGGTGTTAACATGGATAACTGCGCACGTAACTAACATAATTTCAAGATGTACACAGCTTCGCAGTCGTTTAGTATTACTGTATTTCTACAGTGAAAATAATTGTTTTTGACGAAATATCGGGGGACTTTAAAGTCTCACAGGCGCTAGAGCAAAATCTTTTGCTATATCACCTGAAAAACCCAGTGCTCGCAACTGCAGTTGCGAAATAAACCGTTTCTGCAGTGAATGGCGAAGCAGATGTCTTTTAAAAATGAAACATCTTACTGCCAATTAGTTTTAATATATATTGGAAGACAGAGTAATTGCAATCTATTTTGCCTTTACTAGATTCAGGTTGGTTTGCCCATCCTCAGACGATTTCTAGGTTCGGCTGGAATGTGAGTTTGGTTGTGAGTTGGCGAAACCAAAGAACCTGAAAATAAAAACTTCCTGAAGTGTTTCAGGCTCCGCAGATATGTCAGAACATTCCATCTCCGCAATCGTGTCATTGTAACTGTGACAAAACTCCGTGCAAACACTGGTGTTGTCAGCTTAGAAAACGGGAGTTCAAAAAAATGGTTCAAATGGCTCTGAGCACTATGGGACTTAACGTGTGAGGTCATCAGTCCCCTAGAACTTAAAGCTACTTAAACCTACCTAACCTAAGAACATCACACACATCTATGCCCGAGGCAGGATTCGAACCTGCGACCTTAGCGGTCGAGCGATGCCAGACTCAAGCGCCTAGAACCGCTCGGCCACTCCGGCCGGCAGAAAACGGGAGTGTCAACGGCAAATCAGTCATGGAGATTTAACAGAAACGGTGACGCATGGTCTCCGAGAACGTTGAAATAAACGTTCCGTTTCAAGTTCACGGTAACTTCAATGAATGGGTCCAAGACACGGTAGGAAAAACACCCCCAAAACCTCACACAACTACCTCTGGCCTGCACTACACTGCCTGTTTATCTTGTCATTGGGCTGTCGATGCAGTCGACGCCTTGCGTCCTTTGAAAAGAGGCAAAACCGCAGTTCGTCGAACCGCAGTAAATGTCTCCAGCCAGCTACTGTCAAGTCCAAAGAGGACTTGCAGCATTATGTGCTAGTGTTAGCAGTGAGCCTTTAGGAGGTACCGAGGACGAAATGTACAACGCCTGCAATTGTCTTCACAGTGTACTACGGCAAACTGATTTAGATGATATATGACGGTAGTATCTGTTCCCGAAAGAACAGTAATGAGTATGATGGGCAAACATCTATTAGGCGCACTACGAATGTAGTGGTGTGGACATGTTGGGAATGTGGATCTCACGGGGAGTGTGCAAGGTATAAGTCCCTGCAGACGCACTATCCTCTGTGCCCGCGGTGGCTCAGATGGATAGAGCGTCTGCCATGTAAGCAGGAGATCCCGGGTTCGAGTCCCGGTCGGGGCACACATTTTCAACATATCCCCAATGAAGTACATCAACGCCTGTTTGCAGCGAGGGTGTCCATTTAATTATCATTTGATTTAGATGAGCCTTTATTCGCTTATAGAAGGAATTTCTATCCCGTTTGAAGTCCAATGTCATTGAAAATTAGTGAAATTCGTCTCCGGATCTTTTTATCGACACTGGTGTTACACCGTACCACATGGATGGTTTCCTCGCAGACACGCTTGACAGTCCGCGTTAATACACCAACAAACTGACTAAGTTCATTCGCTGTGTGGGCATGGACAAGTCCAGACACGATAGCTTGTTTCTGCGGTGTGTCACGTCTCCGTGTTTGACCCACCTTACTGCCCTGGTTCTATACAACTGACACACGCACATGTCTTTACTGCAATGAATTACGTCAGCGGATGATGGTCACACGATGATCTTGGTACCACTTCTGCACCATCTACAGCGCTCAAAAGCGACCAATGTGCCAAGAACGTAACTAACATGCTGTGACGTGTGTCTATGGAATCTCTACGTAACATGGTGAAATGATGGCTTAACTGGGTCGTTACTTGTCCCGCCAGCAGCAGCGCCTTTCGCCTTTTCTTGGCCCCCCTGTACCAGCTGGGTGTTATCAGCAGCAGCTGAGCGGCTGTGGCGAAAACACGCCGCGGCCCTGGCTGTGCCACTGACCGATAACGCCAATGTCGCCCCAAAGGCGTCTCCAAACACTGTCTCCGAGACCTGTCCCCCGTGCCTCTGCTCTGCCGGAGGCCACGGGTGGCTCCCTGACCCGACCCCAATACTTAACAGTTATTCCTGGCAATGCACACTATATTTTCCACATCATAATTTATTCTGTATGATTATCAGAAAGTGACGTAGGAGTTTTTCAGCGTCATAACAGCAGCTTGCCTGACTACCATTCCGATTTTCATGACCACACTTTAGACAGTTTGTTGGAGGTATTCAGTTTAGTTAAGTTCAATTCAATTTATTGCCACGAATTGTAGACCTGTTATCTCCAAACAGATCATACATATTCAATAATCATGGTGACATACGGGGTCTATATTGTGCACATGGTAAGACATTACGTTAACAGCAACCAGTAGTAACATTAAGGTAGAAATAAAGCAGAATATCGAAAATAAGAATCAATGAAAAACAACATAAAATAAAAGGAATAACTCAGGTTTCAAGTGAATAGCTTCCAGCTTATACTATTCGATATGTTACTGGCAGCCGCGTAAGAACTCGAGGTAAGCTAACTACAGCTATACTTAGTTCTAAATATATTCTTGTTACACTACTCTAAATATATATATATATATATATATATATATATATATATATATATATATATATATATATATGTGTGTGTGTGTGTGTGTGTGTGTGTGTGTGTGTGCAGGATGAAGGATTTTCCGTAAGAGCGAGGAAAAGTGTAACAGGACATAGAGAGTGTTTCACCGAAAAATTTGATGTAAGGAACTTTGAATCGTAGAAGCCAGCTTAAGGAGATATGGAAGTAATCTTTTCTACCACTTTGTCTAGCATTACTGTTTTCCTGTTTATTTACATTTAACATGCTTACAGGTTTACACGTTTTCTGCTGTTTATGTACATGTACCTTACTTCCTGCAAGCAAACAAGGACGACGAGACTGCTCGCTAAGACTTCTTGATGCAGATCTTGTTTACTTTACTTGTCCATGAGGTGGCTCTGTTGTATTTACATTCTCCCATGGCAGAACGTGCTTTGAATCAACGACAGACCCATTCATTACTCAGTGCTACACACAGACCCCACTGGATACGGGATGTAATTAGTTGCAGAATTGTAAGTGTCTGTGATGTGATTCGAAACACATCAGGGACATTTGTTGGGACGCATCAGACACTTGTTCGCCGCTGTCATGCTTGCATTGAGGTCGATGGCCGTCAGCTTCAGCACATTTTGTAAGTTACAGCACAAATGATACGTTCGTTGTGTCATTGATGTTATTTCCAGTTACCTGAAACTCATGAAAATAAAGAAGTACACAGAAATGTGATTTAATTCCTGTTATCTCCTTAAGCTGACTTCTCCGAGGCCATGTTGCCTACCTCAAATTGTTCAGCGCAGCATCCTCTATGTCCTGTTAAATTTTTGCGCGCTCTTACGGAAACACCCTCTACATACACTGAAGCGCGAAAGAAACTCGAATAGGCATGCGTATTCAAATACAGAGATACGTAAACGGGCAGAACACGGCGCTGTGGTCGGTAACGCCTATATGAGGCAACAAGTGTCTGGTGCAGTTGTTAGATCGGCTACTGCTGCTTCAATGGCAGTGAGTTTGAACGTGGTGTTATAGGCGGTGCACGAGCGAGGGGACACAGCATCTCCGAGGTGGAGATGAAGTAGGGAGTTTCCCGTACGACCATTTCACGAGTGTACCATGAATATCAGGAATCCGGTAAAACATCAAATCCCGACATCGCTGCGGCTGGAAGAATATCCTGCTGGAACGGGACCAACGACGACTGAAGTGAATCGTTCAACGTGGCAGAAGTGCAACCCTTCCGCAAATTGCTGCAGATTTCAATGCAAGGCCATCAAACAATGTCAGCATGCGAACCATTCAAAGAAACATCATCGATATAAGTTTTCGGAGCCGAATGCCCACTCGTATACCGTTGATGAGTGCACAACACAAAGCTTTACACGCCTCGCCTGGACCCGTCAACACCTACATTGGACAGTTGATAACTGGAAACATGTTGCCTGGTCGGACGAGTCTCGTTTCAAATAGTATTGATCGGATATACGTGTACTAGTATGGAGACAACCTCATAAATCCATGCGCCCTGCATGTCAGCAGGGGTTTGTTGAAGCTGGTGGAGGCTCTGTAATGGACTGGGGCGAGTGCAGTTGGAGTGATATGGGACCCGTGATACGTCGAGATACGACTGATAGGTGACACGTACGTAAGCATCGTGTCTGATCAACTGCATCCATTCATGTCCATTGTGCATTCCGACGGACTTGGGTAATTCGACCAGGACAATGCGACACCCCACACGTGCAGAATTGCTACAGAGTGGCTCCACGAACACACCCCTGCGTTCGTACACTTCCGTTGGCCACCAAACTCCCCAGACATGAGCATTATGCAGAGCATCTGGGATGCCTTGCAAGATATGGTTCAAATGGCTCTGAGCACTATGGGACTCAACTGCTGTGGTCATCAGTCCCCTAGAACTTAGAACTACTTAAACCTAACCAACCTAAGGACATCACACACACCCATGCCCGAGGCAGGATTCGAACCTGCGACAGCAGCAGCAGCGCAGCTCCGGACTGGAGCGCCTAGAACCGCACGGCCACCGCGGCCGGCGCCTTGCAAGATATCTCCACCGTCTTGTACACACACGCGCACACACACACACACACACACACACACACACACACACACACACACACACACACACATATATATATATATATATATATATATATATGTGTGTGTGTGTGTGTGTGTGTGTGTGTGTGTGTGTGTGTGTGTGTGTGTGTGTATGTGTGTTTATGTGTGTGTGTAATAGTACAATATACAGGGTGAGTCACCTAACATTACCGCTGGATATATTTCGTAAACCACATCAAGTACTGACGAATCGATTCCACAGACCGAACGTGAGGAGAGGGGCTAGTGTAACTGGTTAATACAAACCATAAAAAAATGCACGGAAGTATGTTTTTTAACACAAACCTAGGTTTTTTAAATGGAACCCCGTTAATTTTGTTATCACATCTGAACATATAAACAAATACGTAATTAGTGCCATTTGTTGCATTGTAAAATGTTTATTACATCCGGAGATATTGTAACCTAAAGTTGACGCTTGAGTACCACTCCTCCGCTCTTCGATCGTGTGTATCGGAGAGCACTGAATTACGTAGGGATCCAAAGGGAACGGTGATGGACCTTAGGTACAGAAGAGACTGGAACAGCACATTACGTCCACATGCTAACACCTTTTTATTGGTCTTTTTCACTGACGCACATGTACATTACCATGAGGGGTGAGGCACACGCACACACGTGGTTTCCGTTTTCAATTACGGAGTGGAATAGAGTGTGTCCCGACATGTCAGGCCAATAGATGTTCAATGTGGTGGCCATCATTTGCTGCACACAATTGCAATCTCTGGCGTAATGAATGTCGTACATGCCGCAGTACATCTGGTGTAATGTAGCCGCAGGCTGCCACAATACGTTGTTTCATATCCTCTGGGGTTGTAGGCACATCACGGTACACATTCTCCTTTAACGTACCCCACAGAATGAAGTCCAGAGGTGTAGGATCAGGAGAACGGGCTGGCCAATTTATGCGTCCTCCACGTCCTATGAAACGCCCGTCGAACATCTTGTCAAGGGTCAGCCTAGTGTTAATTACGGAATGTGCAGGTGCACCATCATGCTGATACCACATACGTTGACGCGTTTCCAGTGGGACATTTTCGAGCAACGTTGGCAGATAATTCTGTAGAAACGCTATGTATGTTGCAGCTGTTTGGGCCCCTGCAATGAAGTGAGGACCAATGAGGTGGTCGCCAATGATTCCGCACCATACATTTACAGTCCACAGTCGCTGTCGCTCTACCTGTCTGAGCCAGCGAGTATTGTCCACGGACCAGAAATGCATGTTCCGTAGATTCACTGCCCCGTGGTTTGTGAAACCCGCTTCATCGGTAAACAGGTAGAACTGCAACGCATTCTCTGTTAATGTCCATTGACAGAATTGCACTCCATGATTAAAGTCATCACCATGTAATTGCTGATGTAGCGACACATGAAACGGGTGAAAGCGGTGACGATGCAGTATGCGCATGACACTACTTTGACTCAGTCCACCGGCTCTCGCAATGACCCGTGTACTCATGTGTGGGTTCATGGCAACAGCAGTTAATACACCAACTGCACCCGCTTCTCCTGTGACGGGCCTGTTACGGACCCGTTTGCGTGCTACGACCACACCTGTTGCATACAGTTGGCGGTAGATGTTTTGCAATGTGCGGCGCGTTGGACGCTCTCTGTCCGGGTACCGTTCTGCATACACCCTGCACGCTTCAGCTGCCTTTCGTCGACACTCGCCATAGATGAGTATCATCTCCGCCTTTTCAGAGTTCGAATACATCATGGTCACAGTTCCTACAACACTGCACTATCACAGACGTCTGTAATTAACATTTTACAATGAAACAAACGGCACTGATTACGTATTTGTTTATATGTTCAGATGTGATAACAAAACTAACGTGGTTCCATTTAAAAAAACGTAGGTTTGTGTTAAAAACATAGTTCCGTGCATTTTTGTATGGTTTGTATTAAACAATTACACTAGCCCCTCTCCTCACGTTCAGTCTGTGGAATCGGTTCGTCAGTATTTGATGTGGTTTACGAAATATATCCAGCGGTAACGTTAGGTGACTCACCCTGTGTATATATATACTTACTTACTTATCGCGAATGGACCCAGAAGGATCACGCAAAGCTTTCTGACGTCGTTTCTTCCATACTTCTTTCATTCGTTCTCCATGTTTTCTTTTTCTTTCTTCTGTCCATTTTGTTCCTGGTCTCTTTAGTGCTTCCTTCTCCGACAATACAATCCACTTTTCCACCTTATTTCTAAAAGATTTTCTATCTTTGACATCTTTAAGTTCAATATTTGCTTATATATAATATATATATATATATATATATATATATCGTGTGCGTTCGCGCGTTTTAAGGTTTATCATAATTAATTATAATCATCTATACCCGTCATCTCTAATGGTGAAACCGCTTCTTCTGATGTTTTCACGGTAGTTGGAGGTACAGAGTATCGACTTAATCTCACAGATTGCAGTTTCCTTATAAATATTCGATGTAGATTGATATTAACTACAGTCCGCAAGTTCTGGTCGCTTGGTCTTGTTTGCAGATCGCAGTCGTATTGTTGCAGTCTCTCTCTACCTCCACATCCACAGACTGTTGTGTTACTGCATCCCTTTCCATGTTTTTGATATGGACCGTGACCTCTTAAATAGGTGTACCATATCTCTAATAGGGTCAATGTCGCGTAGTTTGAGCCTGTTCCTAATGCTCTGCAGCTGTATACCCGCCTTAAAGTGCTTCTAGGGTCCCAGTCAGACAACCATTCATCTAACTTATGGGCTCGAAAATGTCTCATCAGTAGTACAAGCTCCTGTGATTGGGTACACGATCTTATCGTTCACGCCCCAGCCAATACAGTGCTGCCCGCAAACGTACCGCAATATCAATCGGACGTAACCCTCGATAGGTATAGTGCGAAAGGCAACGGTTAACCTCAGAACTACACTCCGCTGAATTCGTCGCGTCGCGTAGTCGAAGACGCTGCGTGCAGACGCTGGCAGCGTAGCCCACAATGGCACTGAAGGTAATTTCGTGATATGACCGCGCCATGTGCAACGGTAATTTATAGTTATTAATGCTAGCACGGGCAATCTTACGCATAATTTTATCCGCTCTCTGAGTAAAAGATTATAAATGTTCTACAGTGTTCCCTTCCGTGTTTAGAGGGAGACCGAAGTTTAACTACAGCGTACAAATAGAAGTAGTTAGTAGGGGTAGTCGTAAAGTTGTAATTATCAATTCGAAAAGATCGAGCTGCTATTACGGAGCTTAGAGAGGGTGATAGTCTTTCACTACTGCGACTCGTTTTTGCCGACGAAGGATGACATGGCGGAGACCTTTGTGGTGGAAGAGTGCGTTTTCGTTGTCCAGGAAACGTTTCCCGCGAATCTCTCTTCGTTCTCACTCTGAAAATCCCTGAAACGCTATAGTTTCTCCACCCGTGGAAGGAAGACGCAATCTGGGTGTCATGTTACTAGAATACGAGTGTGATGGAAACTTGGTAGCTGACAGAAACAGCATGTGGGACTGTGCCATGCGCAGGATGAGCTAGACTGTTTTAGAGTAAAAAATGCCTCTTGGACAATTTCCCGCTCTCCTTAGTCTTGACAGCTTCCAATAATCTCAACAGGAGATTTAAATGGTATGCCACACCATGGTATTCCTAAAATTCAGCATCGCCTTTCCCGATCATGGCTGGATCACCGCCTTTGTCGGCAGTGGTGAATCTACATTTTTCCACTACCTTATACTTCGGTCTCTGAGCCATAGTGATACACCCAGTACTCATCCATGGTGGCTAAAAAGTCAGCTGCAACATTTCCATTGCTGCATCAGTTCCGAAAGCTTACTGAATGGGCGCGAATTGTGCTCCAGTTTAAGAATGCGCTGCGCTATTCCGTTCTGGTTTCTCCAGCAGGCTGCTGGGCTAGAGTTTCAGTCTGTTTCAGGACTGTAGACTTCATGACTACATCTCGTTACTGTTACTATTGTTGCCTTCGGTCCGAAGATAGGTCTGATGCATCTCTCCACGCTGCTCTACCCTGTGCGAGCTGCTTCATCTCCGAATAACTACTGCAGCCTGCATCCCTGGCCCTTTTATAATTTCCTGAAACTAATTCATTTATAGCATACCCAACCAGAACGACGCCAATCAGGAGCGGTCATCAATTCAACAAATTAACGTAATGATGACAGGTAGCTCATCACCTTAGTTTAGCACATCGAGTTCAGTTTAAACTAAAAATTAAACAAGTAGCTGCGGCACGTTATCACATTAGAGATTTCAAACACAAAGAGCTTACATGTGAGATATTGTATTAGAAACACGTTGAATATGCAACATTAAGCTCTCACCATGGTCAACTGAGAGAAAAAAAAATGATTAGCAACTGTCGAGGTACGAAAATATCGTCCAACGGAACGCACTACCGACTTCCCAGGAAAGACGCGGGCAGGCCTTACTGCAGGTCCACAGCTTGGCCACGGCTGTAAGTCCCCGCAAGAATACCACTCTGGCCTTCATTGTACGCGCTGGCAACTTGTGTTGAAGCCAGCCAAGACATCGTAGAAGGCAGGAGACTTCCGCTTTTAGCCGGTGTCCGTTCCTAAATCGGCGCGGGTGGGAGCCACGCATTCCAGCTGCACGAAAACGGCCAGCAAGCGCATCTGTCGCTCAGACCTAACGCGCAGTGAAAGATAGCAAAGTGGTTCAAGTGGTTCAAATGGCTCTGAGCACTATGGGACTTAAGATCCGAGGTCATCAGTCTCCTAGAACTTAGGACTACTTAAACCTAAGTAACCCAAGGACATCACACACATCCGTGCCCGAGGCAGGATTCGAACCTGCGACCGTAGCGTTCACACGGTTCCAGACTGAAGCGCCTAGAAGTGCTCGGCCACACCAGCCGGCGAAAGATAGCACAAACGTGCGAATCTATGTATCCTCCCCCACAGGAAAGCGAAAGACCGCCTCCCCTTTCTCTCACAGCAAGAAGGAAACTGCTCCCCCACTTGATCCGACATACAAGGACTCTAAATGTTTCTTTCGGTCTATATATTCCGGACCAAGAGACTGACTGGATTAGGGACCTTCAGAACTTAACAGAGGCCGTCAAAACGAAATGATTGCTTATTGTATATCATTTTACCCTGCTCCCAACGCCAAAATTACGGATGATCATTTTATGCCCTGGCTTAACCTCAAACGGGCCACAACCTTCGTTATAACGGTGCGCATATCTCTGCTGTGCGAGTTCTATATGTGGTGTCACCGCCAGACACCACACTTGCTAGGTGGTAGCCTTTAAATCGGCCGCGGTCCGTTAGTATACGTCGGACCCGCGTGTCGCCGCTATCAGTGATTGCAGACCGAGCGCCGCCACACGGCAGGTCTAGAGAGACTTCCTAGCACTCGCCCCAGTTGTACAGCCGACTTTGCTAGCGATGGTTCATTGACAAAATACACTCTCATTTGCCGAGACGATAGTTAGCATAGCCTTCAGCTACGTCATTTGCTACGACCTAACAAGGCGCCATTACCAGTTACTACTGATGCTGTAAAACATGTACCGTCAAGAGCGATGTTCACCAATTATGGATTAAAGTTAAGTATTCCAGCAGCTACGTACGTTTTTTGTTAGTCTCATTTCCTTGACCTGTTCCAGACCTCACGCCAGCCTGCGTGAGCTAAAACGCGTGCCTTTCGGCTTCCTCTCATAGTGGGTTGGCTGTCTTGCCAATCCACAACACTATATTCCTATGTGCCCGTTTCCAGTTTTCCTTAATGGCCTCTGTGGCTACGTTCCCATGCAGAATATCATTAACTCACCACAAATTGACCAATGGGGAATTCATGGGATAGCTTAACATCAGGGAACCTGGAGGGAGGCCTTAATTGCCTCGTGGTGAGAAGCTGAGAGCTAAGTTTAACCATGAAAGTGAAGCGTCCTGTTTCCGCAGATAATGCTGATGAAACAAAATAAGTGCTGATTTAAGGTTCCGATTAACTCTCTATGCAAGGGAGGCTTGTAAATCTTAAGGTATTGTGGTGGAATGACGAATTGCAGTCTCGAAGCAAAACCTCCTAAATTGGTCGGTAACAAGTGCTGGGTCATCATCTCAAATATTTGAGATATATCCTGAGCTGTTAGACCAGCAGTGACGCCACTACTCGGGACAAGCCACACAAACGTGAGAAAGCGTCCGCAACAACCAGGATATAATACTTACCATCCCACGTCCTAGGTAACGGAACTATGCAGTCGATGAACAGCTTGTTCATTGGGTTACTTTCCCACGTGGAATGCAACATCCCCTTCTGAGAATTGGGATTAGTTTTGGCTACATTGCAACATTTGCTCACTAACCTTCGAACGTCCTTTATACGAGGTGGGCCAGGTGAGGTGCTCCCTAATCTGCGAAAGTGTTTTGGCAGCTCCTAACTGACCCCCTACTACGGAATTACGGAAATAGTAAAAAATATAACGAATCAGTTCACCAGGTAAACAAATCTTTAAACGTTTATCGCTCCTAGTTTGGTAGCACGCAGTGCCCTTCCTTAGACTAATCTGGCACCTACTTACCTTCCAGAAGCTGCTGCTAAATTACTTTCACGCAAGGATCCAACCTCTGCTTTTCCCTCAAATTAGTGAATAGGTCGGGCACCTCCGAGACTACACTCATTCCCCAACCGGAGTTCTCAGCACACAGACTTTCCTGATCATTCACATTACCATCGTCGAGCATGCGAATTGAGGTGTTAATCACTGAATTATCGGTTCCGTTCGTTGGTTTGGGGGATTAAAGGGACCAGACTGCTATGGTCATCGGTCCCTATCGGTTCCGTTATGTGTCTAACTGTGAAACGAAAGACCGGCACTCAGACCACGCGGCGGGCAATGCGTGTGCCCTTCCTGGGCTGGGCCAGAACCAAACGTAAGGCTCGATTACTCGTCTCGAGGTCTAAATGCCGATGTTCAAGATAAAAGCGAAATTTATGAGGCAAACAACACTGCCAAGGCCTCCCACTTGAAACGGAATATTTTAGCTCAGCTGGTGAGAGCTTTCGAGATGCACAAGCTATCCGGTGTGTTTCGCCTCCTTCTTCCTGTGCCGGCCGGTGCGGCCGAGCGGTTCTAGGCGCTTCAGTCCGGAACCGCGCTGCTGCTATGGTGGCAGGTTCGAATTCTGCCTTGGGCATGGGTGTGTGTGATGTCCTTAGGTTAGTTAGGTTTAAATAGTTCTAAGGGACAGATGACCTCAGATGTTAAATCCCATAGTGCTCAGAGCCATTTGAACCATTTACTGGTAATCAGGCACTGAAAGATTTGGGGGGCTAGCCAAACGAGTTTAATAGCATCAAGGGCTGGCCGCTGGGATTCTCCCCACTTGAATTCCACGTTTTCTTACGTAGTTGATTCAAGGGAGCCGCCAATTGAGCAAAATGGGCCACTAACTTCTAAAAAAAATTGGTCATGCCAAGTCTTAGGTGGGAGAAACATACAAATACCTATTTCTTCCATGATCGATTCTCATCCCATCAGTTGATACTAAATGCCCTAGGAAGGAGATTTTCTTACGCACCAGACTTATTTAACACGGCTTAACAACGAGGCCAGCAGCACGAAAACGAAGTAAGACCTGCTCAAGATGTCGAAGATGATGTTACAAGGTGTCACTGTAGACTACATCGCCCTGCTAATTGTAAACCGACTTAAATTTCAGATCCCCAAAACACTATCCAATAACCGGGAAAGGACGGCTGCACCCATGGACAAACCAGATGACCCCTATTAAACCCAAATATATTCCAGTCATTCCATCTAGGATTCTTCACTCAGCGGGATCAGATAATACGTCTGGTTAAGATCCAAGACCGTAAAAACCTTTGTCGTGGCAAACCAGGTAAAATAATGGTGTAAGTCGGGTAACGGAACAGATTTCAAAATAACCTTCCGATTCAACTACCTGTTATCAACGACCGAGCTGTACCCAGACTCCTCTTTACGGACTAGAAATATGGAAGAGGCATAAGGAGATGTAGACGTCCTAATGACTCCCTCTTCCAACATTATTTCCACTATCCGTCGTTACACCTCCATCTTGGATGGCGACAGCTGATATCGAGGTTGCCTATCATAGGACAGCCGTATCTCATAACGGATCCCATTGGTGACACCCAATCTACGGGTCAAAACATCGGGAAACTGATTAAGAACTTTCAACAGGCCCTCAGCCTCTCCACTACGTAACTGGCTCACGCCAAACTCAGAACTCTCCACAGCTACATTACTAACCCCAGTCACAAATCTGACACCAACATTATCTGATTATCTTGTCAGTACAAAACCTAAAGGAAACCAGCGCAATCTAAAACCAAGCCCACCTGCTGGATCCAATCACAACCTAATAACAAACTGACTGTAAGATCTCAAATTACCAATACTTGAACTGGCCACGAAAAATCTTGTATAGAGAGACTTCCTTTACAATAACTCATCAAGGGTAACACCTGCCCATTAACTACATGACATCAGTATAACTTGACTTCTAGGAAGAAAGCCTACAAATAAACGGTTATTAAGACACCACTGGTACTCCAACAACGAAACACCACTGTCGTAGTCAAGTAAGGCGCAGACTGGTTCATGGTTCAAAGAAGCACGAACAAATGGCACAAATCGACCGATAACCGGTGTTATGCGACAGAACCGCTTCATTGGCGGTGTGTGCCTTACGGTGCCTCCTCTCCCTAGACGTCAGCTGTTAGGCCATGACTCTAGCTGTAGGGTACACTCACGAACAAAATGCTCTAAACTCCCACAGCGGAAACACCTCTTATCTTCAACCCTGCCCTTCTGCCAGCCTATAGCTTTGAACTGCACACAAAGAGTTTTCGGAGCCAAACTTCCTAGCTCTTCGTGTCTACTGTCAGCAAGAACTAATTGACTTTGCACTTTAATTATTTATACAGGGAGGACATTCATTATTTGAGCCATGTGGCTAAGCACAGTCTCAGCGTGACTACAGTTTGCCTGTAAATTTTCTCTACAATTTGAATTTAATTCTGTCTATGAGATACAATGTTACAGTAATTTTGGAATAAAGGGGGCTGACTGAGCACCTGTTTTTTACTTCCCGTAATGGGTGATAACTGCTGTTGAAATTCTCACTCACTAGTATATGAAATTTGTTATTTATTGTAATCATACAAACAGTTAAATTGAGTGATTGTTGGTCAAGTTCTGAACTAAATAAAGAGCGTATAACCATGATTGCTGCTGCCCCTGTATATTTTGTGGTTCCCCCTTCCACTCCACAGACACTTGCTCTGCACCTTGCGCTGTTGTAATTCCGAAAGACGCAGCAGTTTGGTGACAGAGCGTGATTGTGTTCTGGGTCCCATTGTTAGTTGTAGCAGCAACATTCATAGTTCTTTTTATCTATTTTAAGATCTGTTAATATGTGTGAAGATATTTTCTGTGTCGAAATTTTGTTGCAAGAGGAGAGAATCAGTCACCATAGGGGATGTCTAGGCTTGTAACCACCTCCAATAGGAGCAACTTGTGTACGAGTTGAATGTTAGAGGGGCGTCAACTGATTGGACCATAACAGAGCTGAGCACGTGCTTGCGGGGTGCCTCGGACTGGCCAGTGTGCCCCGCAGCAGAACGTATCGGGGAGGTACGTTCCGCATACTGCATTTGTGTGCTGCCTCTAGTGTGCGAGATAACCTCGAATTTGCGAGACAGTCAGCCGTCCTGTACACAAATAGAGTGCAAGTCGACTTGAATTATTGCATTTGTAAGCCGTGTGATTTAGAGCAGATAAGAGTTACGGCTGAGCAAAATATGACCATCGGGCTTTTGCTTCACCAAGTCATCGAGTTGCAAATAGAATTTAACGCTGTAGGGTGCCAGAGTGGTACAGTAGGTGGAGGCAGCTCAACACCAGAGCAGGGAAACTACTCAGTTCTGTCAGAACGGAGGGCCGTCGTAAGCCACCTTCTTTCAGAATCTTTTGCTAAGCTCCCCACCCCTATATTTGCCTTGGTGCAGGGGTTGAATGTGCCAACCTTGGATGAGCTGCCACGCATTGTTGAAGTGCTTTGGTTCTGGGTCAATGTACTTGGTGTTGCAATCTAGCGATTCTCCACTTACTTTACCTGTTGACAAAAGGATTGTGGAGCACTATTATTGCTGAGGTGTTAGGACTCAAAGGCAGTCTGTCAGACTTATAGAGGAGCATTATTGAGGTTAGGATGACCCCTCAAATTAAAGCTGATTTAGCTAGTAAATATTATCTACCAGTCCAGGATCTCAAAGAAACTCTTCAGGGGTATTTCAAGGAGATTCTGATTGCCATTTTAGCACTCGATTTAGACGTTACAGAGAAGGAGGCTATAAAAAATATTTTGGAGTGGATTAGGCCCAAGAATCGGTGGCGAATTACATTCGCCCGTAAGCCAGCTTCTGGAAATTTAAAAACAAATATCTGACAGAACAATAAAATATTTAAATTTAAATATTAATTAATTAATAATTAATTTATGGTAAGTTCAGTATTTAAATTTAAATTTAAAAACAAATATCTGACAGAAAAATAAAATATTGAAATACGCCTAAGATGTGGGGCAAAGTAGTTGGTGATTTGCCCACGCATATGACCAGGTAATACCTGCAGGGCAATTAAATGCAACTTCTCCAGAATTTACATGAAGTGGAAAATCAGAATTAATACAACAATTAACAGAAATAATACAACGATTAACACCCGTTAACACTACAAACAGTCAACCTTAAAAGCAAACTACTATCGTGTCTAAATGAACCTAAAAACTAGCTTACCTGAAACATAAGATTTCAGTTCTTACGATTGCCCAGGCCAGGGCAATGAATAACAAAATTATTCAAATATTCAGTGTGTGTGAGGGGGGGATTAGCACAAGAAATGAGATTAAGACATTAATTCTCCCTTTCGCGCTTCAGTTACTGCTATTCAATTTAACAAAATTTACCGCAAAATTTCACAAGATGCGCAAATTTAGGCCACGGCCCTACCAGTAAGGTAGCCGATATATCGCGACGGCGCCACACAACAGACTACTGGTGGCAGAAAGCCAAATAACCACATCTATAACTGACTAAAATTGTCAATAAGCAAGCGGCCACAGAATGGATCGGTTTCAATTACAGACATACATAATGAGACAATAGATTTATCAGGCTCCGTGGGTACCTAATAAAATCCAGGGCTGGAGCGGCAACGTCATGCGAGCTACTAGCAAGCAGCAATGACACGAGTACACAGACGCAGCCCACTGGCTTCGCAGCGCAAATAAATAAGCCGGTCACACGGGTATGGCAATCACAGGAGCGAACTCAAGACTACATGCAAGCCAACGCATGTATCCAACCCAAAGTCCGAGTTGGAATATTTATGGTAAACATTAGATTGATACACTCAAATTCACTCCTGCCATGTAGAAAACAACCTTATATGGTAAAGCAACCAGATCACTGGTAAGATTTCATCATGCATGACAGACTGAAATCTGCATGAACAGTAACCACTCTTTAGCTTATCAAACAATCTTTAATTAGAAAACATATCCTTGCTCTTGTTGCATACCCTGACCTTTCTATAGCTGCTACAAACTTCAATTCATTCATATGATAGCCACCCAGCAACTAGGCCAATCAGGAGCGGCCATTAATTCAACAAATTAACACAATGACGACAGGCAGACCACCACCGTAGTTTAGCACATTGAGTTTAGTTTCAATTATAAACAAGACAGACAGCTGCGGCACGTGGTCACAGTAGAGATTCCAAACACAAAGGGCTTAAATTTGAGACAGTGTATCAGAAATACGTTTCACATGCAACATTACGCTCTCACCAATGTCACTTCAGAAAGAAAAAGAAAATAAACAGCGATTACCAACTGTCGAGGTACGAATAGTCTGGCGGAACGCACTGCCGACTTCCAAAGGAAGGACGCAGGCAGGCCTCATTGCATGTCCATTGGTGTGGCTATGCGTCGCCGCAAGAACAGCACTCTTGCTCTCATTGTACGTGCCGGCAGCTTGTGCTGAAGCCATCCAAGACGTCGTAGCAGGCAGGAGACGTCCGCTGTTAGCCGCTATTCATTCGCAACTGCCCGCGGCTCGGAGCCACACCTCCCAGCTGCGCGAACACAGCCAGTTGGCGGCGCTGCCGCTCAGACCTAACGCGCAGCGGAAGATAGCACGAACGTGCGAATCGGTGTATCGCCGGTGAGCTACACGGCTCATAGCGCAGCTGAATCATTCTGTATTGCCAGGAAAGTAATAATTACACATTATTAAAGTGGGCAATAAGCTGCAGCTTTAAGAAACTACCAATTATGAACACTGAGACGCACCTAAACCGGAGGTAGATAGGTTTGGCAATGTCCACAACAGGACTTCCCAACCTTTTCAGCTGGTGGACCCCTTCTTCAGTCGAAAATCCATGGCGGACCCCTAGTCAGTCAAGAGCACAGTAACTTTAAATTTCAGAGCGAACCCCATGGGAACTGAAAGCTTCTTAATGCAAGTGCCATGTTCCCAATGACCCCCCCCCCTCCTCTGTCCCCCCCTCCTCTGCCCCCCCCCCCCCTCCTCCGCCAACCCTCCAAAGTATCAATAGTCTTTGGTTTAGAGATGAATGAAAACAACTTGAAATTAATTATCCAATTTGGATACTCACTGTATCCAGACACTTACTAGTGGATTTACTCCCTTTGTTCAACACACTATAGCCTGATTAAAATTATGTGGTAATTGACATTTCACACGTTGGAGCTGCCTTCCTCCAAGCCGGCCGGTGCGGCCGAGTGGTTTTAGGCGCTTCAGTCCGGAACCGCACGACTGCTACGGTCGCAGGTTCGAATCCTGCCTCGGGCATGGAAGTGTGTGATGTCCTTAGGTTAGTTAGGTTTAAATAGTTCTAAGTTCTAGGGGACTGATGACCTCAGATGTTGTCCCATAGTGCTCAGAGTCATTTGACCCATTTGAACCTTCCTCCAAGAGCAATCTACGGCACTTCCAGACTGTTCGCTGTTGACAAGCTGCCGCTTGTGGTCTGTTCACTTCCACTGTTTGGCTACTGTTGTGTAAGGAGCATACATATTTCGTAACAGTCGTGTGTGTGGTTTTTTTGTGAAATCCGAAGAAAAATGTTCAAATGTATGTAAAGTCTATGGGACTTAACTTCTGAGGTCATCAGTCCCTATTCTTACACACTATTAACCTAAGTTTAACTTCCGCTAAGGACAACACACACACACACACACACACACACACACACACACACACACACACACACACATGCCCGAGGGAGGACTCGAACCTCTGGCGGGAGCGGCCGGGTAATCCACAACGACATGGCGTCTGAGACTGCGCGGCAATTCCACGCAGCTGTGAAGAAAAGAGGCAGACCCATGATTTGGGATACATGCACATCACGAAAGAAAAGAGGCCAAGGAATTGCCTTTAAAGGACTACTGTGACATCTGTTGTGCAATGTGTAGGAATACATTCACCCAGTTTACATGCGTTTCCAAAACCGTATTTCGTAAGCTGATATCCCAGTTCCACTTTTGGTTGGTCAGGTAAACACTTCAAAATTGATTTTGGAAATTTGCCTTTTATAAAGCCGTTTTCCAGTTCCACAATCGATTTTCGTGCCCATGTAAACAGCTCGGAAAGTCTAGTTATTTTTACGTCTTTGTGTATCTACTGAATGGCAGCTATCAGTCCATAGCTGGCACCTAGCAGGCGGCGTGGCAACAATTTAGCCACAGCTGACAACTTCATCTACTACTTGGACACAAATCAGGAAAATAAACAAACAGACTCTCTTATTTCTATATAAGAAGACAAAGCATTTCACAGAACGTAAGACTTTTTTTCTCAAAGGAAACAAATTCTGGCAAAGGAGGTTTACCTTTTACAAGGTTGCACTTGAAAAGTCCCCATTTGTTTACACTCGCAGCCAGTTGCCACAATATAGTGTCAGAGTAATAGCAAGTAATTGTAATTGAAGTATAGGCAGGCCATATTTTTAACTGAGTGGACAGAATATATTATAAAGAAAAGAAATTAGCTTTAGAGATCATTTTAATTTTTATAACAAAAATATCAATTCCAGCAGAATTCAATTAATAATTATTTTGTAAATGATAGAAGACAGAAACAAAATTCCTACAGAGTTACAGTTCAGGTACATTCATTGAGCATCTACGAAGAAAAATGCTTTCTTCTTTACTATAGATGAGTCTGTAGGCATAATAATGGAATCCTAATGTGATAGTTGAGGGTGCTTCTGCTGACACAATTTTGAAAAGTTGGATTCAGTTCTTGACAGCCGGTGACGAATGTCTGGTTCCGCATCTAGACAGCTTCGGCACTTAGTTTTGTGGGCAGCGTAGATCAAGAATCCAGATTCATACATGTATGTTGTGGCAAACGGAAGAAGTACATGTTTTGCCTTTTCGCTGAGGGGGTAGTATTTCTTGTTATCCAAAAGGATCCAAAAGTGTGAGTAACCGTCAGTGTCAAAACTTGATTTCAAAGTAGGGTCTGTGGCAATTTCTATAAACAACTCATATTCATTTGATGATAGAATGTTCGGCTTTTTGGATACAGTGAATGGGTTGACCGTTCATATTTCTGCAGCTTCTCATCTTCAGCTGTTGGGAAACAATGCTCCAACAATGACATCAAGCTTCGGAGATGTTCCAGGATTTGATGAAACAAATTCTTCCCAAGCGCCGATGTTTTGTTTTTCAAAAACTCCTTGAGAAGAGGAAAACACTTGACCTCCCCCTCCTCGACACTCTCTGCCCAAAAATTGATTTTCCTCTTGAATGCTCGAACTTTGTCGATAGCAGTGACCTTTGTTTCACTTTGCCCTTGGAGTGAAATATTCATTTCGTTCATTTTGGAGAAAATATCTGACAAATAGGCAAATATACTCTGCCAATTTTCGTCATTAATAAGGTCTGCTAATTTGGTGTTATGCTCCAAAAGGAAAGCTAAGACTTCCAATCTTAATTCGTACAACCGAGAGAGTGCATTCCCACGTGAGAGCCACCTCACTTCTGTGTGGAGAAGCAGAGAACGATGAAGGCTTCCCATACCTTCACACAGAATTGTGAAAAGTCTTGACTTCAACGGCCTTGATTTTATGTAGTTAATGATTTGAATGGATTCGTCTAAAACCTTCCTGAACGAAACAGGCATTTGCTTTGTAGCTAAAGCGTACCTGTGGAGAGCACAATGACTACTGCTGCAATTCTTGGCATTTTCTTTTATTTTCGTTACTGCTCCGACTGTAGGACCCGTCATAGCTTTTGCACCATCTGTGCACACATCTATGCAATTAGACAATGAAAATTCATCCAATAGACGGAATATTTCAACACCTGTTGTGTTGGCAGGTAGTGGTCCTCACAATAAGAGGTCCTCCTCCAAACATCCAGAATATTCACAATGGACAAAAGCCAATAAAATCGCTAATCCTGCAACATCAGTGGATTCATCTATGTGCAGAGAAAATGAATTGTGTTGGATGCGAGAAACAAGCGTGTCTTTCACATCATTTGACATGTCAACAAAGCGTCTCCTGACAGAATTGTTTGACAATGGCACCGAAGAAACAAGCTTTACTGCCTTTTCGTCTAGCATGCAAGAAACAATGTCATTAACACATGGCCTTATGAGATTTTCTGCAATGGTATGAGCTTTGCCTGTTTTGCCACTCGATAACTAACCAAGAAAGAAGCTTTCAATGAATTTTCATTAATTGTTTTTGCATGAGTGTTCATGCAATGCTGAGAAGCAGCTAGTTCAGCATTCTTCCTTTTGAAAAAATCGATGTCTTTAGCCTGGAAATCCGGGTGACACCCTTCAAAATGACGGCGCAATTTAATTGGAACCATTGAACTGTTCAGAAGGACGCGCGCACAAATTACACACTGAGCTTTACCCTCCTTTGTCTCCATAAAGCCCATTTCTAAATAGCTTTCGTTGTACTTACGCTTCTTGGTTATTCCACTTCCACAGGATATTGCAACCAATGGAGTACTTGCAGCGTTTTCATATAATAAATCTGGCTGTGGAACTTCTTGTGATTGTTCTTCCTTTGGTCGTCCTCCCTCCTCATTCATTTCCACTGGAAACTTCCTTTGTTGTGAAGGCGATGGAGAAACTGCACCCTTCTTCAATGGTCCTGACTTCAGCCACCGATCCATGTTAGAAGTAATAAACTGGTCAAAAATCGACTTATGAAAAAGGTAGTGCACTGACAAAGCAAGTTTAACATTTAATGATGCCTGGGGCCGCATACATGCCAGCAACCTCTGTGATTGGGCGACAAAGCTCGCTCTGCGCATGCGTAAAAGGTTTCAGCGCATCTAGCACCAGGAGCCGGCGCACAAACGACCCCTGTATTTTTGCGAAATAGTCGATCAGAGAAGCCGCATTCTCCGGGACTAAACTGTGTATGCATTCTCACCTAGGAACCGCAAAGGCTGCTTGGGAATACGATCTGAAGTAAAAGTACACATGTTATTCACACGAAAAAAAAATAGTGATGAATTTGATTTTTACATTTTCATTCCATAATTTTACTCATTATTTTACACGATTCGGTGAGAGGTGGCCGCGGACCCCGTAGAAGGAGCCGGCGGACCCCTAAGGGGGCCGCGGACCACACGTTGGGGAGCCCTGGTCCACAAGCAACAAGTGGGATGGGAATAATCACCGTCTCAATAGGTCATTCTCTAAAATACGTAACCTTGGGTGAGTGTGCAGTGATTGGCCTAACCGTGCCAGAAAGACGTATGAAATCCGCATGCAAATGACAAAATATGCTTAGTCATGGGTGAGCCCTCGAACCTCCGCTCAGGTTTTCAATAATGAAACACAATCAAGATTAGAGGGAACGGACGAAAAAGCGCCTGGGAGCTTTATTCCCCGGTTAGTCTGTACTGCAAGATAATCTCACATAGATGAGCCGACGTGTCGAGACCTACATACGGTGGATTCTCCTGCCAGCTGCTAGTCATCAGCCGCCGTGTGCTCGTCTGACTGAGAAATGCAAGTCTAACCTCCACAAAACCTCCGAAGTCAGACTGTCTGCTTTCTCACCACGTCTCCAAGCCCCGAGCGTCTACTTCCGTGTCTTCATCCTAACTGTACAAAAAATTCTATTTTTTTTCTCTCTGCCCTGCTCAACACCTGTACGAAAAATATTCAGCCAATGAGAAGTCCCTCCAAAATGTGACCAAAGAGACTGGTTTTCTTTTTTTTTTTTTTTTTTTAACGGCGGTTCAGGACCCCACCTACGAACTGCTGTACACCCAGTCGCTGCTTTTGGCATCTACATCTACATCTACATCCATACTCCATAAGCCACCTGACGATGTGTGGCGGAGGCTAACTTGAGTACCTCTATCGGTTCTCCCTTCTATTCCAGTCTCGTACTGTTCGTGGAAAGAAAGATTGTCGGTGTGCTTCTGTGTGGGCTCTAATCTCTCTGATTTTATCCTCATGGTCTCTTCGCGAGACATACGTAGGAGGGTGTAATTTACTTCTTGACTCCTCGGTGAAGGTATGTTCTCGAAACTTCAACAAAAGCCCGTACCGAGCTACTGAGCGTCTCTCTTGCAGAGTCTTCCACTGGAGTTTATCTATCATCTCCGTAACGCTTTCTCGATTACTAAACGATCCTGTAACGAAGCGTGGTACTCTCCGTTGGATCTTCTCTATCTCTTCTATCAACCCTATCTGGTACGGATCCAACACTGCTGAGCACTATTCAAGCAGTGGGCGAACAAGCGTACTGTATCCTACTTCCTTTGTTTTCGAATTGCATTTCATTAGGATTCTTCCAATGAATCTCAGTCTGGCATCTGCTTTACCGACGATCAACTTTATATGATAATTCCATTTTAAATCACTCCTTTTGCGCACTCCCAGATAATTTATGGAATTAACTGCTTCCAGTTGCTGATCTGCTATATTGTAGCTAAATAATAAAGGATCTTTCTTTCTTTGTATTCGCAGAACATTGCACTTGTCTAAATAGAGATTCAATTGCTATTCCCTGCACCATGTGTCAATTCGTTGCAGATCCTCCTGCATTTAAGTACAATTTTTCATTGTTCCAACCTCTCGATATACTACAGCATCATCCGCAAAAAGCCTCAGTGAACTTCTGATGTTATCCACAAGGTAATTTATATATATTGTGAATAGCAACGGCCCTACGCCACTTCCCTGCGGCACACCTGAAATCACTCTTACTTCGGAAGACTTCTATCCATTGAGAATGACATGCTGCGTCCTGTTATCTAGGAACTCTTCAATCCAATCACACAACTCGTCTGATAGTCCACATGCTGTCACTTTGTTCATTAAACGATTGTGGGGAGCTGTATCAAACGCCTTGCGGAAGTCAAGAAACACGGCATCTAGCTGGGAACCCGTGTCTATGGCCCTCTGAGTCTCGTGGACGAATAGCGCGAGCTGGGTTTCACACGATCGTCTTTTTCGAAACCCATGCTGATTCATACCGAGTAGATTTCTGATCTCCAGAAAAGTCACTATACTTGAACACATTTGTTCGACGTCCCTTCCTGAAAACGGGAATGACCTGTGCTCTTTTGCAATATTTTGGAACGCTACGCTCTTTTAGAGACCTACGGTACACCGCTGCAAGAAGGGGGGCAAGTTCCTTCACGTACTCTGTGTAAAATCAAACTGGTATCCCATCAGTTCGAGCGGCCTTTTCTCTTCTGAGCGATTTTAATTGTTTTTCCATCCCTCTGTCATCTATTTCGATATCTACCATTTCGTCATCTGTGAGACAATCTTGAGAAGGAACTACAGTTCAGTCAACCTCTGTGAAACAGATTTGGAAAAAGACATTTAGTATTTCGGCCTTTAGTATGTCATCCTCTGTTTCAGTACCATTTTGGTAACAGAGTGTCTGGACATTTTGTTTTGATCCACCTACCGCTTTGACATACGACCAAAATTTCTTAGGATGTTCTGCCAAATCAATACACAGAACTTTACTTTCGAATTCGTTGAACGCATCCCGCATAGCCCTCCTCACACTACATTCCGCTTCGTGTAATTTTTGTTTGTCTGCAAGGCTTTGGCTATATTTATGTTTGCTGTGAAGCTCCCTTTGCTTCCGTAGCAGTTTTCTAATTCGGTTGTTGTACTACGGTGGCTCTTTTCCATCTCTTACGATCTTGCTTGGAACATACTCATCTAATGCATATTGTACGAAGGCTTTGAACTTTGTCCACTGATCCTCAGCACTATCTGTACTTGAGATAAAACTTTTGTGTTGAGCCGTCAGGTACTCTTAAATCTAATTTCTGTCACTTTTGCTAAACAGAAAAATCTTCCTACATTTTTTTTAAATATTTCTATTTACGGCTGAAATCACCGATGCTGTAACCGCTTTGTGATCGCTGATTCCCTGTTCTGCGTTAACTGTTTCAAATAGTTCGGGTGTGTTTGTCACCAGATATATCCTGCTCTTAGAAAACCGAGCTCCAAACTCCTCGGATTTATTACGTCATCCAATGGACTGTTTCTCCACCCTGAGACAGAGAGAAATTTATGTATGTTTAATCGCACTTCCTCCCACATGACTGAAAAAGGAGAAAAACAATGAACAGCTTTCCATGAGAAAGGGAGCTGAATACCTCTCGAACAGCCTGGGCACCCTTCGGTTTTCTACGAAAGCGTTACTGGTGGGAAACAACATTTCAGCAACGGCGCCACTGTGTTCCTGAGTCCAGGACGGTAGGGCGTCCCGGACGCTGGCGACGAATGTAAAGGCCCAGTGGATGCGCGCGGTAAGCAGTGCTGCTAGAGACGATGACACCAGTGGACGAATGGCCACGGGACTCAGAGGGCAGTACAATGGCCGTGTGCAGCTTGCTGTTCCGTATACGGAGACGGAATGTAACCACAGTACATGATCGCTGGCAGCGGTCGTCACTGGAGTCTAATACGGTCGCAGGTGATGGGGCTCCAGACGGCCACGTGGCACCACCGAGAGGGAGGTCCATCGTGTTCGGTGTACGTCTCTGGTGCATCGTATTGCATCTGAAGCAGCAATTTGAGAAGCAGTTCGCACCACAGCGACACAACGAACTGTTCCTGTTCAAGGACAGGAAAATGTTGCTTAGACTCTCCTAACCCAATACCAACGCCATTTGCAACTTCAGTGGAGGACAGCGAGAGCTAATTGCAGGGAAGGGCGGAGCTCTGTTGTGTTTTCTCATGGAAGCTGGTTCTACCTCGGTGCTAGGGGCCGTGTGATGGTTAGAAGAAGACCAGTAGAGGGCCTACAACCAACCTGTCTGCGTGCTAGACACACTATACCTACACCTGGAGTTAGGGTCTAGGGTGTTATTACGTATGACAGTAGGAGCACGCTCGTGGCTATCCCAAACACCCTGACTGCAAATTTGTACGTCAGTCTGGTGATGAGCCCTGTTGAGCTGCCATTTATGAACGGAACTCCAGTGGGTGTTTTCCAACAGGATAACTCTCGCCCACACTCCTCTGTTCTAACCCTATATTCTCTACAGAGCGTCGACACGTTGCCTTGGCCTCTCAATCACCAGATTTATCTCCAATCGAGTACATATAGAACATCATTGGACGACAACTCCAGTGTCATCAGCACATTAATGTACCAGCATTTCACATCTGCAATGGATTATCTCGTGGTTACTTTAACCTGTGATCTTGCAATGTTAATCAGTCAAGAATGTTACCTATAGGAATGGATTCCCGAAATTTCGTTACTCTACATTAATTATATTTTGGTGTTGTGATTTTTTCCATCAGTTTATTTACGGACATCAGTTTTGAGAACGGTGAGCATCTTGTGCTCCGAATTCCTTGGCATTGTGTTATCTGGTTACTGGTGACATGCGATGGTGATCCGGCCGGCCGCGGTGGCCGTGCGGTTCTGGCGCTGCAGTCCGGAACCGCGGGACTGCTACGGTCGCAGGTTCGAATCCTGCCTCGGGCATGGGTGTGTGTGATGTCCTTAGGTTAGTTAGGTTTAAGTAGTTCTAAGTTCTAGGGGACTTATGACCTAAGATGTTGAGTCCCATAGTGCTCAGAGCCATTTGAACCATTTTTTGATGGTGATCCGTCGTGCAAAAGACCGCAGACGTCGTTCTGTCATGTTGTTTGTTGTTGTGGTCTTCAGTCCTGAGACTGGTTTGATGCAGCTCTCCATGCTACTCTATCCTGTGCAAGCTTTTTCATCTCCCAGTACCTACTGCAACCTACATCCTTCTGAATCTGCTTAGCGTATTCATCTCTTGGTCTCCCTCTACGATTTTTACCCTCCACGCTGCCCTCCAATACTAAATTGGTGATCCCTTGATGCCTCAGAACATGTCCTACCAACCGATCCCTTCTTCTGGTCAAGTTGTGCCACAAACTTCTCTTCTCCCCAATCCTATTCAATACTTCCTCATTAGTTATGTGTTCTACCCACCTAATCTTCAGCATTCTTCTGTAGCACCACATTTCGAAAGCTTCTATTCTCTTCTTGTCCAAACTATTTATCGTCCATGTTTCACTTCCATACATGGCTACACTCCATACGAATACTTTCAGAAATGACTTCCTGACACTTAAATCAATACTGGATGTTAACAAATTTCTCTTCTTCAGAAACGCTTTCCTTGCCATTGCCAGCCTACATTTTATATCCTCTCTACTTCGACCATCATCAGTTATTTTGCTCCCCAAATAGCAAAACTCCTTTACTACTTTAAGTGCCTCATTTCCTAATCTAATTCCCTCAGCATCACCCGACTTAATTAGACTACATTCCATTATCCTTGTTTTGCTTTTGTTGATGTTCATCTTATATCCTCCTTTCAAGACACTGTCCATTCCATTCAACTGCTCTTGCAAGTCCTTTGCTGTCTCTGACAGAATTACAATGTCATCGGCGAACCTCAAAGTTTTTATTTCTTCTCCATGAATTTTAATACCTACTCCGAATTTTTCTTTTGTTTCCTTTACTGCTTGCTCAGTATACAGATTGAACAACATCGGGGAGAGGCTACAACCCTGTCTTACTCCCTTCCCAACCACTGCTTCCCTTTCATGTCCCTCGACTCTTATAACTGCCATCTGGTTTCTGTACAAATTGTAAATAGCCTTTCGCTCCCTGTATTTTACCCCTGCCACCTTTAGAATTTGAAAGAGAGTATTCCAGTCAACATTGTCAAAAGCTTTCTCTAAGTCTACAAATGCTAGAGACGTAGGTTTGCCTTTCCTTAATCTTTCTTCTAAGATAAGTCGTAAGGTCAGGATTGCCTCACGTGTTCCAGTGTTTCTACGGAATCCAAACTGATCTTCCCCGAGGTTGGCTTCTACTAGTTTTTCCATTCGTCTGTAAAAAATTCGTGTTAGTATTTTGCAGCTGTGACTTATTAAGCTGATAGTTCGGTAATTTTCACATCTGTCAACACCTGCTTTCTTTGGGATTGGAATTATTATATTCTTCTTGAAGTCTGAGGGTATTTCGCCTGTTTCATACATCTTGCTCACCAGATGGTAGAGTTTTGTCAGGACTGGCTCTCCCACGGCCGTCAGTAGTTCCAATGGAATATTGTCTACTCCGGGGGCCTTGTTTCGACTCAGGCCTTTCAGTGCTCTGTCAAACTCTTCACGCAGTATCATATCTCCCATTTCATCTTCATCTACATCCTCTTCCATTTCCATAATATTGTCCTCAAGTACATCGCCCTTGTATAGACCCTCTATATACTCCTTCCACCTTTCTGCTTTCCCTTCTTTGCTTAGAACTGGGTTTCCATCTGAGCTCTTGATATTCATACAAGTCGTTCTCTTATCTCCAAAGGTCTCTTTAATTTTCCTGTAGGCGGTATCTATCTTACCTCTAGTGAGATAGGCCTCTACACCCTTACATTTGTCCTCTAGCCATCCCTGCTTAGCCATTTTGCACTTCCTGTCGATCTCATTTTTGAGACGTTTGTATTCCTTTTTGCCTGTTTCACTTACTGCATTTTTATATTTTCTCCTTTCATCAATTAAACTCAATATTTCTTCTGTTACCCAAGGATTTCTACTAGCCCTCGTCTTTTTACCTACTTGATCCTCTGCTGCCTTCACTACTTCATCCCTCAAAGCTACCCATTCTTCTTCTACTGTATTTATTTCCCCCATTCCTGTCAATTGCTCCCTTATGCTCTCCCTGAATCTCTGTACAACCTCTGGTTCTTTTAGTTTATCCAGGTCCCATCTCCTTAAATTCCCACCTTTTTGCAGTTTCTTCAGTTTTAATCTACAGGTCATAACCAATAGATTGTGGTCAGAGTCCACATCTGCCCCTGGAAATGTCTTACAATTTAAAACCTGGTTCCTAAATCTCTGTCTTACCATTATATAATCTATTTGATACCTTTTAGTATCTCCAGGGTTCTTCCATGTATACAACCTTCTTTCATGATTCTTAAACCAAGTGATAGTTATGATTAGGTTGTGCTCTGTGCAAAATTCGACCAGGCGGCTTCCTCTTTCATTTCTGTCCCCCAATCCATATTCACCTACTATGTTTCCTTCTTTCCCTTTTCCTACACTCGAATTCCAGTCACCCATGACTATTAAATTTTCGTCTCCCTTCACAATATGAATAATTTCTTTTATTTCATCATACATTTCTTCAATTTCTTCGTCATCTGCAGAGCTAGTTGGCATATAAACTTGTACTACTGTAGTAGGCGTGGGCTTCGTATCTATCTTGGCCACAATAATGCGTTCACTATGCTGTTTGTAGTAGCTTACCCGCATTCCTATTTTCCTATTCATTATTAAACCTACTCCTGCATTATCCCTATTTGATTTTGTGTTTATAACCCTGTAGTCACCTGACTAGAAGTCTTGTTCCTCCTGCCACCGAACTTCACTAATTCCCACTATATCTAACTTCAACCTATCCATTTCCCTTTTTAAATTTTCTAACCTACCTGCCCGATTAAGGGATCTGACATTCCACGCTCCGATCCGTAGAACGCCAGTTTTCTTTCTCCTGATAACGACATCCTCTTGAGTAGTCCCCGCCCGGAGATCCGAATGGGGGACTATTTTACCTCCGGAATATTTTACCCAAGAGGACGCCATCGTCATGTAATCATACAGTAAAGCTGCATGCCCTCGGGAAAAATTACGGCTGTAGTTTCCCCTTGCTTCCAACCGTTCGCAGTACCAGCACAGCAAGGCCGTTTTGGTTATTGTTACAAGGCCAGATCAGTCAATCATCCAGACTGTTGCCCCTGCAACTACTGAAAAGGCTGCTGCCCCTCTTCAGGAACCACACGTTTGTCTGGCCTCTCAACAGATACCCCTCCGTTGTGGTTGCACCTACGGTACGGCTATCTGTATCGCTGAGGCACGCAAGCCTCCCCACCAACGACAAGGTCCATGGTTCATGGGGGGGGGGGGGGGGCGTTCTGTCATAGGCTACAGTTAAAATTGTGCACTTCGCATCGAGGTACTGACTAACTGCAATAGTTTTCCTAACTAACTAATGGTTTACTTCTCGATTATGCATTTAGATCTCCTCCTACCCTCCTCACGTTGCGGGTGTTGTGATGAGGTGCCTAGCAGTAGGTTGCAGAGTTACTATAGTTTTTCAATCCGAAGTTGCAACTCCTCACATTAAAACTTTAACTTCGCAATAACGTTTTGGATGTGCTAAGTACTTAATAACATAAACACTCAATAATACCATTCACTGCGTCATGTACTTAAAGCAGCCAACAAGTTACAACAGTTTCTAGCGAATTATATCAGTTTAATCACTGTGACTTTGTCAGGGGAGAATCAGCAAAAGTTCATGTTGCAGTACCCGATCAAAGCACACTCTTTCTAGGCACCTGATAATTGGATTAACTTGTGAGACACGACACAATGTACCGTTTCCAAAATGTCGGAAATCACAGCCACCAATGCAGATTCAACACTAGCGAACCACACGATTCTGGTCCACCTCGCTTGGGGCCGAGATATATCTCACTATTTCCGCCAGAGGGAGCTTTACCATCTCAGCCCAGCGACTCTTAGAACAAGAGTGGTGCCTACTTTGTGCAAAAAACAAGAATACTGCCACCCTTGCACAATATGAGTTGACGTCATCCCATAGTCTGTCAAATTCAAATGGCTGGTTCAAATGGCGCTGAGCACTATGGGACTTAACTGCTGTGGTCATCAGTCCCCTAGAACTTAGAACTACTTAAACCTAACTAACCTAAGGACATCACACACATCCATGCCCGAGGCAGGATTCGAACCTGCGACCGTAGCGGTCGCGCGGTTCCAGACTGTAGCGCCTAGAACCGCTCGGCCACTCCAGCCGGCCCGTCAAATTCAATTAACTACATGACTGTCATTGCTCTGATGACGTATGACCACATACTTACATATAATTACGTAGGCTTCCGAGAGGACAGTAACCTGACGTAAAGTGTTTTGTGAGTATCACACTGTGTAGTGCAAAAAAATAAAAATGAGAGAAAAAACTATACTGGTGAAACCAACGCTCCCGCCACGGTTACAGTGGCCTTCTTCTGGGTCTACTGATGTCGTTTCGCTATGTGGAGTCGCTTATATTTGTAACTGGTGTTCACTAAGCGTAACGTTATGTCACAGTTTTATTAAGATCCCTGTTAATATTGGTCATTTCAGGCGAAAGGAGCGGGAACTTTATTATGACAGAAATTTTTTCAATCAATGGCGGTGTGATACAGCAACTACTGGTAATAATATGAAAGAACAGACAGTTTTGGCTGCAAAACTGGCTTTTTTATTTTATTTATGCTCCAATGACGATTTGCGCCTTAAACATCTGGACTCTGAAGAAAAAAATGTGGTGTCACCGCCAGACACCACACTTGCTAGGTGGTAGCTTTAAATCGGCCGCGGTCCATTAGTACATGTCGGACCCGCGTGTCGCCACTGTCAGTGATAGCAGACCGAGCGCCACCACACGGCAGGTCTAGAGAGACGTACGAGCACTCGCCCCAGTTGTACGGACGACGTAGCTAGCGATGCACACTGACGAAACCTCGCTCATTTGCAGAGCAGATAGTTAGAATAGCCTTCAGCTAAGTCAATGGCTACGACCTAGCAAGGCGCCATTAGCAGTATATTGTTTGAAACTATAGAGTCTCACTTGTATCGTCAATAGCGATGTACCAAGGATGGATTTAAGTTAAGTATTCCAGGAGCTACGTACTTTTCTTTATAGCATTCATTACGTATCCTGTTTCAGACCTCACGCCATCCTGCGTGAGCTTATAGCGTGTATTTCGGTCTCCTCAAACCACACTGTGTCGGCACTTCTGTCGACACATCAAAAAATAAAAGAACTTACTGGCAAAATATGGTGTTAAGCGCATAAGATGACGTGCATACAAATGCCCCAACAGGAAACCACCGTGGTCAGAATATGAGAAAACATTGCGTGGTATCCAATAAGGTAAGAGTAACATTTAACGGTATATGACCGACAAAATGTTCAGAAGCTAGTGAGCAGCATAATGCACTAAAAGCCCAAAACACACTCAAACAAAATTAAAAAAAAACTGTAAAAAATTTAACGATATACACTCCTGGAAATTGAAATAAGAACACCGTGAATTCATTGTCCCAGGAAGGGGAAACTTTATTGACACATTGCTGGGGTCAGATACAGTACATGATCACACTGACAGAACCACAGGCACATAGACACAGGCAACAGAGCATGCACAATGTCGGCACTAGTACAGTGTATATCCACCTTTCGCAGCAATGCAGGCTGCTATTCTCCCATGGAGACGATCGTAGAGATGCTGGATGTAGTCCTGTGGAACGGCTTGCCATGCCATTTCCACCTGGCGCCTCAGTTGGACCAGCGTTCGTGCTGGACGTGCAGACCGCGTGAGACGACGCTTCATCCAGTCCCAAACATGCTCAATGGGGGACAGATCCGGAGATCTTGCTGGCCAGGGTAGTTGACTTACACCTTCTAGAGCACGTTGGGTGGCACGGGATACATGCGGACGTGCATTGTCCTGTTGGAACAGCAAGTTCCCTTGCCGGTCTAGGAATGGTAGAACGATGGGTTCGATGACGGTTTGGATGTACCGTGCACTATTCAGTGTCCCCTCGACGATCACCAGTGGTGTACGGCCAGTGTAGGAGATCGCTCCCCACACCATGATGCCGGGTGTTGGCCCTGTGTGCCTCGGTCGTATGCAGTCCTGAGTGTGGCGCTCACCTGCACGGCGCCAAACACGCATACGACCATCATTGGCACCAAGGCAGAAGCGACTCTCATCGCTGAAGACGACACGTCTCCATTCGTCCCTCCATTCACGCCTGTCGCGACACCACTGGAGGCGGGCTGCACGATGTTGGGGCGTGAGCGGAAGACAGCCTAACGGTGTGCGGGACCGTAGCCCAGCTTCATGGAGACGGTTGCGAATGGTCCTCGCCGATACCCCAGGAGCAACAGTGTCCCTAATTTGCTGGGAAGTGGCGGTGCGGTCCCCTACGGCACTGCGTAGGATCCTACGGTCTTGGCGTGCATCCGTGCGTCGCTGCGGTCCGGTCCCAGGTCGACGGGCACGTGCACCTTCCGCCGACCACTGGCGACAACATCGATGTACTGTCGAGACCTCACGCCCCACGTGTTGAGCAATTCAGCGGTACGTCCACCCGGCCTCCCGCATGCCCACTATACGCCCTCGCTCAAAGTCCGTCAACTGCACATACGGTTCACGTCCACGCTGTCGCGGCATGCTACCAGTGTTAAAGACTGCGATGGAGCTCCGTATGCCACGGCAAACTGGCTGACACTGACGGCGGCGGTGCACAAATGCTGCGCAGCTAGCGCCATTCGACGGCCAACACCGCGGTTCCTGGTGTGTCCGCTGTGCCGTGCGTGTGATCATTGCTTGTACAGCCCTCTCGCAGTGTCCGGAGCAAGTATGGTGGGTCTGACACACCGGTGTCAATGTGTTCTTTTTTCCATTTCCAGGAGTGTAGAAGTTGCTACGCACATGGAAAACCGCGCCTAAAACACATGAAAGTTACAGTACGTAGTTGGCCTTGTTAAATTTTTTAAGAGACTCTCGAGCGGTGTCCTGTAAAACACATCACGTCGAGAATAGCCAAGAAGCATTCAAAAGCAAATAATCCTCTTAGTCTCATAGGAAGCACGTATATTTGCGTATAAACAGGCAGCATACACTATCGGATATGTGGCGCCGTCCATATCCACTGAAACGGGATGAAGCCTACATATATGCGCGTCACAGTAAATCTGTAGGAGGCACAGTTACTCATGCTACCGCCTGTTCACACTGTACAGGGCAGGGAAACGTACAAGGAGTGTATCGCTAGTATACGCAGCCCACAGCAGATGGTGCATGTAGGCAATGTGTTGCCATAGCTATTAGGTTTACGGATATAATCACAAACAGACACATGACAAACAGCAAAGCCATATAAAAGATATTATCTAAAATTTCAGGTAAATGTCTATAAAAGTGGGTCATAATTGATGTTCCGGTGTAACGAGAAGCGCCGCCACGACGATCAAGAACGGAAAAGCAGAGAGGGCTGAGAGACGACGTCAGCCAATAGCACGCTGACGAACCCCTCTCTAGGACGACACCGAGACACGAGAGGCCTCGACACGAAGAGAATATAAGCGCCGCGCCGCCACGTCCGAAACTGCTTACGGCCATGAAACGCCGGGACTGGCGACAGACATGCACCCGCCTTAATGCTACCGTCCCTGTCAACTCGTCTAAGTACTGGTCAGCCTTCCGCCGCCTTACCGGATCTACCCCCCCCCCCCTATCCTCTCCTTCGTGATGACCACCCCTTTCCTGATAACCTGATTAAGGCCGACCACTTTGCTTCTTACCTCTCCGATATCTTTACTGTCCCTGACAATGCCAAGTTCGATTACTCCCTCTTCCCTGATGTCCGCAATCGAACTGACATATCTGCCCCTCCAATCGCTCCTGGCTTCCAGTACTTGGACAACATTACACACATCGAACTCAATGCCCCAATCACTACTCAAGATCTCATCTCTACACTCTGCTGCACGAAACACAGCACCACTCCTGGACATGACAGTGTTACCCATCAACATCTCCTTGAAGCTCCCGCCTCCTTCCTCTCCACCCTGACCCGACTTTATAATGTGGTCCTGTCCACCAGCTTCGACCCTGACCTGTGGAAAACCTCTTGGATCCTGATGTTTCTCAAACCCGACAAACCACCATCCGCTGTCTTCTCCTACAGTCCCATCAGCCCTACCTCGGTCTTCAGCAAGGTTGTGGAATCCATCCTCACCCTACGCATCCACCAGTTTTCGGCCATCCTTCTCTGCCGATGACCTTCTCCTCCACCTCACTCGCCTCCTCTCTGAACAACTCACCTAGATCCGCCATCTTCCTCTCCCTCGACCTTGAACTTGCCTACGACCATGTATGGCATTCCTGTCTCCCCTTCTAGCTCCAAACCTTCGCCCTTCCTATTAACTACGTCTGTCTGATCGCCTCCTTTCTTTCCCACCGTCCTTCCTATGTCACCATCCATAACACGGATTCCTACACCTTCTACCCTTCTGCTGGTATGCCCCAAGGTTCCGTCTCTAACTTCTGTATACGGCGGACATGCTGCCGCCTTCACCTTCTCCAGTATGCTGATGACACTGCCTTCCTTGCTATAGCCCCCACCCTGCAACGCTCCCAGCACCTTCTCCAATCCCATGTTGACCAGTTCACCACTTGGTGTATCCAGTGAATGCTCAAGGTCAATCCTTCCAAAACCCATGCAATCGTTATAGGCAAAACCACCCCTTCCTTCCGCCTCCTTCATTTTTATGTCACCATCTATTGCCGTCCCATTCACCTCACCCCAACTCGCAAGTACCTTGGTGTCACCCTTGACCGTTGCCTTTCCTGGAACCCCCATCTTTGGACAATGCAAGCCAAGGCACGTTCTCGACTCCTTAAACTCCTTTCTGGCTGCACATGGGGTCTGGACCCCTCCACCCTTATAAATCCCTGATCTGTCCCATCCTCTGCTATGCCCATCCTGCCTGGATCTCCACCCCTCCCACCTACTATACGCTCCTCCAAATCCTTGAACACCACATGCTCCACCTCGCCTATCACATCCGTCTCCCATCGACCATGTGGGTCCTATATGACTTGAGTCCTTTCCCGCACCTTCTCCTTTTCCTCAAATGGATATGGATCCTTTACACCTCCTGCAAGCTCGATCCCCCACACCTGCTTGTCTCTCCCATCCTCGCTAATCTCCGCCTGCTGCCGTGCCTATACTCTTCTATCCCACCTGCTCTCCATCTTCACACCCTCCATGCCCTTTCCCAAAGTGGCTTCCACCAACTCCCCCACCCTGATGATGTCCTTGTCCCGTCCATCTACCCTCCTACCAGCTCTGACTCTTCCCTCCTGGTCCCCCTCTTTTTTCCCCCAGGGCTCCCTCTCTCCCTCCTCACCTTCCTTCCCCCCCTTCCTCTCCCACGTCTCCTGCTTCCACCCCTCTCCCCAGGCTTCCAACCCCTGCCCCTCTCTCCTCCCGCCCCCTGCTCACCCTTCTTTCTCCCACTGGCTCCACCCCCCCATTCCCGCCCTCCTACCTCTCCCTTTGACCTGGAGGCAGCCCCCCCCCCTCTCCCCTTTGTCAGTGCGAGTGCTTCACTGATGATCGTCGCCAGTATTTTCCGTGCGTCAGTGTCTCTCTGTTTGTGTACCGTGTCTTCATTAATGTTTACTCCTACGTTCGTGTCTCCATCTGGACGTCTTCATCTATTTTCAACTGGTGCCACCATTCATTACAGTGTCTTCCGTCGAACGACTTTTGATCTCTTGTGCAGTATTCATCTTGTGTTTACCATGTTTTTGTCTTCTATGCCTACCGTGTGTTTATATTGTGTCTTTTGGACGAAGAGCGGCGTATGTAGGCCGCTGCCGGCCGGCCTCAGCTGAGGCATGAAATTAAAATAAAGGGGGAAAAAAAAACGCCGCGCCGTCTAGTCGCGGTCGCAGTAGAGAAGCGAGCCGTCATACAAGCTCTATAGCGGTGACTTATTAACCGTATTGTTTTGCTTGCAATGAAATTGTATATACCGAAGGACACTGATTATTTGCGTGTCGCCTTTTCCTTGCGGCACCTTGCGACACACCTTTGTGAATACTCAAAGTTAAGAACTGTCAATTTAATTCATTGTAATAAACTCCATTAATACGATTCGAGTGAATTGTTATATAGCGATACGAAAAACCAATTTCCTAGGCACCCTATATTGTGGGCAGAACGCAATAATTATGAAAGGTAGATGATTTTACAAAATCAAAAAGGATAAAAGCATAAACTGCTGTGCCGGAAATAAATGAAACCTGCACAAGCGAACCAAGACAACTAATTTCTCGGAGAGCCAGGTCGTATTATAGCTAAAAATCATTTTGCACACTTTCGTCCCCTTCAGTCAAAATTAGGCAACAAAGCGATAAACAGCGTTATATTACAGGCAGTGACCTCAGAACGTAAGACAGAATCAATAATACACTATCTGGATGCTAACAACTGAGTCATAATGTATTCCATTGGGACAATGACTCATAAAGAACTTAAGTAGAAAAATACAAAACTGCATCAGTGTAAAGGATCGAATGTAGCGTCTACCATATTGTATAAAACAGTAGCTCACACATGAAGTGCAAGGACTACAAATAAAAAACGAACGATGTTAAAAATTGAAAATTTAAAAAAATACTATAAATCTTTTAGCTGCAAAAAATTCTAAAAATGAGTGGCGGCACTAAATGACTGATATCACCCAGGTTCAACAACTTACTAAAACACTGATCTCATAGATCAAGCTATTTTTTGGATGTTTCACTATTTTAATTCTTTCCAGCATGTTTAGCTTTTCCACTTTTTGAGCGTAGCGATGATTTTGAAATTCTGAAAAGTAGTGTACGGACAGCCACCGACTTTTAGGTGTTCTGCAATAGTCGAATTGTGTTTGACTTGACCATTTCTATCCAACGGTTGAAATCTCACCTTAAATGTCCTGCCAGTTTGGCCAATATTCGCAGCTTGACAGAATTTAAAAACCCTTCATGTCACCCAGTTGCCGTTATATACTAAAATGTAGCCTTTCACGGCCAGAAATATCATGTCCATTATAATTATCCGGGCTGTTATGCCGTGGTCGGTTGATGAATTCTGTGTCGATTCCCAACGTTTCGTCTCCGACTGCGGGAGACATCTTCAAGGGGGTCCGTAGCTCGATGGAAGGTCCAACACACCCACTGGCTCGCTACTGACGGCCGCTAAATTCCGTGTCCGCGCGCTCCCACGCCGCGGCGTGACGTCACGTGTTTTGAAAACGTCAGTGTAATTGGCCGCTGTCCGTCGCCGTCGATCGCCGTTGCCATCACCCAGTAGTGGGCGGGTGGTACACATCTTCTTTAGCACCGGCATCCATATACCGTTTAATTTCACGCCCTCCTCCTTTCGGTTGAAATTATTTAGGTGTTTAGCGATTTCGATTGCCTCCCTGTAGAGCCTTCGTAATATCCGCTTGTGGCCGCTAGTACTTGCGTCTCCTCGAAACGAATATTGTGGTACCCTGGCTGGAAAGCATGCTCCGCAACAGCTGATCGTTCCGTTTCTCCTCTTCTACAATTTCCCTTGTGCTCTTCCAAACATTTAGAAACAGTTCTTTTAGTGGTACCCACATAAACATCACCACAGCTGCGTGGGTTCCTATATACTCCAGCTTTTTCCAATGGTTTGCGAGCGTCCTTGGCAGGCTTAAGGTATTCCTGTATCATCCGGGTGGGCTTGTAAATTACGGTAATATTCCGCTTCGTCAAGATCCTCGCTATTCTTTCAGTTACATTTTTAACAAACGGCAGGAAAACCTTAGATTTTGCAGTAGCCTGTACGTCAGTATGATTTCTGCGTGGCTGCCTCAACGCACGTTTTATTTCGGCGGACGAATATCCGTTCTTCGTTAGTGCATTGTGGAGATGTTCCATCTCAGCGTCGAGCAACTCAGGTTCACAAATATTTCTAGCTCTGTCCGCTAACGTCTTGATAACACCCCGCTTCTGTTGTGGGTGGTGGTTCGAATCCCGGTGCAAATAACGGTCCGTGTGCGTGGGTTTGCGGTATACTGAGTGGCCCAAACTACCATTTTCGTTTCTAAAAACAAGCACATCGAGGAAATGTAATTTGCCGTCTACCTCCTCCTCCATTGTAAACTGAATTCTCGTGTTTATGCTGTTCAGATGTTCGTGGAACCGGCTTAGTTCCTCCCTACCATGTCTCCACAGCACACACGTGTCATCCACGTATCGGAACCACACATTTGGTTTTTTGCTGACAGTACCTACGGCCTGTTCTTCGAATTTCTCCATAAAGAAGTTTGCAATTACGGAACTTAGGGGGCTTCCCACAGCCACGCCATCTGTTTGCTCATAAAACTGTTCATTCCACTTGAAATATGTGGTCGTCAAACAACACTTAAACAGAATGAGATTTTCACTCTGCAGCGGAGTGTGCGCTGATATGAAACTTCCTGGCAGATTAAAACTGTGTGCCCGACCGAGACTCGAACTCGGGACCTTTGCCCGCGAAAGGCAAAGGTCCCGAGTTCGAGTCTCGGTCGGGCACACAGTTTTAATCTGCCAGGAAGTTTCAACACTTAAACAGTTCTGAAATGTCGGCAGGAAAAATTCGATCCAGCTGTTCCAATACATCATTAAGTGGAACCATGGTAAACAGCGATACCACATCGAAGCTGACCAATATGTCCTCCGGCTGGACCAGTATGCCATTAAATCTGCTGATGAAATGTGTCGAATTCTTTGCACTGACGTTTTCAAAACACGTGGCCTCACACCGGGGCGCGGGAGCGCGCGGACACGGAGTTTAGCGGCAGTCAGTAACGACCCAGTGGGTGTGTTGGACCTTCCATCGACCTACGGACCGCCTTGAAGATGTCTCCCGCAGTCGGAGACGAAACGTTGGGAATCGACGCAGAATTCATCAACCGACCACGGCATAACAGCCCGGATAATTATAATGGACATGATATTTCCGGCCGTGAAAGTCTACATTTTAGTAACAGTCTATAGCGCTGCCAACATACAAACGGACTACTTAAAATTGAACGAAACACGCGTACTGGCCAAGCAGCAGGGTTTGACGAAACGCAGGATCAGAGAAACCATAGAAATAATAAAACACCCTAACAACATGAGCGGAGGGGATGGGTAGAGACTTGCTCCACCCTGACTCCCAGCGCTCAGAGTCCAACAGGCCGCACCAACAACTCGAAACGCGATAGCTACCGGTGTAACGATATGCAACTAATATGTATGTAGCTACAAAAAATATGCCTATGTTTGTCTGTGAAAATGGACTCTATAAGCAACCTGAACTATCAGTAAAAGGAATCTAACCTGCATAACACCGTGTGCGTGTTGTATGAGTGTCAGTTCCACTGTCATTTAAGCCCTCAACACATCGTTACATGAAAAACCTAAAACTAACATTTGGGTAAGCTTACTACGTATTTGAATATGAAAAACTGCAGGAAGAAATGAACCTGTAACAGTGAATACCTAAGCTATCTGACCGCGTTTTTGAACAAGAAATTACAAGCTATACAGAGTCTGGCTTGTGCAACGGAATGTACTGGATTAGAGTAAATTACATGTTGTCGTGTGTCAGTGTCTCTGTTTTGGACCTAAGTTCTGCACTCACCACCTTAGATGACTGCCTTTTCCCACGTGGTTTACAGCAATGCGCAGCAGCATGCAGCAGCAGCGGCTAAAGCTTATTGTTACTAAGAATGAATTAAATAAAAAGGAGTTTCCAGAATGAGATTTTCAATCTGCAGCGGAGCGTGCGCTGATATGAAACTTCCTGGCAGATTAAAACTGTGTGCCAGACAGAGACTCGAACTCGGGACCTTTGCCTTTCGCGGGTAAGTGCTCTACCAAGTTTGGAAGGTAGGAGACGAGGTACTGGCAGAAGTAAAGCTGTGAGGACGGGCCTGAGTCGTGTTTGGGCAGATCAGATGGTAGAGCACTTGCCCGCAAAAGGAAAAGGTCCCGAATTCGAGTCTGGGTCCGGCACACAGCTTTAATCAACCAGAACATTGGAATATTGCAAACTCGGACTAACAACCACGAGCCTAGCCCTGCAATTGCGCTTTACGCTTTGCTTGGTAATTTTACCTTGAACTCCATTTTCAAGCGTAGTTAAGCCAGCTAAATCTCCTCTGGATATATTAATGAAATGAGGCCCTGAGTGTGGTAAGATCTGCTAACACCGACGTGAGGGCAGCGTGACTCCTCTTTGTCGCCGAGCTCTCGGCCGTCACTACTACTTCCACTCTCGCAGACAGACCTCGTCTCCCAACAAAGCTTAGGATCGCGCTCCCATGTTTCGCCCTCGGATTGTTACTAACGATATCTCTGTGCGTACACAATGCAAAGAATAGCGTTGAGCTGGCTATATGTTTTCAATGTAATGGAGAGTTCTGACACACTCCTTACACGGGCAAGTAACTGCCGCCGCGCGGCCTGCCTCCAGCAAGAGGAAAACAGTGGCCCACAACCCATTCGTCGATGACCTCCAATCATAGCAAACAATGCAAGAAGCAATAGACAACAGCAGATCCGCACTCCTTCCACGGTGGCAAACTGTTCCTTCTCCTTCCCCCTCAAGTGACCAATATTAACAGTGACCTTTCAAAAATTGTTACCTGACATAATGGTAGCGAACAGCAATGACATGCTATAAGCGATTTCACATAGGTAAAGCACATCAGTAGCCCCAGAAGAAGGCCGATGTAGTCGGGGCCGAAACATTGGTTTCTCCAGTATACTTATTTCAACATTATGACTCAATAAGATACTAAAAAACTTTTATGTCCACTTACGTGCATTTTATTGGTCGTAAATACAATTTGTCGTAATTCTTACATCTCAAAGTCGCGTACAGTAGTGTAACGGATTTGTGAGTTAGGACTATTTTTATTTCATGTATTACCATAAAGCACATTTCAATGAGGCAATTATAAATGACAATATACCAATGTGTATTACATGTTAGTAGTCTGTGTTTTTTTTCAGCAGTGATTATAACCAAAAGTTGCATTTTATTACTGGCGATGTAATATGATCTTCCCCAAGTATTCTGGAAACGTTGTACCTGATGATCTGGCAGTAAACAAAATTTCTGACCAAATGCAGCTTATGTTCGTGAATATGATGTCCTTCAAAAACCAGAAGTAAACAAGTGCTCAGCTTTACCCATTTACTGCTCCTTCTAGGAACAAAGTAACTGCTCTTGGATGTGTCACTATATGCCCTGCTAATATATTCCATCTCCTGGGAGGGAGATGGAATTCCAGTTTCATGTTCGCTGGCTTCCTCGCAGTCCACGACAAACGTCCATACAATTCTGTGCTTCTTGAGTCGAATTTCAGAAAATTTTCCACGATATTATGCCAATATGTTAAGCCAACAGACCCATTTCACCGTTGTTGAAGAAGGCTTCCTTCGCTTGAGCAGTCTGCTTCTTATACCTTCTTCGTTGCTTCTAATGTCCTGTACATAAAGGATGTAAAGAGAATTTCAGTTAAGACTCAGCATTACCAGAAGGAAATGAAGAGAGGAAATAAGGAAAAAGCACAGAGAAAAGAGTAATGAGAGATGAGTGTCTTTGCTGCTGTTTGCCGGGTTCAGAGGGTATTTATTTCAGATAGAAAAAAATTAACGCAGCGATAAACAACTGATGTGTTTTAAATGTCGTGGAGCGATGGGCAGTACATAGATTACGGGCTGAAAGCTCTTGCGATAACCGTTGCTGTGGTTCTTATTAGTATTTAGATATAGTGCAGTGGTGCCTGTATTTAGATACAGTGAAGGCCAGTACTCTCATTCATCAGCTTGACACCAGAAACCATTTGTCTTATATTGTACTATATGTCACCCTTCTAAGTACTAATAATCATTTGTATATTCGTTAAATGTTACTCATCACATTGTTTTTCTATTAGTTACCGACTATGTTCAAAATATAGGTGACTGTACAGACAATTCCGTGCCACGAGCCATGAACTTTGCCATGGTGTAACGGCTTTTCTGCCTCAAGAATATAGATAGCTGCACCATAGGTGCAACCACGTCGGAAGGGTGTCTGCCATATGATGCATTCCACTTGGGTAAAATATTCCTGAATCCTCTCTCCGGACGTGGACTAGTCAGGAAGGTACTGGCGTCAGGAGAAACTCATCTGGCGTTTATGGATCTGACGCTCCCATGTTAGACCTCTTAATCGGGTAGGTAGGCTGGAAGAGTAAAATGAACAGGTTGAAGTTAAATACAGAAGAAACTACTCAAAAGCGGTGGCAGGAAGAAGAATGCTTCTGGTCAGGTGAGTACAAGACTATCGATAAAACTTCAAATAGAAGTAGTGGTGAAGTAGGTGTAATAATGAATAAGAAAGTAGGAATTATGGTGAGCTACTATTTTCAGTACATGAACACGTTATCAGAAGTAAGAGACATATAAATTCAACACAGATCATAGCAGTAAAAGTGTGTACGGCTACTAACTCCGAATATGATGAACAAATTGAAAGAATGTATGGTTAGCTAAAAGAAACTATTCATATCGTTAATGGAGGCGAAAAGGTAGTTGTGATGACAGACTGGAAATCGAGAGTTTAAAAGCAAGAAAAGGAAAAAAATAGTAGGAGAATATGGAACGTGGTAAAGGAATGAAGGAAGAAACCGCTGCGTAGAATTCTGCACAGAGCACAATTTAATCGTCGCTAAGCCCGCCACTGGGGGCCGAACCGCACAATAGCCCTGGGTTCGGTGTGGGGCGGCGGTGGGGTGAGAGGACTGCTGTAGCCTGTTGTGGGGTTGTGTACCATTGAGGGCTATGGCGGGGACGAAGCCTCTCCGTCGTTTCTATGTCCTCAGTTCAATACATACATGTCGCTAAACTTGGCTTATAATGATGAAAGAAGGTTATATACGTGATAAAATGTGGAGAGAATAGAAGATATGATAAAAACTACATAGTGATAAGACACAGGTTTGGAAACTAGATTGCAAACTGTAGAACGATTCCAGGAGCAGAAATGGACTCTGATTACAAATTATTGGTTAAGTGAAGAATTTGTAGGATGGTAAGAAATTACATTGATGGGACCTGCATAAATTGAAAGAACCAGATTCTACTGAGAGCTTCAAAGAAAGCATAGGCAACGATTGATTGGAACAGGAGAAATAAATCAACAAAAGACGAATGGGTGCTACTGACGCAAGCAATAGTGAAAGTAGCAGAGGATAAAAAAAATGGGCCGGACCACTATGGGAATTAACACCTGAGGTCATCAGTCCCCTAGAACTTAGAACTACTTAAAGTAACACCACACACATCCATGCCAGAGGCAGGATTCGAACCTGCGACCGTAGCGGGCAGATTATTTAATCAAAATTATTCAATAGAAATCCGTGGATAACCCTCAAAATATTGAATATATTTGATTGAAGATCTAAGTGAAATGACGAAGGCAGAAGGGAATCAGCGTCTGCCAAATACGAACAAGGACAAACTGACGGAAGAGGTTAGCTGGAAGACAAATGTAAAGCTGTATAGGCAGAAATGACTGCGAGAGAGATAGACGGAAATTATAGGAAAATTGGACGTTATGCAGAAAAGAAGTAGCCGTATGAATGTCAAGAGGTCAGATAGCATACCAATTCTAAGCAAAAATGGGAAAGGTGAAAAGTGGAAGAGATTTATACGGAATCAACGTAAAGGAAACGAACTTGATAATGTTACGGACAAGAGAGAGGAAGCAGATGAAGAGATGGGAGATGTGATATTGCTCGAAGAATTTGATAAAGCACTGAAAGACGTAAGTCGCTTCAAGGAAGCCGATATAGACATTCCCTTAGCATTACGGCGGTCCTTCCGAGAATCAGTCATGACGAAACTATTCCAGCTGGTATGCAACATATATGAGACAGACGAAATACCCTCAGACTTGAAGCAGAAGGTAATAAATCCAGTTACAAAGAAGATAAGCGCTGACAAATGAGAACATTACGGGGCCATTTGTTTAATAAGTCATGACTGCAAAACAATAACACAAATTATTTACAGAGGAACGAGAAGACTGGTACAAGGTGAACTTGCTGAGAATCAGTTTGGTTTCCGAAGAGCTGTGAGACAACATGAGAAAATACTGGCCTACGACCCTTAGAAAATTGTCTGAAGAAAGGTAAATCTACGTTTATAGCATTTACATATTAAAGAAAGCTTTTGACAACGTTCACTAGAATACACTATATGAAAATCTGAAGGTACTAGGAATAAAATACAGAGAATGAAAGGTTATTAACAAATTGTGCAGAATCCAAATTGCAGTTATCAGAGTCGAAGAACAAGAAATTGAAACGATGGCTGACGAAGGAGTGAGACACGATTTGAGCCGTGTAGGCTTTCAGTATGTAATCGAATGCGCGGTTCAGCCCCTTTGCCTGTAGCTGTGCAACGGCCTGGTTAGCGTCCCGCCAGGAGGCACACGCGCCGTCTTCCACGTCTGCTTAACGCCGCCCCTGATCAGCTTTGACCTCAGTTGTTACTCACCGACAACAGGAGGATGGCCATCCAACGGCAGCAGTTGCCAGTTACGTAGAACGTGGACTATGCAAGCAAATGCTGGAAATGACTGGCGAAAGTCTGCATTGCCGACTGTCAGCTTACATGCCTGAGACACACGTCATTCGAGTCTGGTGGAAGACGGCGTCTGTATCCGTCTGCTGTTTTATATATGCAAAAATTGCAGGTAAAATGGAATGGCAGAGCCATATGGACTTCCTGGGTCAACTGAAGAACGGGATACAACCCGTCAGCTTTGACCAATGACGTCATAGGTTACTACACTACTGACCATTAAAATTGCTACACCACGAAAATGTGCTACAGACGCGAAATTTGACCGACAGGAAGAAGATGCGGTGATATGCAAATGATTAGCTTTTCAGAGCATTCACAAAAGGTTGGCGCCGGTGGCGACACCTACAACGTTCCGACATGAGGAAAGTTTCCAACCGATTTCTCGTACACAAACAGCAGTTGACTGGCGTTGCCTCGTGTAACGTTGTTGTGATGCCTCGTGTAAGGAGGAGAAATGCGTACCATCGTGTTTCCGATTTTAATAAAGGTCTGATTGTAGCCTATCGCAACTGCAGTTTATCGTATCGCGACATTGCTTCTCGCGTTGGTCGAGATCCAATGCCTGTTAATAGAATATGGAATCGGTGGGTTCAGGAGGGTAATACGAGCCGCCGTGCTAGATCCCAACGGCCTCGTATCACTAAGCAGTCGAGATGACAGGCATCTTGTCCGCATGGCTGTAACAGATCGTGCTGCTGCGTCTCGATCCCTGAGTCAACAAATGGGGAGTTTGCAAGACAATAACCACCCGCACGAACAGTTCGACGAAGTTTGCATCAGCATGGACTATCAGCTCGGAGACCATGGCTGCGGTTACCCTTGACGCTGGATCACAGACAGGAGCGCCTGCGATGGTATACTCAACGACGAACCTGGGTGCACATAGGGCAAAACGTCATTTTTTCGTATGAATCCAGGTTCTGTTTACAGCATCATGATGGTCGCATCCGTGTTTGGCGACATCGCGGTGAACGCACATTGGAACCGTGTATTCGTCATCGCCATACTGGCGTATCACCCGGCTTGATGGGGTGCCATTGGTTACACGTATCGGTTACCTCTTGTTCGCATTGACGGCACTTTGAACAGTGAACCTTACATTTCAGATGTGTTACGACCCGTGGCTCTACCCTTCATTCAATCCCTGCGATATCCTACATTTCAGCAGGATAATGCACGACCGCATGTTGCAGGTCCTGCACGGGCCTTTCTGGATACAGAAACTGTTCGACTGCTGTCCTGGCCATCACATTCTCCAGATCTCTCACCAACTGAAAACGTCTGGTCAATGGTGACCGAGCAACTGGCTCGTCACAATACGCCAGTCACTACTCTTGATGAACTGTGGTATCGTTTTGAAGCTGCTTGGGCTGCTGTACCTGTACACGCCATCCAAGCTGTGACTCAATGCCTAGGCGTATGTAGGCCGTTATTACGGCCTGCGGTGGTTGTTCTGGGTGCTGATTTCTCCCAAATTGCGTGAAAATGTAATGACATGTCAGTTCTAGTATAATATATTTGTCCAACGAATACCCGTTTATCATCTGTATTTCTTCTTGGTGTAGCAATTTTAATGGCCAGTAGTGTAATAGATATTAATTTCTTTACTTTCGAGCCATAGATAATAAATCGGTTGTTTGCTATGGATAAGCGCTATCATTGTAAACTGAAATAAATGAATGTGTTTTTAAAGGACAGCACTAAATATTGCGTAAGATTTTTATCTCTTGCACTGATATAAATAATTGCTTTTTTCCTATTCATTCGGTAGTTAATTTCATTCTTAGTGAGTTTGAGAAAACTTGGAAGAATAGTTTTTTATTTAGAAGAATGTTTAGTTTTTGATTTTCGTTTGTAGGTAGGGATTTATCTATTCCCATGGATATGGAGAACTTAAAGCAGGCTTTGGGCATAGACATGATGGTAACTATTTGATTTTTTGCAAATGTCTGGTCTTCTTGCTGATTACGTTCGATGTAGTGAGTGCGGCGAACATATGATAAATGTGTCTGCTCGTCGTACTCACGATTTGTTCATATGGAAGTGCAGCAATTAGAAGAGGAACATGGTTTGAGAAACCGAAGCTGGCCTTGAGGGATACAATAAAATTTCATGCTGTTGATGTTCGAGGTATCATGTGTGCTTGTGTGTGCATGGATGTTGTGTGAGTGAGCGTACCGTATTAGACTGGTATTCGCTTTGTAGGGAAGTTTGTGGGGAACATATGAAGTTAAGGCCTTTGAGGGGTGGGGGGGGGGGGGGGGGTGTTATAGTCGAAATAGATGAGTCTCATTTTGGCAAACACAAGTACAACAGGGGGGAACCTGCGGTGGGATTATGGGTTTGGGGGGCTGTAATTTCAGGTCCAGAATGTGATGATGTAGTTTTTAAAGTAGTTCCTAATCGAACGGAGAAACTATTGGTGAAATTAATTGAAGTTCATGTTGCCGAGGTCTCTGTAGTTATTTCCGATGGTTTTTGTTCTTATAGGGATTTGGGGAATAGGGGTTTTAAGCTTCTTGTCGTCAATCATAAGATTGAATTCAGTTGTTCATCAACTGGGGCTTGTACCAGTAGTATAGAAGGTTATTGGTCAGCCATAAAATCTGTTCTAGGGAAGGAGAAACGACGCATTTCGACACTACAGAACCATTTAAATGAATATTCATGAAGGTGTATTGTACCCAATACATACTGCCCGTTTAAATGTGTTGGGCAAATGTATGTTCCAAAATTTGTTAGTTAATTTAAGATTGGGATGCGGGATGGGGGTTAACTTATTATTAACGTACAGGGTGGGTTTGGTCGGGATGGTTAAAATATTGAGTTGGATTTCTTGCGGGTAATCCATCATTCTTCATGTCCTTATTTTAGTTAATTTTCTCTGTGGATTTTTTTTTTTATTTTACTTCATTTCGTTGATGTGAACTTCTGGGTTTATATATTTGTGTGTATGTGTGCATTTTTGTGATGTTGAGTTTCTTGTGTATGTGGGCATGTGATTTTTCTTGTCTTTCAAGGCTAGATTTTGTTCTTTGCGGAGGAGTTTGCGTAGAGCAAGTTTAGTTTTTTACTTTTTATGTTGTACTGAATTTGTCTGTTTTGATGTATTTTTTGTCGTATTATGTCATTCTGCGTTAAGTATGGGTTCGTCAGCTGCAGTACGGAATACAAATTTTGCAGTTGTTCCTCTTTTTCTCTTTCATTTACTAGAATCACTACGATTTGTTCTAGTCTATACTAGCACTACTGAAGCAGAAAAGACCGTAAAATTTGTATCCCGTACTTCAGTTGACGTATACCGGTCAACTGGACTACGGGATACTGGTGCTAGCTAGACGGAAAAAGCGACATATATAACATTGGTATCATTTACCTTTATATCTCAACTGAAGAATGGGATAAAAATTTTACTGTTGTCGGTTTTTTTGTCGTTGCTAGCAAGGCTATGACAATTTTCAGTCGATACTATTAGTATCGAAGGCAAAAAAATTATGTCCCATACTTCACTTTACCTATATAGCTCAACTGATGTATGGGATACAAATATTATGTATGTAGGTCTTGAAAGCCTTCGCTCGTAATACTATCTACGTAAGAACATAATGTTAGTAGTAGCGGAGGCGAAAGAAGCAACACTTGTAAAATATTGTTGACCCATATAGATAATCTGAATAATAGAATAGTAATGCTAACGAAATCCAAGAAATTCACGCGCGTTAAATTTGTATGTCCCACTGCAGTTAACCTATATAGATCGACTGAAGTTCGAGGTACAGCACATATGTAGTCAACTGAGGTGTTCCATGGTAACATTACTTCTATTCCTTTCCTTTCTTTACATTACTTCCTTTTTCTTTCTTTATTTTTTACAGAAGTAATAGGACTCAAACAAGCGATATTCTTAACATTACGTTCGAAATACTATTATACGTTATATATGTCTACCATCTGTTTTCTCTCCTGCATTTCTTTGCTTATACACACTCGTCTTTGCTGTTAAATCTGTGTAATAAATCATCTCTGGCAAATTCTGACGTCATTGGTCAAAGCCGACGGGCTGTATCCCGTTCTTCAGTAATCCTGACTTCCTTTGTGGGCATTTTAAAGTGTGGAATGCACACGGAGCTAGATGGAGTTATTTGCTGTGCAATGGTGTTCTGATACTGTATGTTTTATGCTTCAGTTAACTGCAGTGTTTTCAGGAGGCGTTTAGCGGTAGTTACGTTCGTAAATTTGCTTTGCTTCACGCTTATGGCTGTCTCTTTCCTTTATGCCTTGTGGATAATTCATGAATATTATGAACTGTGCCTGTAATGCGAACTAAAAGGCAATTTCAGTTGTCCTATCTCCATTGAAACAATGTGGCAGTTCTGGCTCAAATTACATTTATGCAGTTATATATGAATTTTAAAAAGACAGTCTATGTATTTTGCTGACGGTTTCTGTCTATTTATGTTACAAATATTCCTGTTTATTGGATTTGTATTATTTGGGCTGGCCTCGATAGGCAGGATTAAATACATTACTCTTAGTTGGAGCCAGCTGTGCGCTGTTTCTTAAATTTATTTCTATACATACATCCTTTGTCGTTGCCCCTTTGTTTAATAGCGTTCTTTAATAGTTTTCTCATTGCCTGCTCCAAGCTGATTACTAAATGTCTGGAATGTCAGTTCGTGTTAGTTTATTGGTGTATAACATCTGCTGATGGAAATATTTTTCCCTCTGTTTTAATTAATAGTATGCTTGTTAATCATTGTTGAAATAGAACTACCGGAGTGAGGTGAGTTTAATAGTTTGGTGTCTTAAATTAACTTCTAATTCTAAAATTGTACTGTACATTTGCTAAGAACAAGATAAATATTTGCAGTACCTTATCAATAAACTGTCTTTTCTGGTTCACATGCTATTTTTTGGAACCTGGCGCCTGATCGCACCCAGCTTCTCCCTAACTACGGCATTTCTGGGTTGTAATCTATACCCGACATTATCCAGTCTAAACATTGAACCAGCTATGAATGAAGCCAAGGAAAAATTTGGAAAGGGGGTTGAAATTCAGGTCGAAGAACAAAAAATTTAGAGCTTTCTCGATGACATTGTAATGTTGCCAGAGACGCCAAGAATGAAGAGAAATCGAATTAGATCGAACGGCACTGATGAAGTTTTGTGAGGTAGCGAGAAACTAAAAGTGGTAGATAGGTTTTGGTATTCTTGAACAAAAATAACTGACAACAGCAGAACCAGAAATTATAAAAAATGTACTTTCAGTACTAAGAAAAGCTTTTCTCACGCAAAGAAATATTTTTGCATCGAATATGTATGTGAGTGGCAGGAAGTCTTTCCTGAAGGTGTTCGTCCGAAGTGTAGTCTGTATGGAAGTGAAACGTGTATGATAAACAGTATAGGGAAGAAGAGTGTAGAAGGTATTCAGACGTGGTGGCACAGAAGAATGGCGAACATTAGGTAGACATGATAAGTAATAAGGAGGTGCCGAATCGAACTGTGGAGAAAAGAAATTTATGACACAACTCGACTAGAAGAAGGCAACATTTGATAAAAGATAACCTGAGGCACAAAGGAATTGTCCATTTGGTCATGGAGGGATGCACTTGATGATTGAATACGATAAGCAAATTCAAATGGAGGCAAGCTGTAGTAGTTATTCTGAAATGAAGACTGACACAGGATAGAGTAGCGTGGAGATCTGCGTTAAACCAATTATCGGACTGAAGACCAGAACAACATATAGGTAAGATCCAAAGGTCAATTCCAATAAAAAAATTACTGTCATCCACTGATACACCCAGGGCATTGGGCCGTACAGTTTTCTGTTTTCATAAGAACGTATTCTCAGCAAGTCTCTGCACAGTGCACGTCGCTGTGATACGATTTACTCCATTTCCTCTCCGCTTTGCAAATTTAACAATAGAAAAAAAAGATTCGTTTTATTGTAAACAACCTCTCGTAACATGTCCTTAGTTTCCCAGCCTCAAGTAGTAATTCTGTCAAAAGCGTGTCCTATAAAAGGTATCCACTTTCAACGACGACCTCCATATAATTTCCATGAACACTACAAAACAGTCTCTTAATCACCACAATTCTACTGTCATATCTCTGAGATCCTACACTGGGTCCTGATGAGCATCTCTAATATTTGAGCTTGAGAACAATATGCGACCGGTTGTAGGAAGGATTAATGGCGCAGACAAAAAGAAAACAAAAAATCGAAAGACGAGCAGAGCATTACGCTTCGCACACATCGCGAACTAGCTTGCTTAGTTGTAGGTGTAGATTTAAGCGGGGTCTGCTGCAGAGTTGTATGAGATATCACTCGGAAATATACGATATAATCACAGTATTCTCCCATTACTGTGTAATTGTTCACATAGCCACCCTATAACAAATTCTGTTTGTTGCAGGCACACCGATTACATACCTCATGTACAAATTTTATATATGTCGTTCTTGTTCCGCTTTAATGATACTTTGTTCTTCACTACAGCATCGTCCGTAAATAATCTGACAGCGTTAACGGAGAATCGTTTTATTAGAATCGCGCTGCATCGTATTACCTATGGTATCTTAAAATGGCGATGTAAGTCTCGAAATTTACTTCGGTGGTGGAAATACTTCAATGAACGATACAATATTGTTTCATTTTAGTTTTCAGTATCGTCATTAGAACATAATACTATGTTTCGAATGGCAAACAGATGTTTTTAAATCGGCGTTACAAGACCTAAACACAGTACTGTACGTAACATTCAAATGTAAATCCTCTTATAACATAATAGTATTCTCACGCTAGTATTCCCACGCTGAGGGAGTGAACGTAGGGTTGTAGATTCAGAAATCCTGCATCGCCGTTCAGCAAAAGGTCCTACTGGATTTGGTTTGCATGGTTTTCCTCCGACCTGTTAAAGTGTGAAGGGTGTGCACGTGTCGTGTGGACGACTATGATGGGTGCTTGAACAGTGTAGCGTTGTGTTTGTGTTGTTGCGGATGAAGGAAGGAGGATGGTGAAACCAATTGTCGGCACATAGCCTACTCATCTCGAATAACACAAAAAGGGAACCGCCGAGCTTAACGTCCATCCGACAGAGGGATCACCACTTCCGAGCTAAGAGGCAGTTTTAATCAATGAAGACACCGGCCGTGAAAGCCTACACGTTATGATCACCAACAGTGTCTGTGAAAACCTACACGTTGTGACCATCAACAGTGTCACATGCCCTCACTTCATGGGACACTGCAGAGAGGTCTGGAATGTAATCAAGGACGTTGGTGATCAGGAACTTTACACAGCTACCTTTCCTCCCCTTGCCAGTCAAAAGTGGCAGTGAAAATTTTCCACTACCATGATTCGGACGGGCTTACGTCCGAGAAGAGCGCCAGAGCGCAAGAGAAGGCTGGTGCACATCTTGTTGTAACGGTAAACAAATTGGAAACGACTTCAGAACTTTAGACGGTACGTACAAGGACTTGTGGTTGTTAATAGGCTATAATTTCTCTATCTTTCTTTACTGGAGGTTGTAACTTGTTTTGACAGACTGGGTGGAGGAAGAACGCATAAGATTTCTCAGATGTAGCGATAAACCTCTCACACAGACGATGACTGGCTGTGAACCTTGAATTATTGCAAATACTTATCAGGTCATTCACCTCAGAGAGAAAGGAAAGAGAATGTCAAGAGGTGGAAAGTTTTATCTTACGCGGCTGCCATATCTGTGCTCCGGCTCGCACAGAGATAACCTCGTTTGGAGTGGTCGACAGATTGCCGCTCTCTTCTCACGGCCACGTCTTCCAGAGCCAGAGGAAAGATCATCGTTGATCGAAGACACAGAGATGCTACACCCAGTGCAACAACCTGCAGGGCTTACTAAAGCGGGAAAGCAGGGACGGTGTACTCATGTAACGCGTGGTAGACGCTCGTGGTTTAAGGAAGCCCGCACCGCAATGCCTGTTTTTCAGAGATAGTAAACTGTCAGTAACTTAGAATCGAAAATTACAACGCGCGTGCCCGATAGGACACGTGGCTGCCTCAGCTGTTGACGAGCGTCGCATCACGCACTCCGCGATCAACAACACTCAAACTTGGATCACGGCGAACGACTACTAGGCCCGAATCGAGTCCTTACCATGCCGTAGCGGAGAAGTGAAGCAACTACTGCCGAAGTGCAGCTGCTATTTGCAGGGATCCAGGTCAATATTGGTCTACTGATCAGAAGGGTATGAGAGACAGCGAAAGGAAACCGAAGACAAAGGTATTCTTACTTCCCCACTCCTACTGAGTAATCAAATGTATCTCACATGGATCCAGTTTCCTAGTTTTCTGCTTTAGGTCTACATCAAAATAAGGGATATCTGCTCAAGAATGTAGGGTTTATTTCTTACACGTAAGAGCAAAAATGCGGCAAATTATCGATACAAGATAATTGCATGAAACTTGCCGAGAGGCAGATAGTGAGATGATTTTATCATTCACTAAGATTTTCACTTTCGCTTCTTGTTTAACATTTCCCGGCAAATTTCCTACGTCTGTCTTTTGCACTCATTGCTCAGCTTTTACTTTATTTTTGTATGGCGCAATTTTATCTAGCATTCTTTCCTCAAAAAATTGGCTCTGAGCTCTATGGGACTTAACATCTGAGGTCATCAGTCCCCTAGAACTTAGAACTACTTAAACCTAACTAACCTAAGGACATCACACACATCCATGCCCGAGGCAGGATTCGAACCTGCGACCGTAGCAGTCGCGCGGTTCCAGACTGAAGCGCCTAGAACCGCTCGGCCACATCGGCCGGCACTTGTTTTTAACATGGGTACAGAGTTCTACTGAATGTTATCTGAACTTTTAAGTCATTATGTATGTGGCATTTTATCAGGTATTTGAAAACATTTAGGAAATGCAAACACAGCGTTGCCCCGCAAATGGCGGTTTCAATATACGATGAGGAACGATAAACTAGCGACATTGAACGATGTAGTTATTCTTAGTAATTGTATGGACCGATACCATCAGACATCAGAGTTCCGCGACAGGTAGCAAACACCGCTTCTGCCCAGAGACTTCTACAACAGGGATGCCAACTATGTTACACAATTTAAAATTAGTGCCACTCTTGGAGCGTAATTTTGCAGTATTTTTAAAGCACTTGGAATAATAGCTCACTGACAGAAAATTTTATTTATTTTCGAGCCATTGAAAAATACATTGTAAGCAGTCTTATTTTATTAAACCACATTTAACATTATTAACAGACACTTCGCCCTTGACTTCTCGCGACTGTAACTTAAGGATTAGGAATATCTTTGTCATTAACCCACCGTTTACAACCGCTACATTCTATGTTCCTGTTTTAGTACAGCGCATTTCGGAGCTCCAACTCTGTTCTCAAGCTCTCAAGCTCATGAAGGAAGTATTTTCTTGAGTTGGCTGTTCTGATTTTTAAAATTATCACTTTATTTCGCTTCCTTGGGCATTTTCCGACTACCTCTGCTACTGGCATCACGGTGAAAAATTTCAATAGTACCTTATATTCGACACATCTGTGTGGGGGAAGCAACATATGATGGCGTCCGTAATAAAGGTTTCTTACGATCATGGTACTTACGTCCACAACTGTTCCAGTCGTGAATTCCGTGTGCAAAAAGAGAACAAAATGCGCCCCTTACGTGAGTTTTGTCACTGCACCAGCGTACAACACATGGAATTAGTTAAGTTTCATATTTTAAATGAAACTATACATGACGTGGTCAAAGTCTTCAAATAAAGTTTCTTTAATTTACGTCTATGGTCACAATCTTTTTTGTCTAACAGATTACAAGTTTCGGTCTTTAAGGACCATCATGAGATCTCGGTACTGATTTGCTGCTTCAGTTTACAGAACCTTTCGACTCTGTCGTAAGCCAGACATGGCACTAGTTTCACAAGCTGCGACATCGTCGCGAAAAAACACAGTGACCCGTATGCGTAATAAGTTTCCTTTAATTTACGTCTATGGTCACAATCTTTTTTGTTTAATAGATTACCGCTTTCGGTCTTTAATGACCATCATCAGATCTCAGTACTGATTTGCTGCTTCAGTTTACAGAGCCTTTTGACTCTGTCGTAAGCCAGACATGGCACTAGTTTCACAAGCTGCGATATCGTCGCGAAAAAACGCAGTGGCCCGTATGTGTAATAAGTTTCGTTTTAATTTCGCGACGATGTTGCAGCTTAATTGTTTCTCTAATCACGGATTCAATTTCACATTGCCACACACACAAAATACCAGTAAACATAGCTCTACATTGCCATAAAGCAAAACGTAATTAACCATTTCCACAATCTGTCAATTGTTTAAATTTCACACGCTGGCTTGTTAAGAAGTTAATGGTAAAGAAATATTGTTCCTGCCGCACAAATACCATACAACAAAAACTAATTAGCCACTTTCACAATCTATCACTTGTTTAAATTTCACACCCTGGCTTTTTAAGAAGTTAATAGCAAAGAAATGCTGTATTTGGCTTATAAATACCACTAAATGTAACTCTACATTACCATACAACAAAAACTAACTAGCCACTTTCACAATCTATCAACTGTTTAACTTTCACATGTTGGCTTGATAAGAAGTTAATAATAAAGAAATGTTATGACGTCTTACCAGCTTACAGGTGTATTCTCTGATCAGAAGTATGCAGACACAGCTATATAAGCAGAATCGACCACTAGGTGTGACGGGAGGCGTAACAGCCAATATAAAAGGAGACAGAGAGTATCGTGTTGTCAGAGAAGCAGTAACGGCAGAATAGGACAGTTAGAAGAGCTCAGTGACTTCGAACGTCGACTAGTCATTGGAAATCATCTGAGTGACAAACCAAACAGTGACATTTCACCCTTTCTAATGCTGCCTAAGGTGACTGTTGCTGATGTGGTTGTAAAGTGGAAACGCAAAGGAAGAACGACAGTTCAACCAAGACCATGCAGACCCCATGTGTTGATGGATAGGGACGGTCGAGAATTTGCGAAAAAATCTGTAAGAAATCACATGAAATCAACATAAGGAATGACTCGTGAGTTCTCAAGAGCTACGAGCCATCCAGCTAGCACAATAATTATAAGTAGAGAGTTAATAATAGTGAGGTGCAGCGTTCGAGCAGCGCCTCATAAACCACACGTTTCTGCAGTCGCTGTTAAGCGACGCTCGAGGTAGTCGCTGGACAGTCAACGTGTGGAATAGGAGTGTTGAATCACGCTATTCCCTGTGGCAATCCGATGGTAATGTTTGAGTTTGGCGACTGCCTCGACAGTGTTACTTGCCATCATGCGTAGTGTCAATACTTAAGTACGGAGGAGGTGATGTTACGGAATAAGGGTGTTTTTCTTGGTTAGAATGTAGACACCTTACTGCGCTTAAGAAAACGCAAAATGCGGAAGTTTATGAACAAGTTTTATAGCATTGTGTACTGTAAACTGCAAAGGAACATTTCTGACACGATGATTGCTTGTATTAGCGTGGCAATGTATCTTGTCATAAAGAAGCATCCGCGAGGCAGTGATTTGTGGAAAGTAACATTCCTGAAATAGACTGGCGTGCACATAGTTCCAACCTCAGTTCAATGGAACGCGTTTGGTATGACTTAGAACGTCGACTTTTGTCGCTCAGCGCTCTACATCAGTGAGAGGAGGAATGATGAAAAGATGAAGTGCCATTCTTCCACAGACATTCAGATACCTCATCTGAATGAAAGTGTCCCCAGCAGAGCTCAGACCTCCATGAAGGCGAAGATGGATACACCCCACATTAATGTCCATTAATAGGTGTCCGGATAGTTTTCATCGGACGATCTATTTGTAAATTTGGTTTTAATGAACACTTACATGAGCCACAGACACTCTTTCCGGGTTGAAGACGACTCGCAGATACGCGCTTTGGCCCACACACACTTCCGCACCGGAGCTCTCCACTAGCCGGCAATGAAGCCTGCGTGCAGCCTACTTTACTCCTATTCCTGCAAGCTCGCTTCCAGCTGCCAGCCTTGTCTTCAGTACACTCTAAGGTGCAATTAAATTCCGATACCCTATTCACCCATAGCGCCACTATTCACTGCCACTAAATAAAATTTTATACTAGCCTTTTGTTGGCCCCTTTCAACTAAAACATTTTTTGTCAGATGACTGGCGGTTGATCCATTTACCTAATGTATAAATTTCTTTTTACATGCCTGAGTCATACATTTTATATGCGTTTATAATATTGCTTGCTCCCAGCGGACTTACTAGGCTCTGTATTTACGTACACTGAGGAGCCAAAGAAACTGGTGCGAGCACGCAGAAGTGCCGCAGCACGACGTGGCATGGAATCGACTAATGTCTAAGGTAGTGCTGGAGGGGACTGACACCATGAATCCTGCAGGGCTGTTCATAAATTCGTAAGAGTATGACGGGGTGGAGAGCTCTTCTGAACAACAAGTTGCAAGGAATTCCAGATATCCTCAATAATGTTCATGTCTTGGGATTTTTGTGGTCAGCGAAAGTGTTTAGATTCAGAAGAGTGTTTCTGGAGACACTCTGTAGCAATTCTGGACGCGTGGGGCGTCGCATTGTCCTGCTGTAATTGCCCAAGTCCGTCGAAATGCACAAGGGACGTGAATGGATGCAGGCGATCAGACAGGATGCGTACGTACCTGTGACCTTTCAGAGTCGTATCTAGACGCGTCAGGGGTCCCACACCAGCTGCACACGGCCAACACCACTGCAGAGCCTCGACCAGCTTGAACAGTCCCTTGCTGACATGCAGGGTCCATCCTGTCGATACGATTTGAAGCGAGACTCGTCCAACCAGGACGGTGTTGACAGGCTCCGGTGAGGCGTAAAGCTTTGTGTCGTGCAGTCATCAAGGGTACAGGAGTGGGCTTTAGGCATGTCGAAGACGTTTCATGTATGGGTCGCACGCTGAAACTTGTTGAAGGCTCAGCGTTGAAATCTGCAGCAATTTGCGTTGGTCCCGTTCTTGCAGGATCTTTTTCCGGCTGCAGCAATGTAGGAGATTTGATGTTTTACCGGACTCCTGATATTCACGGTACACTCGTGAAATGGTTGTGCGAGAAAATCTCCACTTCATCGCTACCTCGGAGATGCTGTGTCCCATCGCACGTGCACCGCTATAAAACAGCGTTCAAACTCACTTAAATCTTGATAACCTGCCATTGTTGTAGCAGTAACCGATCTAACAACAGCGCCAGTCACTTGTTGTATTTAATAAGCACGCCTATACTAGTTTCTCTGGCGCCGCAGTGTGAGTGCTGTTCACTCCAAGTTAAGAGTGTATATCATGCACCATGTACATTTTGCAATACGTCATGTTATTATGGTTCATTAACGAAAGTATGTAACCTTTCCGAAACTTAGCTACTGCGCAGCACACAATTTTAAACAAACCTTTTAATGTGATTCTTCAGTTTCTTCCGGCGTATTTGTCGTTCGACCCACGGGTATACTTCTAGTCTATAGTGTCCAACAGGCACAATATTTCGACGAACAGACACGTCGCCATTATCAGATGTGACAGCGTACTATTTTCCAGATGGCGCGAGGCCGACTTTTATCCCCTCCCACCGCAGACCGTTCCCTCACCGATTTGCAGCCGAGGACGCGCGTCGGCAGTTGTGGAGACGCTTGCGTACGCGTCTGTAGCAGCATCTGTGTAGTTGCTTGTACGTCCTGGTCGCCAGGTCGTTATGTCTGCAGAGCGTCTTCTTAATTAGACGTAATGGTTGTTCCGAAACCTTGCTGAGATTATAGCCGCAGTGCCAACTGGTAAGATTATACCTGATGCGAATTTCGATGGCTTCTCTAGCGACATTGCCCCAGTACTTGTAAGTCTGCGCTAAAATCCTGGTGTGGTCGTATAGCATCGCACGATTTTCTGACAGACAGTGGTCTGCGACTGCCGACTTGTTGGGGTACCTTAGCCGAGTGAGCAGCTTGTGTCCTCGGTATCGATCTTCTGTGGTGCTCACCGTCTGTCTGATGTAGGTTGTGCCACAATGGCACGGAATCTGACGCATTATTAGCCCGTTGGACACTGAGGACTAGCAGTACACCCGTGGTATGTTCGACAAACACTTTAATATTTTTTTACTTAGTCGTTTTAGGCCTTCTTAATTGTCCGAAGCTAAATTGACGTCAGCTTCTCCATGCTATAATCCACTGTTGTGTAAGGTTTCTGAAACACGCTTCTTATACTTTACATACATTAATTGCCATATTCTAATGATTTGCATTTTAGTATATTGTTGTGTATGAGGCGGAACTATGGGCCTCATGGAAAAGGGGTGACCCGGCTGAGTCACGCAATTTGACTGATTACGAGATGTGGCCATTGCACGCGTTGATCACGTAGGCTGACGTGAGGATAAACGAACTGTACTTGACGGGATGTATCTGGAACATCTTAGGTAATTAGAAAGTTAGTAGACTGGAATACAAATACTTAGCTTTAATCCAGCATCAGCGGTGAACGTCGATCTTGACTTTGTACAATAATATAGTTATAGACTGAACTGCGAACACTTCTTTACAATTCTGATTGCTTCACACATATAGATCAATTGTCAACGCATAAACTCTATGTGGCGGCTGGCTAGGTCGTAGCTACTGACTTAGCTGAAGGCTATGCTAACCAGCGTCTCTGCAAATGAGATCTCTGAAGCTATAACAAGTGAACCATTGAATTATTCAAGTCGGCTGTAGAACTGGCCAGTGAGTTAGCTTGTCTCGTAAGACCAGCCGAGTGGCGGCGCTCGGTCTGCTAGGTGTCGACAGTGGCGACTCGCGGGTCCGATGTGTACTGACGGACAGCGGCCGATTTGACGCCTACAACCTAGCCAGTGTGGTGCCTTGCGGTGACACCACATATATTTCGCAGACATCCGAAGATGACAGATTAGTCAGTCCTTAGCCCAGCGAAGGATTGACTTTATTTTGTAAAAATTAATCATGTCTGATTCGTAATATACTACATAGCACATTAAGCAAAAGTTCTTTCTTTACTATCACTCCTGTTGTTGCAGTTTTAATGGCAATCAGTGTATATTGACCTCCACATGGTTACATCCTGTAGATCATGATTGTATTGTGCCTTTTTATCCATTTCCTACTCAAGATGAAGAGGAGGTTGTTCGTATTATTCAGAAAGAATATGGTAGAGTGTACTGATAAAAATAAGAAATGCTTTTACGTTATATGAGAAGACATCGGTTTTATCGTCGCTGATTGCTTCTAAGTTTGCTGATAAAAAAGAAGCACTTCACGCTGACGTAGACCCAGACACGTCTGGTTTCTCACAGATGATAAGATAACCGTCCAGATGTGGTGCAAACATTAGCGCGACGATTTTGCACGTTTGCGTAAAAGTGTCAGTAGGTTACCAGGGTAATGGAGTATGCTGCTTAAGTATCTTGCAGACACGCAAAACTGTATTTTATAGACAATATACGCTCCCTCAACTCTTGTACTAGCAAACACACCAAAAATGCGCACACATGAATTGATACAGAAATAAAAGAAAATCTGGCATATAATGTGTTATACGATGTCGAGATCATTGAACTTCAGAACAACCGAGTAACATTTGCCTACCTATTTTGGCTACAAAAAAGCTTTAATGGTTATCTGGCATAGACTGATAGAGGGAACACACATCGTAAGATTTCTGGTTCCGCAACATATAACATATAACCGAACTTCGTAACATTAAGAATTGTGAATGAGAAAGTAGAACAAATATTCAATCTAGAAATGGTTTATTATAGATGTAAGAGACCAACACATTTCTCTACTAGTCCCTGATAAAGAACAATCAGGAAATGGAAAACTATTGAAGTGGCCAAATGTAGCAAACAATGTGAGCAAGCTATCCAATTCTGTTAAAGCATGCCTACTTCTGTGGCACTATATACTGCGTGATAATATGCATAATTGCGTGATACATCTACAATACATCTAGGTACATGCTCCGCAAGCCACCGTACACAGCATGGTGGATGGTACTGTGTACCACCATTAGTCATTTCCTTTCCAGCTCCGCTCGCAAATAGGGCGACGGACAAATGACTATCTAAATGCACCCGCAAGAGCCCCAATTTCTCTCATCGTATGTCCGTGGTCCTTACGCGGAACGGCGGCAACAGCATTGATCTGCAGTCGGCCTCAATTACCGGTTCTCTAAATTTCCGTAATAGCGCCTCGTGAAAAGAGCGTCTTCTTCCCTCCAGGGATTTCCAGTTGATTTCACGAAGCTTTTCCGCAACACTTGCGTGCTGATTGAACCTATGTCGATAGCAAAATAATATAACAGCACGCCTCTGAATTGCTTCGATGTCTTCTTTTAATACGACGTGGTGTGGATCGCAAACACTCGAACAATATCCAAGGATGGGTCACACCAGCGTTCTATACGCCGTCACCTTTATAGACGAGCTACACTTTCCCAAGTGAAGCATTCGGGAGAACTTTGAAGCGGTCATTAAACTTTGGAGGCGAACTGAAGCATTCGCCTTCCCGGCTACCAATCTTTCGTGTTAATTCCATTTCAAATCTATTTCTTTTGCATTCACGTTACGCACTTTTCAGTCATCTTCAAAATCGGTGTCACTGTCACTAAATTTGCACAAATATTAGGCATAAGTTCCACATCATCAGGTGAATCGACGGACTGACAACTTTCATGGAACAGTTGGCACACAAAAACAACACCGAACCAAACACTTTTATTCTTTCCACAGCTGTAGCTCTCCTTACAAGTGGCTGAGATGTCATCATTTCTTTTGTTCTTTGACTTCTTGTTTTCCCTTAGTCACTGATTAAACTGTTCGTCTTTGATATGTGGACTTCCTGGCTTGATCAGCAACAAGAGTGGTTTGATGTGTGCTCTGACCTGTCGAGGAACATGGAATTTTTTATTTATTTTCTGGTTTCTTTTTACAGCTAAATGGCAGTCTCATCTTCTCAGGTATCATAAAGTCTGAGACCCGCACAAGAATGTGGATGTGGATGGATTATTCCCATCACCGACAGTCCTACGTATTTCTTCCGCTGAGAAGTTTGACTTTTTGGGGCTGTTGTGAGAGCTTGATTTGGAAGAGATTCGGAACTCAAAGGAAAAGTGTTAATTTTGTTGAATACAGAAAGGATGCTCCCACTCGAAAACTTCTCCAGAAGAGCACGATTGAAAGCCACGCCAACATTTCCAGTTTGTACGTTTTTCACATTACTGCATAAGAATTTTTCATTATTTCCACGCTGTGTTTTGGCCACAGCCTGCGCCACAGACAGAACCCTATTTTCTGCATTATTATCCCGAATATAATTAACTTCAAGTTCACTCGTCAAGGTAAACGGTCCACCAGTCTTGCCAATGGTCACATTGTTTTTGTCACCATTACAGCGGTCTACGTATTCTTTTACAGTACTCCGTGTAATGGAGAAATATTTAGAAGTTCTGTACATCTACCTCTTTTCCTTTCACACCTTCTGAAGCGCTCCTCGAAGATAATCAGTTGAATAGGCTTGCCTTCTCTTGCTCACATACCCATTTTTGACTTTTCCTCCTTCCCATTTTTACTTAGAAGCGGCGCCATTGTTTCATAAGCAAATAATCCAGTTATAAGGTATCTAAATCCAACTATGATGACTAAGATTATATGTTACATAGGCAGTATAACTGCATATCTAAGTCTGAATAATTATTTAAGCAACTTACCTTAATAAACTCGTATTGCGGAATCAGGGCAGCAAACTGAACATTTCCCTGCACACAACACTGAACTGCCTGTTCCGCACCGAGTGGCCATTGCCGCCCAGAATATCTTTTCCGTATGAATACACACCTGCCATCTATTGAAGATGATTGGAAATGCGCGTAGAAGGCCTTTCTTACTTACGGATAAAGGATGTGTCTTCTATCACGAAATAAAGTTTGTCACAGGGTTAGGTAGATTTACCCTACGAATCTGCAGCTCCTGATTTTTTAAATATTTCATTTAATTAGTACAACTGAAAGTCTCAGTTTTAAATAACAGGTCATGATATTAACTCGTTTTCATTGCTGCAGAAATAATGATCACTTACCAATTCTTAGAACCAGTGTTTCTTCTTTAACGTCCAATTTAGTTTTGCATTCATGTCGGAGTTCGCTATTGCTTAACTATCATGGACAGTGCAGTCAGTTCAAAAGTTGGCTGACAACATTAATTAGGATTCAAAAAAATGGTTCAAATGTCTCTGAGCACTATGGGACATCTGAGGTTATCAGTCCCCTAGAACTTAGAACTACTTAAACCTAACTGAGCTAAGGACATCACACACATCCATGCCCGAGGCAGGATTCGAACCTGCGACCGTAGCGGTCGCGCGGTTCCAGACTGAAGCGCCTAGAACCGCTCGACCACAGCGACCTGCAATTAGGTATCAGAACTTTAAGTTTACGTTGAGATAAAGAAACACATTTCCAAACAAATTCAGAAGAAAGGTTAATACTAAAATTTTTACTGCGATTGCTGCGAGAACCTGGGTAGCAAGGTGCTTGGTTTTTTTACCGAACCGGTATTTCAGCCCTTTGTTCTGTGTTTGTTAGCAAAGTACCAGTGATTCGATATTTTGAGAATTCCATACGTATGACTAATTTATTTATTGATTTGCAAAATCACATCAATAATTTAGTGTCGATATGATAAAATTAGATTTATGCATTTGTTGTAATTTGAAATTTTCAACATGCAACGACTTTAGCCAATAGATTAAAGATAATTGACATTTGTTGATTGCTGCATCTAGCGATAGTAAATATGATTTGTAATATTTACGAAACGCTTTATTGTGTTCACCCTCAGCACTCAGCTCAGCAAATCCTTTCACCAGGTTATAAAACAAAAATAAAACAGTCCGAACGGGCCTTGGGGGCTGCCGTGTCATCCTCAGCCCTTAGCCATCACCGGATGCAGATACGGGGCGGCACGTGGTCAGCACACCGCCCTCCTGGCCGTTGTCAGTTTTCGAGACCGGTGTCGCTACTTCTCAGTCAAGCAGCTCCTGAATTGGCCTCACTAGGGCTGAGTGCACCCCACTTACCGACAGCACTCGGCCGGCCTGGTCAGCTACCTGGCCAAGCAAGCCCGACAGCACATAACTTCGGTGATCTGATGAAACCCTAGTGACAACAGGTACACGACAACGCAAGCGCGTTGTGACACAGTAATTTTTGTCGATATAGGTACGCTCTGTCTCATCTGATCTGAAGTACTAAAATAACTTTCTGGGTAATGTATGAAATAATATTGCACACAGAATGGTAATTTAACACAAAAATACTGTGCGCCAAGCCATTAGAAGGTCAGTTCAATAAAATAACGAATTCGATATACATATCAGGAAATAAAAATGAACCATGCCAGAATAACTCCCAGCAAATTAATAAGTCGAGAAATTTTAATGGCTCTGATCACTTTCCAAATTTAAGATGAAGGTCAGTATCAAACAAGCACATATACTTGAGAAAATTGCAATAAAAGTTTAGTATCTGATTGCAGCTGTATTGCTTCGTTACAACTGAATAGAAATTAATCAGCTACCTGCATGTTGTGTACAGAGTTCCGCATAGTCAGCGCGTACACAACTTTCCCACTAGAACACACCCCACTAAGCACAACAACGCAGGCGCAGCGCTCGTCTGTCTCCGCACTATGAGATGGCGCTGCCTTAGAGATGGACCAAATTCTGCTTCCGCCGATCCGCTCTCGCCTGAATGCGCGAGGTATTATAATGAGTGTACAGACCTCCGATTAGTCAGTCTGCAATTGTCTACACCAGTCTGCATTTGTCTGTACTAGTCTATAGCCAAGTTTCAGTCTGCGCCTAATAAGATTACCATATTCCTGTACATAGTCATGAAGATAAATGTATAGACACTTTGTCAAGCATCAGAGATATGTGAGAGTAAGAGTAACGTACCAAGACCAAAGGAACTTCAGATTGTCAATTGTAAATAGCATCCAGAATCAAGTTACGTAATGTTTATGCTTGTTATTATTTTAATAAATGTGTGTGAAAATTAATCCAGTTCTGTTTAGAGTTGGTCCACGTCAATCTGCTACTCTAAGTGTGCAAGTGGCATTTCTATCGTCTGACCTAACGGCAGAAGATAAACACGCCACGATAAGACCATGAGACATATTGCTGACACTCGCCTACTTCGTTAGAGCGACAAGTCAAATAATCTGATGGTGTGTGTACCGAAGGTCTTACAGTACGCACACCACACTGCGCATACTCTGAAATTCGATTGCCATCTAAATGCCGCCTCCTGAATGTCTCTATGTACAAGCTATTGAATACAGAAAAGCACAATTTACTGCCAAAATGAAATTCAGATTATGTGCGGCAGTTGATACATTTTTGTACACTGACGAACTGCAGAGTTTACGCTGTGTCTGTAGGACCCTGTGTGCCCCGAGGGAAATCATATACGCGGGTGCATTCACCAGTCTGACAGAAAGGGGGCGTGGCGTAGTGGCTCTGAGAGCTGTGGGCCGTGCCTAGGCGACAGAAACGGGGAGCGGGACCTGCAGACGACAGGCAGTAATCGTCGCATGTCTGCCCAAAGTGATTTGCTGACAGACTTGCCTGTGAAAGTATCCTGACAGTGGGTAGCAGAGTTGCACCAGAAGCTCAGCGTGTCGTTTATTGTATGAGTGCGGCGACGGCATGCGGCCACCTAACACTCTCTTTAAACCCACAGTCATAACAGAAAGTGCACGACGCACGATAGCTATACAAGAGTTAAGCACACCAAATTAAAGTTCTCCCAAAGTGAAAAGGGATGAGCGCAAGCTGTACCCCATAGCATAAATTGTTTACCAACTACATTGATAAACTTGTAGAAGTTGTTAAAAACTTTTACTGATTAACTGCACAGAGTTGAGCGATGGTTCAATAGAAGCACTATTCAATGTAGAACGTGATCTAGTGTCAAGAGTTGTGGATTAATACTTATTTTGGTACTAGCTGTTTTGGCCACGTGTTGCTGTAGCTCAGTATGGTTAAACTGAAAAGAAAGAAATTCCTAATACGTATGGAAACCAGATAAACATCCTTATCTCCTTCTCTCCCCTGTCTCTGTACATTTCCTTGCTTTCTATGTCCATTTTCCCACACTATTCAGTCTATCTCCTATATTCCTCCCTTTCTCTGACCTTGAACCTTGTTTATTATTGCTGCAGTTTCAGATTCTCAGGTAGTATTCTAATCATAAGGCGATAGTCCATAAATACCGCTTCCCTGTATGTTAACAACGTCATGTCTCACTATTATATATATATATATATATATATATATATATATATATATATATATATATATATATATATATATAACCTATGTTCGTCTGAACGTTCATCAGATAATTGTGTAAAAATTTGAAATTAATCGGTCAAGAACTTTTCACGATGTTTGATAACAACTTTTTCCCCTTTATGTATTACATATATTTAAAGGAAGTTAAATTAAAAAAAATGCAATAATCGAAATCAATGCTGTGTCAAAATTTCGAAGCAATCGATGAAGAACTTCCAGAGGTAAAAGATACTGACCAAACGTTTATATTTTAATGCATATTTCCCCTTTAATTATTACACATATATTTATATATTATATGTAGCCCTCCAGTAGGTGCATAAAAACACGCGCATATTCGAATTTACCGTTGTGTCAAAATTTGAAAGCAATCGGTGAAGAAATTTCGACGGTTTTGCCGCAGTGGTAATATCAGTTCCCGTCATCGCCGAGGTTAAGCGCTGTCGAGCTTGGCGAGCACTTTGATAGGTCAACTTCCGGATCTGCCGAGTGCTGTTGGCGAGCAGGGTGCACTCAGCCCTTGTGAGGTCAATTTATACATGTTTACAAATACACCATATGGCGCTCTGGCAGATATGTAAAAACACTTGCGTATTCGATCGCAGCATTGTGTTGGCTAATTGACGATATATATATATATATATATATATATATATATATAACGCTCTGGTAGGTATGTAAAAACATGCGCGTATTCGATTGAAGCATTGCGTTAAAATTTCAAAGAAATTGGTGAAGAACTTTCGGAGATCTAAGACTTTGACCAAAGGAACTTGAGGATTTTCTAATGAAGTATCTTGGCGCTCCAGTAGCTATATAAAAACACGCACCTATTCAGATGATACATTGAGTCAAAATTCCAAAGCAATCGGTGAAGAACTTTCGGAGATATACGATTCTAAACAAACGAACATTTTCATTTTTGTATGTATGGACTATATTAGACCTTTTCACATTTTGGAAATAACTTAATCGAAAGCTTTCGTTGTGCTAATTAAAAATGAGAAACATGATGCAGATAGTAGATCCAAGCAGAGTCGATGAAAGCGCAACAACTTACGGTGCACGTCAATCTGACTAGAGCAAATTGGCAGTGAGTGGCATCGAGAATGGCGACTGCAGTTGCAATCAACCGAAACCAGCACCTAAATATAGCAACCATTGCCAGTACCACTGACCACATACAAGCTGGTGATTTACCTCTCCTCAGCACTTGATAATATAATAACATTATACTATCTTAAGCATTCTGTCTTTGAGTAAATATTTGTACTGCAAAGAATGATTTCAATGTTTTAAAGACTGTGCGAAAAATAATACTTGCAGAAAATTTATAATCACATAGCGACATTTACACTGGAAAGATATATTATCTGATATACGTAACACTTACGTTCAAATGGTTCAAATGGCTCTGAGAACTATGGGACTTAACACCTGAGATCATCAGTCCCCTAGAACTTATAACTACTTAAACCTAACTAACCTAAGGACATCACACACATCCACGCCCGAGGCAGGATTTGAACCTGTGACCGTAGCGGTCGCGCGGTTCTAGACTGAAGCGCCTATAACCGCTCGGCCACACCGGCCGGCAATACTTAGGTAAGCTGAAGAAAATTTTTAATGGACAAGTAAAATGTGATTTCGATGGCATCGAAAAATAGTCACCACGTTGGTGGGTCGTGGACAGTCCATATTAGCGATTCTCGTGGTACGATTTTGTTAGAATGAAGTGTTGATAGATCAGCGGTGAAACTGCCACGTTATTGGAAAAATTCTTCTGGTTTACTAGGTTGTGAGATTTAGTAACATACCACTTGGTGGTGGATTTTGAAACATTTTCAACGTTCGTAGGGCCATCATTCGAGGTCATGAGGACTTTGATTTCTTAGAGGTAGCTTTTGACTGTAATTCGACGAAGTTGACCATTTGAAGCTGGGATATGACAGGAAACGGAACGTTCATGCATTGATTAGAAGCCATCTGAACTACATATACAGGGTGTTTCAAAAATGACCGGTATATTTGAAACGGCAATAAAAACTAAACGAGCAGCGATAGAAATACACCGTTTGTTGCGATATGCTTGGGACAACAGTACATTTTCAGGCGGACAAACTTTCGAAATTACAGTAGTTACAATTTTCAACAACAGATGGCGCTGCAAGTGATGTGAAAGATATAGAAGGCAACGCAGTCTGTGGGTGCGCCATTCTGTACGTCGTCTTTCTGCTGTAAGCGTGTGCTGTTCACAACATGCAAGTGTGCTGTGGACAACATGGTTTATTCCTTAGAACAGAGGATTTTTCTGGTGTTGGAATTCCACCGCCTACAACACAGTGTTGTTGCAACAAGACGAAGTTTTCAACGGAGGTTTAATGTAACCAAAGGACCGAAAAGCGATACAATAAAGGATCTGTTTGAAAAATTTCAACGGACTGGGAACGTGACGGATGAACGTGCTGGAAAGGTAGGGCGACCGCATACGGCAACCACAGAGGGCAACGATTAGCTAGTGCAGCAGGTGATCCAACAGCGGCCTCGGGTTTCCGTTCACCATGTTGCAGCTGCGGTCCAAATGACGCCAACGTCCACGTATCGTCTCATGCGCCAGAGTTTACACCTCTATCCATACAAAATTCAAACGCGGCAACCCCTCAGCGCCGCTACCATTGCTGCACGAGAGACATTCGCTAACGATATAGTGCACAGGATTGATGACGGCGATATGCATGTGGGCAGCATTTGGTTTACTGACGAAGCTTATTTTTACCTGGACGGCTTCGTCAGTAAACAGAACTGGCGCATATGGGGAACCGAAAAGCCCCATGTTGCAGTCCCATCGTCCCTGCATCCTCAAAAAGTACTGGTCTGGGCCGCCATTTCTTCCAAAGGAATCATTGGCCCATTTTTCAGATCCGAAACTATTACTGCATCACGCTATCTGGACATTCTTCGTGAATTTGTGGCGGTACAAACTGCCTTAGACGACACTGCGAACACCTCGTGGTTTATGCAAGATGGTGCCCGGCCACATCGCACGGCCGACGTCTTTAATTTCCTGAATGAATATTTCGATGATCGTGTGATTGCTTTGGGCTATCCGAAACATACAGGAGGCGGCGTGGATTGGCCTCCCTATTCGCCAGACATGAACCCCTGTGACTTCTTTCTGTGGGGGCACTTGAAAGACCAGGTGTACCGCCAGAATCCAGAAACAATTGAACAGCTGAAGCAGCACATCTCATCTGCATGTGAAGCCATTCCGCCAGACACGTTGTCAAAGGTTTCGGGTAATTTCATTCAGAGACTACGCCATGTTATTGCTACGCATGGTGGATATGTGGAAAATATCGTACTATAGAGTTTCCAAAACGGCAGCGCCATCTGTTGTTGAAAATTGTAACTACCGTAATTTCGAAAGTTTGTCTGCCTGAAAATGTACTGTTGTCCCAAGCATATTTCAACAAACGGTGTATTTCTATCGCTGCTCGTTTAGTTTTTATTGCCGTTTCAAATATACCGGTCATTTTTGAAACACCCTGTACTTACAGTGTGTCACAGTGTTGGAAGATTCAATTAATACAGTGTATTTTAATGAACAGAATGCCACCGTCACTGTATGTTGTTCAGAACAAGCGTCGCTTTCCCGAGACTTGACTACCTTATTAGATTTTAGTGGACTAACATCTCCTCTGTGGGTCCCCTAGACACCCACTACACAACAGATCCATAAATATATTTTAGAGTTCCAGCACAGGAGCAGCATAGCAACGCGCATTTTTGTAAGTTGTCTATGTATTTTGACCTCTTGATAATGTCAGTATTAGGTAAAACCAGCTGACAGTGACAAACTAATAAATACAGCTTATTTAAGAAAAAACTACATCGCCGAATAATATCATTAGTAATTCGTGTCTACTTATACGACGAAGGTGTCCAGAAAAAGCTCCTCTTCCTAACGTATATTGTCTCACCCCGTGTTCTGATGCAATGTCACCCCACAATGGATCCATAGTCGCATTTTATATGCGATACCATTTTAATGTCTGGTCTGTAAAGTGTGCGACGTTTTTACAAGACAGGGCCGGAACTGTTAATGTAATTGTAGTCCAAGGAGCCAGTGACCCATCCTAGACGTGTAACTGATAGCTCGTATGTGTACATCATGACAACCAATTACGGTATTAGGCTGGCGGTGTGAGGAGACCAGTTTGTAATTCAGCTATCTCCTTATGATGACTTTGAAACACAAACGCCACATAGCAGTTCTGTTTGTAGGTAGTGATTGTCTGAAACAAATGATTTACATGGTTATCCAAGGCTTCGCCAAAAACCTTTTTTAATTGTGAAACGTATTCTCTTTCACCCGTAGTTTAGGAACTGCGAGCGTGAAATGTCCTCACAATTTTGAAAATGAATAACAATAATTGTACGCAAACTACATTTTATTAATCACAAACGGTTCAAATGGCTCTGAGCACTATGGGACATAACATCTGAGATCATCACTCCCCTAGAACTTAGAACTACTTAAACCTAACTAACCTAAGGGTATCACACACACCCATGCCCGAGGCAGGATTCGAACCTGCGACCGTAGCGGTCGCGTGGTTCTAGACTGAAGCGCCTAGAACCGTTCGGCCACAGCGGCCGGCCTGTTAATCACATGTCTGAATAAAAATAGAACGTAGTGTGTTTTTCTCTGTGCTCATTTTTGCTTCATTTCTTCACAGTAATGAGCACTGAACTTTACGAAACTTACCAGGATTCTGCCTCATGAAGTGAGAAACAATCGCCAGACTGAATATCGTAGGCTTGTCTACTGAACTGTGCGCTTATTACTGCACACGAACTGCCACTTTTGAAGTTTATATGCATCTCCATCTGAATAATTTACATGATCTAGTTACATGATTATGTACAGCCATACTATCTAATGTTTTTCATTAATGATTTCCCAACAAGTGAGCTTCGCGACATTTGTCGATGAGAGATGAACTTAAGAAATTGTGTAATAGTGAAAACTGGAGATAATACGCAGCAAAATTACTGTTGAGAAGTTTAACCAAAGCTTGCGTCGCTGGTACAGACACGATGTTTGCGCAAACTATGTTGCTTGAGGACCAATAAAGGTTCAAAACAATAGTGCGCAAATAATGTTCTTTGCTAATGACTCCGAGAGTTGTTCGTTATCGAGAGTTCCATGCTTATCTTCAGATTGTTATCTGATAACAAAGTACTTCTCCACTTCAAAAATGTCTTACTATTTTTTAAAATTTTCTTCCGTGTCTCAGTATCGCGTGGTGGTTTAAGATACGTAAACTGTTTATCGGCAGCGAATAAAAAGGTCTATGAATTAACTGTGATATGATTCTGTTTCAAATTATCGCAAACACGCAACTGATGTAGAGCATAGTCATCGCGAGCGGCTGTTAAAAACATATTGCGTAATGCACGTTGGAAAACAGTACACATCAATAATTAGTTTGAGATATTGAAAAGATCTTAATTTTAAAATTAACCGTTAATGTACAAGCGCCTAGCACAATATTGCATTAATGTAACCCCAAAAATTTTTCCCATACCCTATAAACTGCTCACCATTCTCGTTTGGTGATGTTCATGTATCTCACAGAACATAAAGTATTAATTAAGCAACAGTTGGTGTCTTATTTCTTAAGATCATACAGTTATAGAGAGACGAGGCAATTGTTTAACAAAATTACTTACGGAAACAGCAAAGGATGTTAGAAAGCGTGAAAAAATTAGAAGAAAAACAGAACAAGACTTCTGCAGAATAGGACACGATAGGTAGTTCCAAGGAAACATTAACAGTAAAATAATAGAAAATGCTGAATTAAGCAAAACTGTTCGGAAATGCTTCGAGAGAATGACAGAAGATACAGTGAAAGTTTGATAAGAGAAATAACAGATCATTACGATTATGATATGCATCCGCTTGTCTCGTCGAGTTGTTGTTTCCATTTTATGCACAAAATGTGGCCGACAGACTCAGCCGTCTTCTTTACGTGTTGCTCAGATTTTTGGAATTTAGAAGTGCTGACGTCTTAGGCGCCGCTGGACTTCCTTCATTTATAGATTTTAACGTATTTTTATTTCATTTTTCTTTATTAAGACATCTGGGCTGTTGTCGCCTTTTAAGCTTAATATGGTGATTGGTGCTGGTTTCTCTTTAATCTGTTTAATTACTTGTTATGGCTCTTGGAACTCTCACTCTGTGCAATTCTCGAGGTTCGACTGTTCCAGCATATTCTAGGTGTCTGGTTCTATTTCTTAATCGTTACAATTTTTCCAACAATTTCGAGTTATTCCTGTGTTTGTAGTGTGACTGTTGGCATATTGCGTTCAACACGTAAGTCGTTTATTCGAGTCCACCGAGGAGCTTTGAGCATTATTCTGAAACATCGGCTTTGGACTCTTTGCAGCACTCGCTGGTTTGCGTTGCAAGTTGTCCCCTCAAGCTGAACAACCGTATAACAGGGCTGGTAATATTGTTGTTTCATACTGTATTATTTTGTTCGGATTTCCATGTCAGTGCAGGACAAAAGTGGGAACAGTGTATGTATTAGTTTCGTCATTTCCTCTTTTTTATATGCGACATGTATTTTAAAGGTTAGATTATTGTCCAACATCACTCCAAGATATATGACCTGATTTGTCCAATTTATGTGTGTTCTATTTATTAGTAATCTGTAGCGTAGCTCTTGCTTTTTCCTCGTAAACATTGTTATTTGTATTTTTTCTGCGTTTAATTTGACATGGTTTTCGCGTGCCCATTCTTGTGTGCTGTTTAGTTGTCTTTGAATCCTAGTTATCGCAGCGGTCGTTCTAGAACTACTTACAAGAAAGGCGGTGCTGTCTGTAAATTGAGCCAATACTAAGTTAGGTAACAGAGGTACGTCGTTAACATTATGAACAGTGTCGGCGATTATACCGGTCCTTGAGGGATACATCGTTCCAACGATTTTACGCTTGATCGTTTTTTGTCAATTTTTGCAAAGAATTTCCTATGTGAGAGAAAGTGATCTATGATTTTTATGTAGGGGCCTGGAATGCAATTTAGATTTTGTAGTTTTACGATAAAGCGATCTTTCCAGACTTTATCATAAGCTTTCTCTACACCTAGGAAAGCTCCTGCAGTGTAATAGCCACTATTCATGCTATATGCGATATTTTCTAATATGCATATGAGTTGCGTATCTGTCGATGTTGTGGTCTGGAATGCAGAATGTTCGGATCGAATGACGTCATTCTCAAGCAGTGGTTGTTTTAGCCTTTGCAGGATTACTCGTTCGAAAACTTTGGATAAGGTTGGAAGGAGGCTAACAGGTCGGTGGTTCTGGGACAGTTTTAAATCTTTACCCGGTTTTGGTACTGGTACAGTTCTAGATGTTTTCCATTGCGTCAGGATATATTCATGTCTGAGACATCCATTGAAAATTCGTTTTAGCAGCACTATCGGATTTTTTGGTAGCTGTTTTAATTGCTCATTTGCTACGCTATCTGGGACTGGGGCTAATTTTATGCCCCAATTCCTAATTATTTTTCGAATCTCAGTCGGGGTCGTCAGTAGTGGCACTTGTTCGCTGATGTTTCCCGCTCTTTGCCTTGTTCTACGGTCTTCAGAGTCTTGGCTTTCGTTGTTGGGGATATCGATACCGTTTTGTGCTCCGTAAGCCTCTGCAAATATTTCCGCTTTAAATAACGGATCGAAAACTAAGCCAGCTGGTCCCTCGATAGCAGTCTTCGATGGTTTTTGTTCACGAAAAAATCTTACAATATTCCAGTCCTCTCTGCTTTGTAGAAGGAATTGGTCCATTCTGTCTTCCCACTTTTCGATTCTCCACTCAATTGCGCGACGGTGTAGTTCTCGGGATAATTGTCGCAGTTCTCTGTAGTCGGCAGGGTTTCGAAATTTGTACCATCCTTCTCGCACTCTGTTCTTTAAGATCTTCAAGTCTTGAAGGAAAGGAGAAAAGTTTTCATGGTGACGGTTTTCGCTTGTCGATGTTATCGTGGCTCGTCTGTACGCTGTTTAAATTTTATTTGTGAGTGTGGTTATGGCTTCGTCTATTTATTGTCTATTATTTAAATCTAGCGTTGGTCGTATACTATTATTGAGGTGCGCTTTATATTGGTCTAAGTTTATATTTTTCAGTGCTGGGATTGTGGTTCAACTGCTTTCGTCGATACACCTTTAACTGGGTCGTGGTCTGATGTTAAATCGTTGATTATTGTTAGTCTTCGGTTTATCATAATTATGTTAAAGACATCTGGTCTATGGGGGTGTGATGTCGGGAAGTGAGTCTGTTCTTCCGGTTCTAGAGTAATGCATTGGAGTTGTTCTTCCATTACAAGTAATTTTGTTCCCTTGGTGTTGGTTCTCCGCGAGTTCTAGGCATAATGTTTAGCATTTAGGTTTCCCCCTAACATAATTTTGTCATATGCATCAAAAATGTGAAATTAGTCTTCTTCAGTTAGTTGTTGATTGGGGCTGAGATATGCAGCAACAAATGTTCTTCTTCCATGTGCTGTTTCAATCCCCACTGCTGTTCTTTCTAAGTTCGTTAACTACGGTGCCGTTTCTGTTTGGTGTGTAAGTGTGTTTCATAAGAACACAACACTTCCCCTCTCCGTCTGCTTGCCCTATCTGCTCTACAAGCTGTCGTGTTCTTTAATCTATTTCTTCACGTTTGCCTCAGGTGGGTTTCCTTTACAAGTAGTATGTCGATATTGTGTCTTGTTATAAAATCTTCAAGTTCTGTTTTTTGTTTGGTAATTACGTTTGCATTCCATATGCAAAATGTTGGGTCTTGGCGTGTGGCATGCGTATTGACCATTTCTAGGTGCGAAAAATTTTAATATTCCCTCTAGTATGACCATAATTTTTGATGTTATGTCTGGTGCATTAATAAATCTTCTTTAGGTGCTGCTAAGATTTTTGCTGTTAATGTTTCCTCTCAGCCTGGGCTCCATCCAAACTGCGAACTATTGTCGCATTTATAGCCGAGTTCGATTCCCGACACCCACTACGCCCTTTGATTGTCTTCTGTTTTTCAGAGATCGCACTGATATTCAGTAAAAGTCTAATTATCTTGGCGTTTTCTGCCTCTGGTGGATATTATGTCCGGCGAGATATTAATAAATTGAGCGCCGGACCACAAGCATTATTTAAAATGAAACCCTGTCCCTATTTGTTAGACTTTCTGACATCTTTAATCCGGTAGAGTCCTTATTTATGTCGTGCAAGAGACTTGGCGTTTGCGTCACGATACTGGTCTCACCGTATTTCGTTCCAAGATTATATTTGAGGCAATGATCGGCAACAGCTGGTTTGCTTCGTTGTTTTACTTGGGTGTGTCGCTGACATTCCTTGATCTGTCGTCGCCTGTTTTGATAGTCTACGCCATATAAAGCTCATCACATTTGCATGGAATGCGATACACACCTGGCTTTCGGTGACCTAGGCAGCCTTTAACAGTACAAAGAATACTTTTTATCTTTGTTGAAGGGCGCGAAAGACACTGGATGGCGTGCTTCCATAGGAATCTATCGATCTTGCCAGATATTGGAACAGCTTAGGCTGAATAAGTGGGTTCTCCGTTTCTGTCCCATCCTCTTTCTCAGACGTTTTTGATTTTGACTACATTGCCCGTTCAATGTGATGATCTGAATATCCGTACCTTCGCAACACAATTCTTTGGCGAGGCTCTCCTTGTCTGAAAGTGTTCGATGTCTGTTGACCTGTGTATTTAGCTTCGAACTTCTTGGTGACAGGAGGTCTCGAGGAGGAAAGATGGCCAAAGGGCGTACATTTCCATTGTTACATAGGAATCCGTCTGTTTCTCTCTTTCACTTTCTTTTTCAAGTTCCAAAACAGAAATATGCGTTGGGTAGATATCAGATTTTAGCATTTGAGAGGACAAATGACACAGAAAGTAACAACAGACATTGTATAAGAATGTCGCTAGTTGTTCTGTTGGCCAACCTGGTGGATTCCAATAACTGGTAGTGGAAGGAACTACAATTAGCATTCATGTGTTTCAACAGTAGACCTTATTTTAGAGAGACTTGATACTTCTTTAAAGTCAGTACCACCATTGGACTATTGTTTATTTACAGTGTCACAATTACACTTACTCAATCATGATTTCGGCTTCAAAGGGCCATTATCTTATGGCATACTGTCGTATTAAAATACACCATTAGACACATCGTCTAAGAGTCGATATTTCTGGCAGAGCCTACTGCTTTGTTTCATTACTGAGGTCAAGATGGTGTACTCAGTATCAGTTTTGGTAACCAAAGATATTGCTAGTTGATGCTACATTGCAATAACAGTAAGGCAATTCGTCTCAGTATTAATTTTTTGTGCCCTGCAGTACGAACAGTCGTTTGATGCGCCTGTCAAAGCTACTCTATCCCGTGCAAGCCTCCTCGTCTCTGCAAAACAACGGCAACCTTCTTACTGTAGTCAGGCTTTGGTCACCTTCTATAGGTTTTAACTACCCCACCTTCTTCCTTTTCTAAATTGAAGATTCCCTTATGTCACTGGATCCAGCCTTTCAAAAAAACCATCTTTTGAACCATAAACCCCTCTTCTCCTTACTTCGATTCAGTGCCTCCTCATTAGTTCTCCGATCTTCTGTATCGCATATCCCAAACGTTTCTACTCTCTTTCTGTCTGAGCTCTTTATCGTCCACATTTCGCTTATGTTGAAGGCTACACTCCAGTCAAACAGCCGGCCGTTGTGGCCGAGCGGTTCTAGGCGCTATAGTCTGGAACCGCGCGACGGCTACGGTCGCAGGTTCGAATCCTGCATCGGGCATGGATGTGTGTGATGTCCTTAGGTTAGTTAAGTTTAAGTAGTTCTAAGTCTAGGGGACTGATGACCTCAGATGTTAAGTCCCATAGTGCTCAGAGCCATTTGAACCATTTTTCAACCAGACAACCATACTGACGGAAAAAAAATCACAGCACCGAGAGTGAGTTATGCTACGTAAAAGAATGTCGGTAGGCGTGTTTCTACATCTGTAAGATTCCAGAATAGTCCCCCATTCGGATCTGCGGGAGGGGACTGCCAAGGGGGAGGTTACCATGAGAAAAAGATTGAATAATCAACGAAAGGATAACGTTATACGAGTGGGGGCGTGGAATGTCAGAAGCTTGAACGTGGTAGGGAAACTAGAAAAACTGAAAAGGGAAATGAAAAGGCTCAATCTAGATAAAGTAGGCCTCAGTGAAGTGAAGTGGAAGGAAGACAAGGATTTCTGGTCAGATGAGTATCGGGTAATATCAACAGCAGCAGAAAATGGTATAACAGGTGTACGATTCGTTATGAATAGGAAGGAAGGGCAGAGGGTGTGTTACTGTGAACAGTTCAGTGACCGGGTTGTTCTAATCAGAATCGACAGCAGACCAACACCGACAACGATAGTTCAGGTATACATGCCGACATCGCGAGCTGAAGATGAACAGATAGAGAAAGTGTATGAGGATATTGAAAGGGTAATGCAGTATGTAAAGGGGGACGAAAATCTAATAGTCATGGGCGACTGGAATGCAGTTGTAGGGGAAGGAGTAGAAGAAAAGGTTACAGGAGAGTATGGCCTTGGGACAAGGAATGAAAGAGGAGAAAGACTAATTGAGTTCTGTAACAAGTTTCAACTAGTAATATCGAATACCCTGTTCCAGAATCACAAGAGTAGGAGGTATACTTGGAAAAGGCCGGGAGATAGGGGGAGATTTCAATTAGATTACATCATGGTCAGACAGAGATTCCGAAATCAGATACTGGATTGTAAGGCGTATCCAGGAGCAGATATAGACTCAGATCACAATATAGTAGTGATGAAGAGTAGGCTGAAGTTCAAGACATTAGTCAGGAAGAATCAATACGAAAAGAAGTGGGATACGGAAGTACTAAGGAATGACGAGATACGTTTGAAGTTCTCTAACGCTATAGATACAGCAATAAGGAATAGCGCAGTAGGCAGTACAGTTGAAGAGGAATGGAAATCTCTAGAAAGGGCCATCAGAGAAGTTGGGAAGGAAAACATAGGTACAAAGTTGGTAGCTGCGAAGAAACCATGGGGAACAGAAGAAATACTTCAGTTGATTGATGAACGGAGGAAGTACAAACATGTTCCGGGAAAATCAGGAATACAGAAATACAAGTCGCTGAGGAATGAAATAAATAGGAAGTGCAGGGATACTAAGACGAAATGGCTGCAGGAAAAATGTAAAGACATCGAAAAAGATATGATTGTCGGAAGGACAGACTCAGCATACAGGAAAGTCAAAACAACCTTTGGTGACATTAAAAGCAACGGTGGTAACATTAAGAGTGCAACGGGAATTCCACTGTTAAATGCAGAGGAGAGAACAGATAGGTGGAAAGAATACATTGAAAACCTCTATGAGGGTGAAGTTTTGTCTGATGTGATAGAAGAAGAAACAGGAGTCGATTTAGAAGAGATAGGGGATCCAGTATTAGAATCGGAATTTAAAAGGGCTTTGGAGGACTTACGGTCAAATAAGGCAGAAGGGATAGATAACATTCCATCAGAATTTCTAAAATCATTGGGGGAAGTGGCAACAAAACGACTATTCACGTTGGTGTGTACAATATATGAGTCTGGCGATATACCATCTGACTTTCGGAAAAGCATCATCCACACAATTCCGAAGGCGGCAAGAGCTGACAAGTGCGAGAATTATCGCACAATCAGCTTAACAGCTTATGCATCGAAGCTGCTTACAAGAATAATATACAGAAGAATGGAAAAGAAAATTGAGAATTTGCTAGGTGACGATCAGTTTGGCTTTAGGAAATGTAAAGGGACGAGAGAAGCAATTCTGACGTTACGGCTAATAATGGCAGCAAGACTAAAGAAAAATCAATACGATTTGTCGACCTGGAAAAAGCGTCCGACAATATAAAATGGTGCAAGCTGTTCGAGATTCTGAAAAAAAGTAGGGGTAAGCTATAGGGAGATGTACAACAACCAAGAGGACTGATGACCAAAAAAAAAAAAAAAAAAAACTCTCTCCATGCCGTCAAGGAATGTCGCACCGATTATACAGTGACTGGGCATTTCACGCCACACAGTCACCTATTGGTGAAGAGACTTCTCGATCGCGAAATACGGATTCTCAGTCCCACATATGGGCCAGTTTTGCTTGTTGACGAACCAATTCAGAAGAAAGTTGGCTTCTTCGCTAAACCAAATCATTCCCCGCGGCCAACCGAATTTTTTTTTTTTTTTTCATCCGTCTACTGACTGGTTTGACGCGGCCCGCCACGAATTCCTTTCCTGTGCTAACCTCTTCATCTCAGATTAGCACTTGCAACCTACGTCCTCAATTATTTGCTTGACGTATTCCAATCTCTGTCTTCCTTTACAGTTTTTGCCCTCTGCAGCTCCCTCTAGTACCATGGAAGTCATTCCCTCATGGCTTAGCAGATATCCTATAATCCTGTCCCTTCTCCTTATCAGTGTTTTCCACATATTCCTTTCCTCTCCGATTCTGCGTAGAACCTCCTCATTCCTTACCTTATCAGTCCACCTAAATTTCAACATTCGTCTATAGCACCACATCTCAAATGCTTCGATTCTCTTCTGTTCCGGTTTTCCCACAGTCCATGTTTCACTAACATACAATGCTGTACTCCAGACGTACATCCTCAGAAATTTCTTCCTCAAATTAAGGCCGGTATTTGATATTAGTAGACTTCTCTTGGCCAGAAATGCCTTTTTTGCCATAGCGAGCCTGCTTTTGATGTCCTCCTTGCTCTGTCCGTCATTGGTTATTTTACTGCCTAAGTAGCAGAATTCCTTAACTTCATTGACTTCGTGACCATCAATCCTGATGTTAAGTTTCTCGCTGTTCTCATTTCTGCTACTTCTCATTACCTTCGTCTTTCTCCGATTTACTCTCAAACCATACTGTGTACTCATTAGACTGTTAATTCCGTGCAGCAGACCATTTAATTCTTCTTCACTTTCACTCAGGATAGCAATGTCATCAGCGAATCGTATCATTGATATCCTTTCACCTTGTATTTTAATTCCACTCCTGAACCTTTCTTTTATTTCCATCATTGCTTCCTCGATGTACAGATTGAAGAGTAGGGGCGAAAGGCTACAGCCTTGTCTTACACCCTTCTTAATACGAGCACTTCGTTCTTGATCGTCCACTCTTATTATTCCCTCTTGGTTGTTGTACATCTCCCTATAGCTTACCCCTACTTTTTTCAGAATCTCGAACAGCTTGCACCATTTTATATTGTCGAACGCTTTTTCCAGGTCGACAAATCGTATGAAAGTGTCTTGATTTTTCTTTAGTCTTGCTTCCATTATTAGCCGTAACGTCAGAATTGCTTCTCTCGTCCCTTTACATTTCCTAAAGCCAAACTGATCGTCACCTAGCGTATTCTCAATTTTCTTTTCCATTCTTCTGTATATTATTCTTGTAAGCAGCTTCGATGCATGAGCTGTTAAGCTGATTGTGCGATAATTCTCGCACTTGTCAGCTCTTGCCGCCTTCGGAATTGTGTGGATGATGCTTTTCCGAAAGTCAGATGGTATATCGCCAGACTCATATATTCTACACACCAACGTGAATAGTCGTTTTGTTGCCACTTCCCCCAATGATTTTAGAAATTCTGATGGAATGTTATCTATCTCTTCTGCCTTATTTGGCAGTAAGTCCTCCAAAGCCCTTTTAAATTCCGATTCTAATACTGGATCCCCTATCTCTTCTAAATCGACTCCTATTTCTTCTTCTATCACGTCAGACAAATCTTCACCCTCATAGAGGCTTTCAATGTATTCTTTCCACCTATCTGCTCTCTCCTCTGCATTTAACAGTGGAATTCCCATTGCTCTCTTAATGTTACCACCGTTGCTTTTAATGTCACCAAAGGTTGTTTTGACTTTCCTGTATGCTGAGTCTGTCCTTCCGACAATCATGTCTTTTTCGATGTCTTCACATTTTTCCTGCAGCCATTTCGTCTTAGCTTCCCTGCACTTCCTATTTATTTCATTCCTCAGCGACTTGTATTTCTGTATTCCTGATTTTAACGGAACATGTTTGTACTTCCTCCTTTCATCAATCAACTGAAGTATTTCTTCTGTTACCCATGGTTTCTTCGTAGCTACCTTCTTTGTACCTATGTTTTCCTTCCCAACTTCTGTGATGGCCCTTTTCAGAGATGTCCATTCCTCTTCAACTGTACTGCCTACTGCGCTATTCCTTATTGCTGTATCTATAGCGTTAGAGAACTTCAAACGTATCTCGTCATTCCTTAGTACTTCCGTATCCCACTTCTTTTCGTATTGATTCTTCCTGACTAATGTCTTGAACTTCAGCCTACTCTTCATCACTACTATATTGTGATCTGAGTCTATATCTGCTCCTGGATACGCCTTACAATCCAGTATCTGATTTCGGAATCTCTGTCTGATCATGATGTAATCTAATTGAAATCTCCCCCTATCTCCCGGCCTTTTCCACGTATACCTCCTCCTCTAGTGATTCTGGAATAGGGTATTCGCTATAACTAGCTGAAACTTGTTTCAGAACTCAATTAGTCTTTCTCCTCTTTCATTCCTTGTCCCAAGCCCTTATTCTCCCGTAACCTTTTCTTCTACTCCTTCCCCTACAACTGCATTCCAGTCGCCCATGACTATTAGATTTTCGTCCCCCTTTACATACTGCATTACTCTTTCAATATCCTCATACACTTTCTCTATCTGTTCATCTTCAGCTCGCGACATCGGCATGTATACCTGAACTATCGTTGTCGGTGTTGGTCTGCTGTCGATTCTGATTAGAACAACCCGGTCACTGAACTGTTCACAGTAACACACCCTCTGCCCTACCTTCCTATTCATAACGAATCGTACACCTGTTATACCATTTTCTGCTGCTGTTGATATTACCCGATACTCATCTGACCAGAAATCCATGTCTTCCTTCCACTTCACTTCACTGAGCCCTACTATATCTAGATTGAGCCTTTGCATTTCCCTTTTCAGTTTTTCTAGTTTCCCTACCACGTTCAAGCTTCTGACATTCCACGCCCCGACTCGTAGAACGTTATCCTTTCGTTGATTATTCAATCTTTTTCTCATGGTAACCTCCCCCTTGGCAGTCCCCTCCCGGAGATCCGAATGGGGGACTATTCCGGAATCTTTTGCCAATGGAGAGATCATCATGACACATCTTCAATTACAGGCCACATGTCCTGGGGATACACGTTACGTGTCTTTAATGCTGTGGTTTCCATTGCCTTCTGCACCCTCATGTCGTTGATCACTGTTGATTCTTCCGCCTTTAGGGGCAATTTCCCACCCCTAGGACAAGAGAGTGCCCTGAACCTCTATCCGCTCCTCCGCCCTCTTTGACAAGGCCGGTGGCAGAATGAGGCTGACTTCTTATGCCGGAAGTCTTCGGCCGCCAATGCTGATTATTTATCAAAATTTAGGCAGTGGCGGGGATCGAACCCGGGACCGAAGACGGTTTCGATTATGAATCAAAGACGCTACCCCTAGACCACGGGTAAATGGAGAGTACAGAACAGTAAGTGAAGGTTTTGGAAGATGATTTCATTCCCATTATCCAAAGTGACCTGATTTCGACAAGATGGGGTTCATGTAAGACGGAGCTCGACCTCATCGAAGAAGGAGAGTGTTTGATGCCCTGGAGGAGCACTTTGGGGACTGCATTCAGCCTCTGAGGTACACAAAGGCCACTCGCATGGGCCTCGACTGACCGCCATATTCTCCACATTCGGCTCCTTTTGTGGGTCTATATTAAAGAAAATGTGTACACCCGATAACCCAAAACCTTTGCTGAGCTAAAAACAGCCATTCAGGAGGTCATCGACATCATCGATGTTCCGACCTTCAGCGGGTCATACAGAATTTCGCTGTCTGTGCCACATCATCGCCAATGATGACAGCCGTATAGAGCGTGTCATAACCAATATCCGAATATCTGTGGTAACGTCTACATGTTGAATAGAGTGTGTGCACGCGGTAGTTGGTAACTAATTTACGTTTTTTCATATAGTTCGGTAACTGTCACCTTGTAGTTATGTCTTGAATAAACCACATGATAATGGAAACAGGAGATCATACGTACCAAAATTACATATCAAGAAGTTTAACCGTGGTTGTTGTTGACAGTGCAGATACGCTGTTTGCGCATCTCGTGTTGATTGAAGGCTAATTAAGGTTCAAAGCAGAAGTGGGCAAATATCGCCCGTATAAATATTTGTATGGTATGCTGATTACATCGAGCGTTGTTTGGTAACGAGAGTTATCTGCGCACGACTATCTTATATCAAACTACTTCTAGTCTTCAAAAAAATTGCACTATTTTTTAAAATTTTCTTCCCTGTATCAGTGTCACGTGCTAGTTCAAAACACTTAACCTGTTTATCGGCAGAAAAAAGTCTAAGATTTCACCGCGATATTATTCTTCTCAGGTAATCACAGACACTCAACTGATGTAGCGCCTAGTCATCGCTAGCGACTCTTACAGACGTATTGCGTAACACTCAACAAGACTGTTGAGAAACAGAACACAAGAGTTCCAAGTAAACAAAAACAGCGAAAGAATAAAAAGAAGCTTAATTAAATGAAACTGTTTAGAAAGAGGAGAGAATCTTTAATAAAATTTTGGTAAGACAAATAACAAAGCATTATGAGTACTATCAGAAGAAAGCACAAACATGAATTTAGTAGACACCACATTTGAAGAGTTGAGACAATTTGCTCAAGAATTCCAAGACTCGCTTATCTTATATTTTGGCATTGATGGACGAAGAGGCATCGACAGCAATGACCTTGAACATCGCAGGTTCTCGAGAAGTGACAATAACTGGGGTAAATACAGTAACGAATAAACGCCGGCCATACAAGTCGACCGCCTGGAGAACTGAGAAGATGGCGGAAGTCAGTTCTCTTCTAGCATCCACATCTAGCAGATCACCGCAAGCTACACTGAGCTACCATCTTCTCTCCGCCACCGCCCATGGCCCTAAGTACGACCTCGTTCCACTCAGCTAGATCCTGCCCTGTTCGTCTCTCGCCATGCTGTAGTGTCGAGGGACTTTGTCTGCAGTGCTTGGAAACATTTCCTATGGACATCTGTGCTACCGTGACCTAAATCGTGTGCAACACTAACTAAACCACGTCACACTAGGATGCGGCGATTTTAGATTTATTAATATCTGATTACCATAATATATTGTAACTTAGAACTGCGTATTTATTGCTGTTGGTGACAATAGTTTGAATATTTGTATAATCCAAAAACGAATGAAACACAGACGGTTATTAGTAAAAATAACCATATCCAGAAGTGCACCCTTATGGGAGGGGGTATTGTAATTAGCAAATACTCGCAGGTTTCAAAATATTTGTGTCAGGAAGAAACCCCCCAGCACCGAAGGTGATGGAGCCCCTTAGGGAAATAGCGGAAAGGTCGGGGAAGAAGGCCAGTGTTCACTGTCTGCTTGCCGGGGATCTCATCTGAGATGTGGAGGAGGCCCTGCCGGCGGCAATAGTTAGCACTGGGTGCACCCGACTGCAGATTGTTGCTCATGTCGGCACCAATGACTCCTGCCGTCTGGGTTCATACAGGCGGTTGGCGGAGTTGGTGAAGGCGGAAAGCCCCGATCGCGGGGTGGAATATGAGAAAACTATTTGTAGTATCGTTCCCAGAACCGATCGCGGTCCTCTGGTTTGGAGCCGAGTAGAAGGCTTAAACCAGTCTCAGACGATTCTGCGGAGATCTGGGATGCAAATTTCTCGACCTCGGCTTTCGGATGGAGAAATGTAGGGTCCCCCTGAATAGGTCAGGCGTGCGCTCACTACACGCAGGAAGGGTAGCGGAGTACGTGTGGAGTGCACATGTGGGTTTTTTAGGTTTGAGAATTCCCTCCCTAGGCCCGACAAGACGCCTCCTGAGACGCGACAAGGTAGCAGTAGGCAAAACGCAACAGCGAATGACAGTATTAATATGGTAATAGTAAACTGCAGGAGCCTCTATAGGAAGGTCCCAGAACTGCTCTCATTAATAAACGGTCAAAATCCCCTCATAGTACTAGAGACGGAAAGTTGGCTGGAACCAAATGTAAACAGTAATGAAATTCTAAACTCAGATTGGAATGTATACCGCAGAGACAGGCTGGGCATGAAGGGGGAGGCGTTTTTATGGCGATAAAAAGTGCAATAGTATCGAAGGAAATTGACGGAGATCCGAAATGTGAAATAATTTGGGTGAAGGTCACAGCTAATGCAGGCTCAAACACGGTAATTGGATATCTCAACAGAAACCCTGGTTCAGCAGGTATTGGAAGAACACCTCAAGAAGAATTTGGAAAATATTTCGAGTAGATTTCCCGACAATGTTATACTTTTCGGTGGAGATTTTAGTTTACCAGATATAGACTGGGAGACTCAAACGTTTATAATGGGTGGCAGGGACAAAGAATCCAGTGAAATTTTTTTAAGTGCATTATCTGAAAACTACCTTGAGCAGTTAAACAGAAAATCGACTCGTGGCGATAACATATTAGACCTTCTGGTGACAAACAGACCCGAACTATTTGAAACAGTTAACGCAGAACAGGGAATCAGCGATCATAAAGCGGTTACAGCATCGATGATTTCAGCCGTAAATAGAAATATTAAAAAAGGCAGGAAGTTTTTTATGTTTAGCAAAAGTGAGAAAAAGCAGATTTGAGAGTACTTGACGGCTCAACACAAAATTTTTATCTCAAGTACAGATAGTGTTGAGGATCAGTGGACAAAGTTCAAAACCATCGTACAATATGCATATGTACAGTATGTGCCAAGCAAGATCGTAAGAGATGGAAAAGGCCACCGTGGTACAACAACCGAGTTAGAGAACTGCTACGGAAGCAAATGGAACTTCACAGCAAACACAAACATAGCCAAAGCCTTGCAGACAAACAAAAATTACACGGGGGCTATGCGACAGGCGTTCAACGAATTCGAAAGTAAAGTTCTATGTACCGACTTTGCAGAAAATCCTAAGAAATTTTGGTCTTATGTCAAAGCGGTAGGTGGATCAAAACAAAATGTTCAGACACTCTGTGACCAAAATGGTACTGAAACAGAGGATGACAGACTAAAGGCCGAAATACTAAATGTCTTTTTCCAAAGCTGTTTAACAGAGGAAGACTGCACTGTAGTTCCTTCTCTAGGTTCTCGCACAGATGACAAAATGGTAGATATCGAAATAGATGACACAAGGATAGAAAAACAATTAAAATCGCTCAAAAGAGGAAAGGCCGCTGGACCTAATGGGATACCAGTTCGACTTTACACAGAGTAAGCGAAGGAACTTGGCCCCCTTCTCGCAGCGGTGTACCGTAGGTCACTAGAAGAGCGTAGCGTTTCAAAAGATTGGAAAATGGCACAGGTCATCCCCAAAGAAGGGATGTCGAACAGATGTGCAGAACTATAGACCTATATCTCTAACGTCGATCAGTTGTAGAATTTTGGAACACGTATTATGTTCGAGTATAATGACTTTTCTGGAAAGTAGAAATCTACTCTGTAGGAATCAGCATGGATTTCGAAAAAGACGATCGTGTGAAACCCAACTCGCGCTATTCGTCCACGAGACTCAGAGGGCCATAGGCATGGGTTCCCAGGTAGATGCCGTGTTTCTTGACTTCCGCAAGGCATTTGATACAGTTCCCCACAGTCGTTTAGAGCATGTGGACTATCAGACCAATTGTGTGATTGGATTGAAGAGTTCCTAGATAACAGAACGCAGCATGTCATTCTCAATGGAGAGAAGTCTTCCGAAGTAAGAGTGATTTCAGGTGTGCCGCAGGGCAGTGTCGTAGGACCGTTACTATTCACAATATACAAAAAATGGTTCAAATGGCTCGGAGCACTATGGGACTTAACATGTGTAGTCATCAGTCCCCTAGAACGTAGAACTACTTAAACCTAACTAACCTAAAGTTAACACACACATCCATGCCCGAGGCAGGATTCGAACCTGCGACCGTAGCAGTCCCGCGGTTCCGGACTGAGCGCCTAGAACCGCGAGACCACCGCGGCCGGCTCACAATATACATAAAAGACCTTGTGGATAACATCGGAAGTTCACTGAGGCTTTTTGCGGATGATGTAGTATATCGAGAGGTTGTAACAATGGAAAATTGTACTGAAATGCAGGAGGATTGCAACGAACTGAAGCATGGTGCAGGGAATTGCAATTGAATCTCAATGTAGACAAATGTAATGTGCAGCGAATACATAGAAAGAAAGATACTTTATCATTTAGCTACAATATAGCAGGTCAGCAACTGGAAGCATTTAATTCCATAAATTATCTGGGAGTACGCATTAGGAGTGATTTAAAATGGAATGATCATATAAAGTTGATCGTCGGTAAAGCAGATGCCAGACTGAGATTCATTGGAAGAATCCTAAGAAAATGCAATCCGAAAACAAAGGAAGTAGGATACAGTACGCTTGTTCGCCCACTGCTTGAATAGTGCTCAGCAGTGTGGGATCCGTACCAGATAGGGTTGATAGAAGAGATAGAGAAGATCCAACGGAGAGCAGTGTGGTTCGTTACAGGATCATTTAGCAATCGCGAAAGCGTTACGGAGATGATACATAAACTCCAGTGGAAGACTCTGCAAGAGAGATGCTCAGTAGCTCGGTACAGGCTTTTGTTGAAGTTTCGAGAACATACCTTCACCGAGGAGTCAAGCAGTATATTGCTCCTCCTACGTATATATCGCGAAGAGACCATGAGGATAAAATCAGAGAGATTAGAGCCCACACAGAGGCATACTGACAATCTTTCTTTCCACGAACAATACGAGACTGGAATAGAAGGGAGAATCGATAGAGGTGCTCAAGGAACCCTCCGCCACACATCGTCAGGTGTCTTGCGGAGTATGGATGTAGATGTAGATGTAGACTAATATACGAGTAACTAGCAGAATGTCCAGCTAGGCTCTTCTGGGGAGGTGACTGTAGATAAGTCTTGGTGCTGTCTTGAAACACGAAGCTGATACCGTCGAACTTGCAGTCAATACCCTCTGTGCGAGTACAGCCTTGCGTCCGCTCACATCTGCGTTTGGCGGTTGGGTGTTGAGTTGGGAATTATTTTGGTGATGTAACGCGGAAGTGTAACACAGGCCGTGTAGTGTGCAATTTCTGTGGCGTCTGACCATAACTCCCTTAGAGGCTGGCCTTGCCGTGTGGCGTCATGTTTGTGCGTAGCTGTGTACCGTATCTAGTGGTGGACACAGCAAGTTGTATACAACAATACCAGAAGAAGAAAAAATTGGAGATGTTGATGCTTCAATAGAATGGAGGAAATAGAAAAGAGAAGGAGCCTAAAAATTATTAGAGGTTGGCTGAAGAGGAATTAAATTTCCTTAAACTTGAAAAATCCTGTAATTATTTCAGATTCCAACTCAGATAACGCGCGGAAAACTTCAGATATATCAGACACATCTCCGTAAGACTCTCAACTTTCGCTGGAACCCTTAATAACAGCTTCGTAAATAGGAAGGGAAAAGTCTCATGTGCTGTGTTATACTAAGTAGCCTTAGACAAACTAAAGTCCCGACATGTCTGTAACGGAACTTTTACTACCAGTGAGAATTACTGTACCGTGCGGTCCCGTATTGCGCGAATTTTAAAAACCCCGCCACCTTCTGTGTGTGGCGCTGTCTGTCAGTGTGACGCTCGCTGTCGACTGTTTGCGCGAGCTGACGAAATAGCGGCCACGGAGGAATGTCTGCTCTCTCGCGACGTGCTATGGTGCTGAGCTAGCCAGCAGTATAGGCCGCCTCTTGCGTATTGCGGTGAAGTTTTCCTCGTTGTATCACAGAGGCGTGCAGCGATGTATTTAGGTGTTGACGTGACAGTCATTCCACGCATGTTTCTGAATAGTGTAGCGTAGGACTGTTGATATTTTTAAAAGTATCTGGAATCTGATATACCGTTATTTAAAAATATAGCATTATTGGCCATCGATGTATCCAAAAAATATGAATCTATCGACATAACAGAGGAAAAAGTATCGACACACGGGCCTATAAAACTATCGGCTGCACATTGAAAATATACCGCAGGTTTTAGGACTGTACATTGAAGTAATGATTTGATCTTAGATATACTGTACATCAACAAGCTAGCAGCGTGCTTATCCCTCTTAGAGCAAGAATTGAAAGGAAAACTACGCATGATTCACATTTGGAAATCTTGTTATGCCTTCACATCCCCAACTTCTAGTGCTGTCGGACTTCTTCTCTGTGCCACCTACAATTGCTTCACACAGTGAAAGAGGAAGACTGGGCGTGATGAAAGCTCGAAAAGTAGAAAGACTCCTTCACTCAGAGAAAGTAAAATTATGTTCTACTGCAATTTGAAAACAACAATTTCAAATATTTACCGAAAATTGCGAAAAATGTAAACAAAATAAAACATCGGCACTCGATATTGGTTTCTATATCGATACATTGGGAAAAAATATAGCTCGTATACATCGATAATTTATTAAAAATATCGATGCATCGATATTTTATTAGTGTTCTGTTTAGAATTCTTCTAAGTAACTGAGATTTTTTTAACTACTTTGATAAAGCGCTCAATCGTGGTTACTCATTTTCTCGAAAGTTGAAAGCATCAGGCTGGATCCTTAGCTTCAGCCACCTTCTGTAAGAATTTGATTTGTGGGGACCGACCTTGTAACATCTCCGTGGTTTCGCGATCAGTGTAGTGTGTCTTCATGTTGCTGTCAACCATGAATCACGCGGACTCAAACGCAATGGCTCTATTGCGAGTGGATTAGCAAAATAAGTATATGTTGTTTCTTTGGTGTGCGAGACACGAGTAGGAACAGTCATTGATATTTGTCGGTCTGATGTTTTGCACCAATGAGCGTGTGTGTTGCAAGCAGGTTTATGCACCACGTCTACAGGAATGGGTTTGATTTCTTTAAGAGGCTTCCAGCGTGAAGTGCCTTTCCTAACGTAATATTTACGTTTGTCGTCTGTGGGAAATATTTGGGGTTCAGTCCGCAAATATTTATTCCCGACGCATAGTATTGTCGGCTGAGATCTGAATTGTGCAGCCCGATAGATATCCTGTGTTCGGTTTACGTAATAGTTATTGCACCGGTCGTGCAGTGACATTAGTTCTGTCCAACGAAACCCGCAATCAGTCTGATGCTACGCAGCATACGCCTGGAAACAGAAGTGTTTTGCATTTGGTTCTTTGCTCTGTCACATGGCTCGGTATCTTATTTGGAAATGTACAAGCTAGTCTAGGTCATGTTCTGTTAGCACCAGATCAGAGTTTGTTTTCTGCGGCGGGGCACCGTCAAATTCTTGTCCACGCGGGTCTGTAGAAAATTTGGGTGTCTTTTGTGTTCCTGATATAACTTGCATCACGTGTTCGGGAATCAGTTGTAGTTCCATTGTGAGCGGTTCCGCCGCGATGTGTGATTCGTGATTATCCGTATACGTGTCGTGTGTGTTTCGCTAATCCGACTACGTGGCTTATAGTTTGTATGTCTGGTGTTGTATTAGCTGTTGTGTTGAGATCCCGTAGCTTCTGCTTGAAATGTGATCGATTCCGTATCTCGGTGGTATAATAAAAGAATTGTGGGCGAGAAAGTAAGTATGGCACATAGTAAGAAAGGACGACCCAAAAATCTCGCGTGGTTTTTCTGTTTCGAATAAATTAGGACTGGACCAATACTGTGCGTTTCGTGGTTACTCTCTTGTGTTGTTCGACGACTTGCGCTTCGCGAGAGCCGTACTTCAGAGTATTAAATTTCAGTCAAAGTGTTTTATTAGTTATGATAATTACTTTGTTCGTTGTTGGAAGAGGATGGACGTGCTTAATTGTGGCGTCGCCTTGGGTTCCTCTGTATTTGTCTCGAGCGTTCCCATTGAGATGTAAGTATTACTTGTCTGTTGATCAGCGTGTGCTTTCAGGATTGCCGTAGTGTGTTTCGAGCGGTTAGACCTCCAAGTTAAACAGAAGACCTAGTTTAAGTTACGGCTAGCTTAGTGTAGCCACAGTTCATCATAGTTATAAGCGACGCTTAGGGCGTTGCCGGTTAACTAATTGTGAGCACTCTATTTAAAGTAGCTTGGGAGTAGTTGGAGTGACCGCTGCTCCGTTTTACTAATGTGTGTTAACTCTGGGTACTACCTGGCTACATGGAAAGAAGCTAACCATATCTCTACTTGATGGTGAATACTCGTTTCTTACCCACTGTGCTTGTTATTTTCATGTTTGATGTTATTGAGGTCATTTTCCGATTATTTTATGCTAAAACTCAACCGTTCTTTTTTTTATTGTCGGACCGTGCTGTTGTCGCTTGGAGTGAGACCTGGTTGCTTATTCAGAGTTCTGTTTTGCAGAGGAAGATTGGTTCGTTTCCCATGCGTCTTGCTTTCCCGGCAGTCGTTAGGGTGCGCGCCGTCTTTGGCACAGACGCAGTTCTGGTCCTGCCAGTATAGGCCCATGCGGCTGGCACCTGGCTCTCTCGAGGGAGTACCGGCCGTTCCACATAGGTGCCGCACCCGAGGAACTGTTTACGGAATTTGAGAAAAGAGAAAAAGATCATAAAAAATTGTAAAAATTAAAAAAAGGTCAGCTCAGAAGAACCTCAGTCGCAAACACCTAGCTCCCTGTCGCTTCTATTACCATTTTTGACTTATGAGGGATACAGACTGGAAACCTCTAGGACAAGCAAGAAGAAGAGATTGGAATGGGAGACTAACGAAAATTACATGGAGGTGCATGGATAACCAGAATCGTTCATGGTTGGTAGCACAGTGAAGCTCCTCTCTGCATTCGAAGAAATGAAATAATATTAGATAGGGCTAACATGAATATCTATCGCTGAAGAACATAATACATGGGAGAAGTTTAAAGGAAGCCTTTATCCGTCAGGGGGTGGAGGTCAGATGGCTCCTTCTGCTGCTGATGATAATATGAAAATGTCTTTAGTTTCTCAGTACAGTACTTTCATTCTGTACCACTACACAGATTCCAGAATTAGGATCGTACTTTTGGTGAAGTGCATATGAGATTGAGCTGGTTACGGACAACAGACTTCATAGACAACACAAAAATATTTTATTCAAATCTTGCAGCAGTCACTGTGGAGAAATGCCTGAGCTGGATATACTATAGATTCTTCTTCTTTCAAAGAGAGATAATTCGTTTGTCACAGTCACAGAGGTAGGTGACTTTTCATTGGACTTCTGATGTCTCTTTTACCATTCGGTCCATGTGATAAACCTTCCTGTGGTATCGTCCAGCGGTCAAGGTGCCACACCAAAGTCAGCAACGCAGATCGATATCACAGACTATAGCGAGGCCACGGTACTATCCGCAGGGAAGTACGGGAGGCGCTTCTGAAGATCATGACTCCATTTCAGCGGGCCGGCCGGTGTGGCCGAGCGGTTCTAGGCGCTTCAGTCTGGAACCGCGCGACCGCTACGGTCGCAGGTTCGAATCCTGCCTCGGGCATGGATGTGTGTGATGTCATTAGGTTAGTTAGGTTTAAGTAGTTCTAGGGGTCTGATGACCTCAGATGTTAAGTCCCATAGTGCTCAGAACCATTTGAACCATTGTTTTCCATTTCAGCATAGCAGTGGTTCAAATGGTTCAAATGCTCTGAGCACTATGGGACTTAACTTCTAAGGTCATCAGTCCCCTAGAACTTAGAACTACTTAAACCTAACTAACCTAAGGACAGCACACACATCCATGCCCAAGGCAGGATTCGAACCTGCGACCGTAGCGGTCGCACAGTTCCAGACTGTAGCGCCTAGAACCGCAGCATAGCAGTGCCCTGACGCTGACCTCAATATAGTGCTAAGCATACAAGAACTCACCTCAGCTACAGAAGTTAACATTATCGTGCAGAACAGTGAAAGCCGTTAAAGTTTCTGATGAATTACACTTTTGCAAATGTTGTATTTTGTATTGCAAGAAAACAGTTTGTTAATCTGTGCATAAATAATGCTTTCATAGTCAATGACAGTTGTAACTTATCAAGCAATCCTTTGGCAAAGAACTGTGTTAAAGTTAAGTATCCCTTTTATTCATTTATTTATTAAACTGAACTAACATTTCATGTGTTGTAGGTTGATGAGCTTTCTCCCAGAGCAATCGAAGAACCCACAGTTGTAGCTGGACGAAATTAGTTTCGTCTGGTTCAAAACTGGTTCAAATGACTCTGAGCACTATGGGACTCAACTGCTGTGGTCATCAGTCCCCTAGAACTTAGAACTACTTAAACCTAACTAACCTAAGGACATCACACACATCCATGCCCGAGGCAGGATTCGAACCTGCGACCGTAGCGGTCGTGCGGTTCCAGACTGTAGCGCCTTTAACCGCTCGGCCACTTCGGCCGGCCCGTTTCGTCTGGTCACAGCACTTATTATGGTATTATTCCTGCATGCATTTTGTAAGGTATGAGAGCGATCTTTCTTCATTGTCGATGGTCATCTCTTCATGTAATTTCCTTTTGCGTTCTAAGGACCACGCGAAACTATCACTTAGCACTGGCTTTTTTGTTCTTCTTACCTTCTCATTACTTCCTTGTACTTTGGGCTTGTCTTCATAGTAACATCCACGCATTTTTAAGTTTCAGATCCCTTCTCGTTGGGTTTTCGAGAATGAAGTTACGTGTATTGATATTCGTATTCCTTGTAGTCACCAGTGTCTCAGTGTGAAGTCACTTTGAGTGTCTACCAGTCAACGTGTTTGAGGTTGTCGGGTTCCGTGGATGATGTGGAAGATTTCCCTTGATCAAGTGAGAGCCGTCCATTTGTGCTAGATGACCGCATATGTCTTTTTCGTGCAAGTGAGGTCGATCGTTCAATGAGTGAATGCAGTTTTCCTGAAATTTAGCGCATCCAGGTACCATCTTGAATTTTGGATCCAAGTATTTTGTATATTTATCTTACAGTTTTCTCGATGTTTTGACGTTGGTGGTTAATCATGATGTCCTCGAAGCGTAGAATGCATCTCTAAGAACGACTGTGTGGTAATAACGACTGTCTTTGGCTTTGATGGACGACGGATTCTTGTTATTCGTATTCCAGGTTGTTGTGTAGGCTTCAAGCGTTTTTACTGCTACTCTTTCGTTACTAGCGTTTCCAATCATTACACTTAGGTACTTTAACTTTTGTGATGTTGCCGTACTTTCACGGATCTGAATTGTTTCGTTTCTGATCCCTGTAAAATATTTAGTGCTTGCTACTCATGTCTCTGAGCCATGCGGCGAAACTGGCACAGCCAACAGTTTATAAAAAAATCTGTATTTTTTTTTTCTGAGAGATAATGTTCTGAGGAGTTTTCCACATGTGGCCTCGTACTTATTCACTTTGTGATCCATATAAATGTAGTAAACTGTCACGGCCAAGATACTGGAAATGAGACACGTGGTCAAAAGGGATGTCATAGAGGGCTATTTTTGTTCGAACTGGATATTTGTTTCTGAAAGCCATGGTATTGCTGTCTAATTTCTTTGTGACTGCAGGTGTAAATTTTTTTAATCTTTGTGAAGCAGAGGAACTTCCGCTCATCCGCAGAGAAGAAGTCGAATTTAACCTGTACACAGACCACTTGCTCCAAATCGCTTTGAAAGGTTTCTGCAATTAGTGAGTGACTTAATAGCAGTGCATAACCAGATTTTTATGAAGGGTATTAATATTCGTACCTATCTGCATAAGACGTTAAACATACAGGGTGACAATTATTGAACTATATGAAACAAAAATGTGAATTAGCTACAAACTACAGTGTGCACACTCTTTATTCAACATGTAAACGTCATTACAGATATTCGGATTTGGGTTATGAGATGTTCGATATGCCTGCCATCATTGGCGATGATGTGGCGCAGACAGACAGCGAAATTCCGTATGACTCCCGTGCAGAGGCGGAACATCGATGATGTCGGTGCCCTCCTGAAAGGATGTTTTCTGATGAGCAATGGTTCCGATGTTATTGCTGCGCACTTCGTCTTCAATATAGCCCCACAGAGTCACTTGTTCTCAGATCCGTCGAATGTTGCGGCCAATCGAGGCCCACCCCAGTGGTCTCTGGGTACCACAGAGCCAGAATGCGGTCCCTAGAGTGCTGCTCCAGGACATCAAACACTCAGCTGCTTCGATAAGGTCGTGCTCCGTCTTGCGTGAACCACATCTTTGTCGAAATCAGGGTCACTTTGGATGACAGGGATGAAATCATCTTCCAAAACCTTCACGTACCGTTCGGTAGTCACCGTGCCATCAAGGAATATCGCAACGATTATTCCGTGACTGGACGTTGCCCAACACACAATCACCCGTTGAAGATGAAGAGACTTCTCGATCGCGAAATGGCGATTCTCAGTCCCCCAAATGCGCCAGTTTTGCTTATTGATGAACCCATCAGAATGAAAGTGGGCTTCGTCGCTAAACCAAACCATACAGCACATACTAATTCCCATCATGCCCCGCGGCCAACCGTTCCGTTTGAACATCCTAACGCAAACCGTTCAGAAGTTATGACGATTTTATTTGATATAGTTCAATAATTGTCACCTTGCATGTTTAGCTTCGCGAGCAGAGAAAGAGCTTTCTGTTGTTGATAATTCTTCCGGGTTATATGGCCGTGGTCCATGGAATTCTTCTATTCCTAACGTTTCGTCCAATACTACGTTGGACATCTTCAGAGGTATGGCTGGCCCTGCTGAGTCCTGCCCTCCTGCTGAATCGGCAGGACTCAGCAGGACCAGCCATACCTCTGAATATGTCCAACGTAGTATTGGACGAAACGATAGGAATAGAAGAATTCCATGGACCACGGCTATATAACCCGGAAGAATTATCAACAACAGTACCATCCGGTAGTGAAAGCCTTCATTGTATAGAGAGCTTTCTGTTTCCCATAAAATTTTCCATTTCTGGCTGTTGTACTGATCAAAGACGACATGTTAACTGTGTGTCACTATGACAAGTAATGATCAAACTGAGTAGAATCTGTGATCACATGAAAAGTGTGTTATCTTGGCGTTGCACAGGTAATGAGAACGAAGGAGCCGCTGACTTACAGTGGTGTAGAAGGCTCCTTCTTAGATTGGTGACGCTGCCTCTGCTGTGCAGTATAAGGATGGTATTAGCTATTCCATGCTGAGCCTGAGTGTATGAAAGACATGGAGTTAACTTTTTATTACATTTGTTTTACGAGTTGCCTCTGAGTAGCTATTTGGGTCAGATTTCGGGTCTTTTCTTGGGTGGTAATTCCAAGCCCACTTGGCCCTCAGACAGCCAGTTATATTGTCTCGATTATTCACCATATAAATGCTTTGATTTGCAAAATTTTAACGTGTTTATTTCTGTATGTGTAATATCGCGTGGATGACCGTGTCAATACCTCGGCTGGAGTTTCTTATGTTCTCCTGTGTGAATCCAAATGTTGTTAGTGTTCTCCATTACGACTACACATTTCGTAATGGCAAAGACTTTCACGTCTTGTCTAGATATAACTAAGTCCTTTATCTTACCAGGTTGTGTTTCATGGGGCCTACATCTGTACGGCTTTCAGAGAAGTATGTGCTCTCTCATATTATGTAGGAACTTCTAGTTGCTTGAGTGAATCTCTACTCGTTTTTCTTTTGTTAACTGGTAAGCAATATGCAGTGTTCGAGCATGACAAGCAGTTGTAAAGTTGTGGCAGGGCAAACATAGTGGAAATACGTGATTAAAATATTATATGATCAACATAACACGAATAAACACGAGAAAGACTAACATTAGATGATGCATTTTCTTCGAAAAACATTTGGTCTACATAGCGTATTAAAATCCAGGTCATTTCTGCGATTAATGGAATGACTACGTTCAACATTCGTCAAGATAATCGGTACATCAGTTTAAGTAAGGTTAGTGTTACACTTCACGCTCTTAATTAATTTCAAATATAAGAGCTGAACATTAATAAAACCGAGGAACTGCAGGGACGGATTCGTTACTGGAAATGGAGGAAAAAAAGTCCTGTGAACATATGTCTGTAAATGGATGCTGTGCTTGCAACGACAGAGAATCGTCCCGGAACACAGTACAGAGTTGCATCGCGTCCAAGTCACAACAGTTGTTCAAAGTGGCCTCCATGGGATACAATGCACTCTGGGACGTCGCAGCACAGACTGTCGTGCTCTTTCGCATGTGCCGACCTCTGTGCGAATAGCGTCACAGACGTCGCGAACACGCTGTTGAAGGGTTTGCACATCGGGAACAGGTTCAGAGTACACGACGCTTTTCAGATGTCCTCCAGGGTAAAAATGCACGGAGTTTAAGTCCGGTGATCTAGCAGGCCATGCTACAGGGCCTCCGCGTCCTATCCAGCGTCCGGGGAAGATGTTGATGAGGTATCGGCCAACTGTAATGCGGAAATAGGATGGTACTCAGCGTGCGGAAACCACATGACCTGTCGTATTGCCAAAGGCACATTCTCAAGCAGCCCAGACAGAGTGTTCCGCAGGAAGACCAGCCCAAGTATATGGTCTCCTGCCCCCACATTAATGCTGAACCGATGCTGATGAGACGCCTCGACCATTCTCCGAGTATTGTCTGTAGTCCACACATGACGATTATGCAGAATGATAATGCTAGTTCTGGTAAAGGACTGATGACAAAAATCCCATAATTATGATGGTCTGGTGCAAAAACGTCGACAGAATCCGCTGCTGGTAATCATTGCACTCGTTGGAGATGACAGGGATAGGAGCGGTTGTCGTGCGGTATACACATAATCGTACTTTCGCTTACACCGTGCTGGCGCCCCACTTGATTGGAGCTTGTACTTGGGTTTGTCTCAATATCCTGTAGAACTCTCAATATCCTGTAGAGGCCGGTCCTCCAAATCTGGTGTATGCACAGTCCGCAGGCTCCTCCACGTTCGTCTGCCTGCTATGATCGCACAAACGCCCAAAAGGGGCTTGAAATGTTCTGTGAGGGTACTTGTTTTGGTATAGCCGATCTGCCTCTCGACCGTTTCCATCTGCTTGGCCGCACACAAACACTATCTCGACTTGTTCCCGATATGAATACCGGACCACTCCACTGCTTACAGTACGCTGCGTCAATCACACAGCCTGCAAGACACAAGGATCACGCGGCACGTGGTCAAACGAACTATCATTCGTTAGCGCCATCTACCGTGGCATCGATGATTCCCGGACTCATGTTCATAGCACCTTTCTTCCTCCATTTCCAATCAGGAATTCATCCCTGCAGTTTTTATTGCAATAAATCCCTAAAATTTTGAGTAAACTGCACTTACAAATAAATTCTGTATAATTTCAGTTCTCATAAAAAATGGGAGGGGGAGCCTTATACACCTCTGCCACCCTTACTCCGAATTTTAGTGTCAAAGACCCACGAGATAAGTAAATTCCTACGGATGTTGAACTGTTAATGACGTTGTAGAGTAAGTTTCATCGATATTTTCCCATGATAAGTAAATAATAAAACGGCTACCGCTATTTCCAAACGTTAACACAATAATGTCGTGATGATTGCTGACGGACTTTTAAACGTGGTTTATGGACAGATTATCACTGGATGTGACATTGAATTATTTCTTTTAGGGTGATATGAAGAAAATAGAGTCTCGTAAGTGCTTTGCTCTTGAAAATAATTGCCCAGATAATTATGAAAAGAATCCAAGTTAGGTCAATGACAGAATGATCAGTTACTGCACTTGCAGTTGTAAAAATTGTCGTTTTATTCAGACGATTGGTCGAAAGCGAATAATGTCTAAAATCATAAAGACCTAAAAGAAAAACCATGCGAACTAATATCATCAGCCTCAGAATAGGATTTCATTTTTAAGCTAAAAGTTAAATAGGATTTGTTTGCCTGAAATCAGATAGCTGCAAAAAGCAAACGCAGAACGTCCCGAAACTAATTACAGAAGTTCGAGAGTCTGGGAAATGTCGGGAAGCAATCACTCTGCGAAGTGGAACTATGACGCTGCTCATTTCATCATGTAAAAAAAGAAAAAGACGAAGTTCTGAAATGCAGTGAAGAACAACCACTTGAAAATATTTCCTCGCTGTGGTATCGTCAGCGTATCGCAGACATAGAGAGCAGGATAAAAACAGATGAAACAAAGTCAATAGTCGCCCTGAGTGTATTCAGCCAATTACTGCTTTGTAATTAATGCATTCCTTTCGTAGAATATCAGTGACATTAATAGAGAGCCTTTCTACACGACCTTCTCTGCCTCAATCTCATTTTTCATGGAAAGCATGAAATCTTTTTGATAGTGGCGGGACTATAGCTTCAAAGTAGCTACATAACTTCGTCATGCGACCTAAATGCACTAAATACGATGTAAAGGTTGGCCAAAGATAGTTGAAGGGTACTGATGAAACACGTATGTCTGTTGGCTGTCGCTGTTAGTGGTTATCTGCCCTGAGCAACTTACTTGCTTGTGTTTTTATTGTCTTGTGTGACGGGCTCAAAATGAGTTTGACAATGAAAAGAAACGTTACCGTAGAGACAGGTGGAGGCACTTGAACCAAGGTACACTAATGTGAAGCTCAATAGAAAATTATCTAGGCACATTTATAGTATAGGTATCGTTGCTAGAACAACTTGATACATCATTGGGCCACGTAGACATAACCGACAATGGATAAAGAGATTTACATGTTAATTATCAGATTCAAGGCAAAACAGGAAACTAGCAAATATGATTATCTTAGAAAAACGACAGCGGAGTTAAGCGTGATGTATTCTCTCTCACTTATACGAGGGACCGGACTGTTACTAAATTTTGGGTTCTTCGAGAGAATAAATTTTGTAAAGCGATGGAAACCATCACAATCAAATAATACGATAATGTATATCGGTATTCTGCAAATTGCAGCAGGTCCCACGACCCTGAATGTCGGATGGTGTTGTCCGAACTGGCAATCATAACACAATGCCCCATCAGCTGTATTTTGCACTGAGACGATCACAGAAACATGGGACAAAGACAACATTGCAACAATGTAGTCTATCGATTCAAAGACATTACTGCGCCAGTGTTCTGTATGTCCAGATTCGGATGGAGAAGACAACTATATGTGTGTGTGATGAAAAGATGTGAGAAATCATGTTAAGGAGATGAAATAGACCGTTGTTACCATTTTATTCCTGTGCCAGCGATAAAAGTCAGTGATTTTCTAATTATAGGGAAGCATTTCTCAAATATTAGTTGATTTAGCTTTTCTTTTTGATTTACCTTTTCAGCTGTTTACGAAGTTTGCAACGGGAGAAAGAATCGAAATTTCAGACATGACGTTTACAGTCGAGATATGAACACAAGAGTGTCTGAATGGTTACAGAGGCATAGTCAATGCTAACGACTGTGACCTCTGAACATTTTTAGCCGAGTAGCAGTAGACAGGAGAAGCCACGAGTGAAATACAAAGTCTCAAGTAATAGGCGTGCTTCTTGTCTTATCACTTTGCAGGCAAACAGACAAGGGATTTCGAGCTCTTCACGGCAGTGGTAATAAGAGTAGATAGGATGCCATGTGTAGAGTGAAAGAAAATAAAAGGTAAAGTCTGCGGCGCACACCCCCTCACCGGGCTACTGACCCTCCTACAGGTAGAGTAAGAGCTTCCCTTGCAGCGGCACTAGTACGGACAGGGCAGCGCCCCCCCCCCCCCCCCCCCCTTCCCTCACCCCATCGACTTGAACCCCCGTGAAAGATCCCCGGTCATTATTCAATAACAATGGGTCTGGGGATCTGGAGCCGTCCTGGAGGGACTGAAACGAGGCAAAATTCTCGCTCTGATCCGATATTGAACCCCAGACCTTCAGGGGCGGAGTACAGTGCTATGTGTAGAGTACGTTTACATATATACTCATTAGGCCACTTTGTCACAATATTAAGCATCCGTGCTCCTTACAAGGGTATGATTCAAGGGAGAAGTGAGTGCACGCCGCTGTATCTCTGTTCTATTTCATTTCCACCATCCCTTAAGCGAGATATACGAACTTGCCAGGCTCGCTGCGAATTTCTCTGAAGTCTTACATGGGAAATAACCCGTCAGATTTAATGATTAGCTGGCCCAGAGGACACCCCGTCAAAACTCGAACACAGATAAAGCTTGGAAACAGAAAGAAGCTATACTGAACTGTGAAACATAGAAGCAAAATAGAAACGGGGAACGGTCGAAACTCAAGACGTGCAACATTTAGCGATCTTGGATTGCCATGGAGTCGTGGTTATGTCCTCACGGAGTTCGCCTGCGGTGGCGAAGATCCGTGTTCGAACCGCCCACTGTAGTGGGACGAAATTAAGCGTCACCCATCCACCAATGTCAGCCCAGTTTGCAGGTGACTAAAGTTTAATTTAGTTTTGTTTATGTATTTTTATTAATATTTGTAATAGCTGTGAATTATCTAAAAGTTTTGTATTTTTTTATGTGTTTCATGTACGGAGAGGGCGGCGCAACGAACGGAGACAGCATCTTCGTTGCCGCGACCAGAGAGGAAATTGCTGGCCGCTATACGTCGCGGGTCGATAGCCAAGGAGCAACAGAAGATCCTGAAACCGAGTTGTTGCGTCGTGCTTCTAAAAATTAAAAATGAATTTTTTGTACTCTTTTTGTACAACAATGACGTCATATAGAGCGTAATCTTACTGAAAAGTCAGTCATTGTTTGTCAACGGTCAAGTTCACATCTGTATGTGTAGGAAGCTAATAAAATAGTGTATGCTACTAAAGTTGAAACACGTGTTCTGAGGATTTATTTATGAAGAATTATGTGAACGGATTAATAATATATTTGACAAGATTATTGATTCTGACAGCGTTCAACGAAACTTTGAATCTCAAAAGTTTATTTAATGTGTGATTCTGATATCGATTAGATCAAGATAACGTGTGTCAATATAATTTCTGAGGAGAAACAAACGAAATTTAAATCGAAAAAGTTTATGAAAACAAATTGGCCCAAGTGATGTAATTCTTTGCATACGACTCAAATGATGTTTTACAGTTTCGTTCAAGAACCATTCTATGACAATTTAAAAAGAATATAAATCATTTTGAAGTGGGTTGTAACTGACGTAGGTGACGAAGTCTGCACATAGTCATATATCAAACGAAAATCGGTTATAAAAAACTTACGTCGTTACACTACACCACCTTCCCCATCCTTTTTTTTCTTTTCACAAAGTCATAAACTGTCCATCCAGTGTTTGACTCGTCTGTTCACTATGTCGTAGTGCAACAACCGTTTTGCAACAGCGAGATCTGAGGAAGGGACCTCCAGACATTAGTACCTCCTATTAGCCCTACACAACTACCACATGTAATGGCTATTGCGCTTTGGAAGTCTTGACTCTTGAATTCCTTTGTCGTGACATAGTTCTCACTAGTTTATTTGTTGTTTTCACTTCTGTGAGAGGTCAATGCCGCATCTCGCCTGCTCTAACTATTCATCACATTTACTTGCAACGGTAATTTATTCTTTCCACATGACTCATATTCTGTAACCAGTGCATAGTACCACAATTGCCGAGACTAGAGAAGTAGAACAGACACGTCAGTGACTGGACGGAAAGATCATAGTTTTGTGGAAAAAAAGAAAGAGACACGAAAAAGGTCTGAACACGGATCTCTCACTTTGCAGTTCACGATCGTGAGCAGACAACCACGACGCCGGGGTTACAGCAATTTCCTCGATGTTGTCCATCTTGAGCTTGGACCATTCAGTGTTTCTACTTTGCTTATTTTTTCACAGTTCAATACGCCTTCTTCCTGTTTCCGTGATTGATCCACAGTTTTTAATGGGCTGTCCGGTGGGATGTTTTACGACTAAATCTGAGGGCAGTGCGATGGGGATTTTCCCTTATCTAACTTACTTAGAGATTTAAGGTTCTAGGATCTTTCATGTGGTTCACAGACGCGCAGTTCTACGGGCGTCCGTAATTAAAGTTCCAATTTCAAATCGATGTAGAAACAGAACCACAACTAAGAATGACATAAAATTTCAACAGAATATTGTTAACGCAGAGGTAAACGTCATGCAACAAAAAAAAGTCAGGGTACAATTGACAAATGAATCGCAATACGATGTCTATGGCTTGAGCTGCATATTACACTCCCCGTACAGTTCAATGTGCATGACACCAAAAGTTCGGCAGTCAACGGTTGTTGCACTGTTAGATAGCTCCGTCCATCAAGGCTAGGTCGTACCACATCGATTGGGAAAAATCGATTTTATCTGTCCTGAGGCCAAACACTCCATAAGAAGCAAAATGACATCTGTTTCTAATTGTTTCGAGACCAGCGCAAGGTATGTTCAATATGCTGCCCACTGTTTTCTACCACAAGCTAAAATCGAGAAACAGCATGTTCCTCAAGACATCTGAGTGTCACGGGGGTCACATTCAGAATGCGTTGCGCAGTATGCACCTTCAGTTCAGCTTCATTAGTAACTGGAGCACTGAACACAACATCTTCCAGGTAACCCCACAGCCAGAAGTCACACTGATTAAGATCAGGTGATCCGGACGGCAGGGTGTAGGGAAATGATGGCTTATAATTCTAGCATTGCCTCAGTAACAGCAGATTTACTGGCTGTGCAATGTACGGAGGAGGGCCGTCTTGCATAAAAGTGATCCTACCCACACAGCGACGCTTTTGAATTGTTGTAATAATTTTGGTGCCCAAATGAGTCTCACAGATTTTACCAGTGACGGTACAGGTAACACGACCCGCAGGGCTCATTTCCTCGAAAAAATACGGCCGGACGGTAAATGATGCCTCCAACCCACACCCCATAGGCACCTTCACAGAATGAAGTGGTACTGGTTGATATGCCTGCGGATTTTTCGTTGCCCATATTCTGCAATTCTGCGTATTTATATGTCCTTTGAGATGGAAATGTGCTTTGCCTGTCCACAGAGTTTTGCACACCACCGCTCCACCACTCCTGCATTTTGTGGCCCCATATTCGATAGACGTCGGATCAACAGTTTTCCTCCCTTTGCCGCACTGCACGTCATAAGAACCTGTCTTTCCAAATTTTGTAATCATTTTCTCCACACGCTTGTCAGACATCGGAAAAATGACTAATGGCGCACAGTCACCGTTCTTGTAAAATAGCTTTGCCAGCGGCAAGTGATCCTTCAAAGAGACAATCATGTTGGCGGTTTGGACGCAAACTGAGGGAAAGCCGTGTCTCGCGCATCTGTTGATGTGCATATTCTGACTCTTACAGCGCCATTTTGTATAATTCCATGACGTTTCCCCCTGCATCAACAATATGCTGTTCAAATTTGACGTCTTTTGAGGAGTGGTTCTCTTCCTACAGCGTTCGGAAACTGATACTTTAATTGTGGACACCCTATACATCTACACCTACATGGATACTCTGCAAATCACACTCAAGTGCCTGGCAGAGGGTTCATCGAACCATCTTCACAATTCTCCATTATTTCAGTCTCGTATAGCTCTCGGAAAGAATGAACACCTATATCTTTCTGTACGAGCTCTGATTTCCCTTATTTTATCTTGGTGATGTTTCTCCCCATGTAGGTCTGTGTCAACAAAACATTTTCGCATTCGGAGGAGAAAGTTGGTCATTGGAATTTCGTGAGAATATTCCGTCGCAACGAAAAACACCTATTAATTATGTTCAGCCCAAATCCTGTATCATTTCTGTGACACTCTCTCCCATATTTCGCGATAATACAAAACGTGTTGCCTTTCTTTGAACTTTTTCGATGTTCTCTGCCAGTTTTATCTGGTAAGGATCCCACACCGCACAGCAGTATTCTAATAGAGGACGGACAAGCGTGGTGTAGGCAGTCTCCTCAGTAGGTCTGTTACATTTTCTAAGTGTCCTGCCAGTAAAACGCAGTCTTCGGTTAGCCTTCCCCACAACATTTTCTATGCGTTCCTTCCAACTGAAGTTGTTCGTAACTGTAATACCTAGGAGTTTAGTTGAATTTACGGCTTTTAGATTAGACTGACTTATCGTGTAACCGAAGTTTAACGAGTTCCTTTTAGCACTCATGTGGATGACCTCACACTTTTCGTTATTTAGGGTCAACTACCACTTCTCGCACCATTCACATATCTTTTCTAAATCGTTTTGCAGTTTGCTTTCGTCTTCTGATGACTTTATTAGTCGATAAACGACAGCGTCATCTGCAAACAACCGATGACGGCTGCTCAGATTGTTTCCCAAATCGTTTATATAGATAAGGAACAACAAAGGGCCTATAACACTACAGAAATCACTTCTGTTTTACTCGATGACTTTCCGTCAGTTACTACGAACTGTCACCTCTCTGACAAGGAAATCACAAATCCATTCACATAACTGAGACGATATTCCATAAGCACGCAATTTCACTACGAGTCACTTGTGTGGTACAGTGTCGAAAGCCTTCCGGAAGTCCAGAAATACGGAATCGATCTGAAATCCCTTGTCAATAGCACTCAACACTTCATGTGAATAAAGAGCTAGTTGTGTTTCACAGGAACGATGTTTTCTAAACCCACCTTGACTTGTGTCAATAGATACACTATTCTAACAAATAAGTCTTCCATTCCCCTTCCCTCAAAATGAAATTTGTGTGAATTCTTAAGGGACCAAACTGCTGAGGTCATCGGTCCCTAGACTTGCACTCTATTTACAATTATGCTAAGAACAGCACATACACCCATGTCCGAGGGAAGACTCCAACCTCCGGTGGGAGGAGCCGCGCAATCCGTGACATTATTTATCTTAGGGTTGAATGAAAAGTATTGTCTTCGCCTTCGCAACAGTTCAGGAGACGACACTACTGGCAGGTGGCAGGTAGTGGAGACTCCAGCAGACTCTTCTCTCATTTCCAGTTAGCGGCAAGCATGAAGCGGTCTCCAGACTGGAATATTATCAGTAATTTCGGTTGAGCAATAATTTTGAACGGTTGTGGGTTAGGTTTAGAGGTTGCGCAATAATCTTGAAAAGATCTAAAATTTCAAAAAACTTTTGTAATATACTGCGCTACTTGAGGAATACTGTACCGTATGTGGTCCCTATTGACAACATCCTAGCCAATCGCTCACGCGCTTCGTTGAAGTATGATCTGTCTGACTCTTCGAGCTCGCTGTTGTGTTTAAGGTAAGTCCAAAACACGAGGACATATGTTAGAATACGTCGAAGTTTACACATCAATACTGACGTTATGGGAAGTTCAGGCAGATGAATACAAAAACCAGAAAATTAAGAATTAGCCTTGTAAGATGTTGCTCACCAAATAGAGAGCGGTACGCTATAGCAATGAGGGAAGATACTCTTTTGAAAAAATAAGGATTTAAAATCTTTCAAAAATGAAAAGAGCGGTAACCATTAACGGAAATGTATCAAATGTTGAACAAACAAAGTATATAAAAATATCTGCTTATCATTTGTCTACGAGGTTTGGAACTTAAATAGTGGCAACTATTTATTCACAACCGAAACAAAAGAGTTACATGTTTCCACCTGTTACTGTCCTTAAAAGTAATCACCAGCGTTGTGTTGATCCCGTTGCCAGCGATGTGGAAGGCGTAGTACACCGTTAGCAGAGCCTGTTCTGTTGATGATGCGAATGGAGCGGTCTAGCCGGCCGTAGTGGCCGAGCGGTTCTAGGCGCTTCAGTCCGGAACCGCGCTACTGCTACGGTCGCAGGTCCGAATCCCGCCTCGGGCATGGATGTGTGTGATGTCCTTACGTTAATTAGGTTTAAGTAGTTCTAAGTCTAGGGGACTGATGACATCATATGTTAAGTCCCGTAGTTCTCAGAGCCATTTGAACCATTTTTTGGTGCGGTCTACTGCCTGTCGAATTTCTGGAACAGTTCTGAAGCGAATGCCACGAAGTGGTTCCTTCATCTTCGGAAGCAAGTCCGGGGAGTATGGTGGATGGTACAGTACTTCCCAGTCCCATCGACCGAACAGAGCAGCCACAGCTTGCGTTGTATGCGCCCGCACACTGTCGTGCAAAATGGTGGGTGGGTTGCGCAGAAAGTGTCGCCCCTTCTTTCGCAAAGCTGGTCGCATCTGATGCTCCAAAAACAAGCAGTAATACTATGCATTGACGGTCTGCCGTGGAGGAACTTAAAACGCTAGGATAACACCATCACAGTCGTACACGAGAATCACCATAACTTCCCCATACTGGGGCCCCTATGTTCATCCGACTTCCGCGGCGACCCATAATGACGCCATTCGTTGGATTGGCGTTTCATTTATGTCTTTTACGCTGTGGCCCATGACTCACTCAGTGCTACGATACGGCGTAAGAAAGTCTCTCCTTGGTACTCATAGCGCTCCACGTGCGTGTGAGCAGCATCGTAGCGCATCCTATCTGCGGAACCCATCGTGATGCAATTTTTCGCATACCCATGCGAAGCACAGTCGTATGCGCTAATCCGGTTTCGTGGGCGAGCTTACGAATCGTATGTCCACGAGCTGACGAATCGTATGGCCACTAACGCGACAACAGCATGCTCTTCTTCTTCAGAGACGCTAGGACGACCTGCCCGATGCATGTCTGCCACAGTTTGCAGGCCTTCGTTGAGGCTTTCACCCATCGTGCCACTGTTTTGCACGGCAATGCCGATTGCCTGCACGCTTCTTGAAGACCTTGATGTCACTGTCGTACTGTACGACATCTGACACATTCAATCTTGATCCAAGTCCGTTGTTCCTGTTTCGAAAACATAGTGACACCGTTACGTTAGATTGCTCCCTCTCAAGCGACTGTTTCTCCCTCGAATGTGCGCACGTCGGTGACGTGGGACGGGCGAGTCCATTTGCTCGGAGGTAAGGTAGGTATGTCAACAACGTGTGCTATCAGCGACAATAGTAGATTCCATTGCATAGTGTATCCACAGCAGTGTTGCCACTATTTAAGTTCCAACCTTCGTAGTTCCACCTCATATTTCTCAATAAGTTTTTATGATTGAAATTTTGACGCTCCTTATACCAATTTTTTGTCAACTTTTTTCTTCTACCTGAAAGGAAGCAATGCAAATATCGCAGCATGGCGTCTTTATCGTCTAAAATTTCTAACGACATTATATATGTTAAAATTATAACCAACGCTGATGGACCGCTAATAACAGACAGCAGATGTTAGTTAAGCTTCATTATTATATCAAACGTTTCGGGCATATCCCATTAATTTAATGTGTATTGACATTCTTCTTGTTCACTTGCACCAATAACTTAGAATTGTGATTTTGCGCTTGCTGCATTGAATATGTTTAAAATTACTTCATAAACTTTGTTACTTGTCATCTGATGATGGGATAATCCCGAAACGTGTCATTTAATAAAGAAGTTCAACTAACACCTGTTGACTGTTGTTCGTGTTGTTAGCTGTCTGTAAGCAGTGGTTATAATTTTCACATATTTCAACATGGTCGCACGACTTCCTGTCCTATAGGAAAAAAGACACTAAATACATACACTTTTCTGGAGAAATCTGTGGAGAATTTCAATAACATAACATAGTACAACTGTACTGTAATACTGACCGTCTAGCTAGGGACCGCTTTAGCAGCAAACGGTAAAGCTGTTACAGAGTGATGAAGAGAACCTTGCATCAATGAGGCTTAAGCAACGGGATGTTATTGGATTTTTAATAGCAGAAGGTGTCACCCCAAAGAAATTCATCAGAGAATGAAAACTGTCTGTGGTGACTGCACTGATGTGAGCACTGCGCTTCGTTGGTACAGTAAATTTGAATATGATGTGGCAAAATCTGACTGTCTTGAAAAAGTGTTGGACGTCTTATGACAGGAACCGTTGAGTTGAACAAGGAAAGTGTTGACAGGTGATTCGGAGAGTTACATTACAATGCTGCAAACTTTGGTATGACGACTAACAAAGGCTCAAAAGAAAAAGAATAACATTTATGGAATATTCCGTCGGTTCTTGAAGGAACACAGAAATATTAGTAATTTGAAAACAACATATTAATGTTCCACAATAATATTTATTAGTTCGTTATGAACAGGCTTTTGGCTCCTTAACCATCGTTAGATAACTTAATGCTGAACGGATAGTCCTCACAACTTCGACGAGAATTCATAGCTGTACAAAGATATGTGACATTTTATGACTATATCGATACAAAACACAAACATGGTGTAATACCTAAAGAGACATTGACAAATAAATCTAATAGTAAGTATTTCAATATATTAAAACTATGTGAGTCTATAAAACAGAAATGTTTTACAAGTGAGAAATGGCACTATAAGACTTATTTGTTCAATGTTTCTTTAGGTCTTACATTATGCGTGTGTTCAGTATCGATATAGTCATAAAATTTAGCATATCTTTGTACAGCATTCTTTCCACAGTTATGAATTCTCGCTGAAGTTGTGTGGACTGTCTATTCAACATTAAGTTATCTGATGTTGGCCTAAGAAGCCGAAAACCGTTTCATTACGAACTAATACATATTATTGTGGAATATTAACACGTTGTATTCATATTTCTAATAAAAAGAGAAATGTGTTACTGCAATAAGGTAGCTGCAGAACACAAACGTCATATGCCTCCACAGAAGAACTACAGGGGCTGAAGCTCACTTCCGTAAGCATTCCCCGTGAAGGTTTGATTCAGAAACGTCTGAATTCCATCTGTTTCCGATAATGAAACAAGGGCTACTGGGACATCGATATGCATCTGATGAAGAAATTGAGAGACATGTGAGAGGCTAGTTGCGGAAATAAAGCGTAGACTTCTCCTGTGTCATTGTCAGAAAATTTGTTCAACACTGGCAGAAATATATCCAGTCGTCTACTTATTATGTGAAAAGTGAATGACAGTAATTAAAGAGCTCATTCCAAAGATGTTTTCTGACTTAAATTTATTAAAATATTCCCACAGAAACTCAAGTTACGAAAGAAATGGCATTACTTTTCATTCAACCCTTATATTGTCCTGACGAAAAGGGTTAAGTGCCCAGAAGACATAAAACTTCTTACTCATACACACTGTCGCCGAATACGTGAATGATTAGACTTTTAGTTCTCTACGACAGCTACAGCGGCCACCCGAGTGCGTTCTGCTATTCGTTTTTAGTGCTGTTACGAGCGCGTTAGGTAGTATAATTGGCGTGAACAGTGTCAGATGTTGAGTGATCGCTGTGAGGGGCACGAAGGTGACACGTACTCCTATGTTTTTAACTAAATCTTTTACTGAACTGAAACATATGTATTGCAAAGTCTTACAAATGTAGATGCGTAGATTAGCCATCATCAGTGCAGCCTTCTTATTATTAATATTAGACAGGGAATTAATAATACTACAATATTAGGATAAAAAGGCCGATTATAGCGGTGGACATTTTGTACCCGCAGAAACATGCTTTATTTTTTTAAAAAACAACATAAATTATTTAAATTCTTCTTGAAGAGAATTTTCTTTATGCTACATTCTATATTGTTTGAACTACCATTAGATGTAAACTAGAGAAAGCAGATAGCAGAATTACTTAAAGATTTAAGTCTTTTTCCTTAAATAGAAGAAAATAAAGAAGTGATATTTATGTTAACGATGTCAAAGGCTTGTTCAAATTTTTTGTAGATGAAAGTGATTTATCATCGTCTGGTATAGTTTGAAAGAGGCCTTATTGTGTTTCTGCATTTGGCCAGCTGGTCGAAAAGTGCGGTACTGAGATTTGCAGAGCGTTCGGATGTGACAGTGCCCCAGTGTCGAACTGCGTGGGAGCGCCTTGGCAGGTATACTCGTCGTCAAGGTGTAGGTCGACCATGACTGAAAATCAAGAGGGAGAATTGCCATATTATACAGCAAGCACATGGTAGCCACTTCACTTCTGCGCCTGCCGTCTGAGAACCAGTGATGCATTCCTTGCAACATTCTGTCATGCCGCGCCGTTGGGCGGTGATGTGACACATCCTCACTAGGGAAGTACCGTGCCGTGCGTAGGCTGCCGTTGATACCAAAGAGATAGAATACCAGAGACGCAACAACGTGATCAGAGGGAAGTAAACTGAACAACCGCCCACCATGTTTCCAGAACTCAGAGAAAACGGGCATTGGACACGACAGCGCGTAAGAAAATCACGAGACCTTTGGTAAAATAATAAATTCACTTAATCACGTAAAGATAAACACGTGAATTTTCTTTCTGTGCTGATATATAACGCAATTGTAGAACACCACCAACAGATAAAACTTTTAAACGTACTTATTTCTACTCGTAGTTTTATTGCTTCTGTGAGTGAAGTTGCACGCTGCGCAAACGTCAGCCATGATTTCGAAAGGAAATTTAGCAACACATCATCTTACAAGTTTACATAGTACTGTTTCGGTCTCAAAACAATCAGAGAATAAAATGAACGTGAACAATCTCGACCGCAAGATACCTTCATTTTTGTGGTTACCGGTTTCGAGCTACTGACCACCTTCAGACCCCATATCATGAAGGTAGAAGGTGGCGGAGAACGAAGCAGGCGTTACGAACGTCTACGTTAGCTGCTTGTGGAGTTCGTAACGCCTGCTCTGTTCTCTGCCACCGCCTACCAATATGGTGTGACGTCTGAAAATGGTCAGTAACTGACCGAAATCTGTAACCACAGAAATAAAGTACTTTAAATGTATGACAATTGCGAATAAGTACAACCACCAGCTATTGAATGGAATAATGACAAAGAAAATTTGTGGCAGACGGGGAATCGAACCCGAATTTCCCGCTTACCCGCGGTCGCCTTACTATTTGGCTATGAGTGCACAATTCACGGCCAGATCTTAAGTTCCATATGTCGTCAACTATACGTCTACGACCAGTACTAGTAAATCCATTATGTATATTCACATACACGAAAGACGTTGTACTTGAAACTCGCTGGCCTGGTGTCGGCAGATAAATACGATATTGCAGTGCCTGTATTATTCAGATTACCATGCAAAGTTTTTTTGGACATGCATGCATGTTATTCATTCCATTCTATAGCTGATGATTGAGCATTTTCGCAAATGCGAATAAATTTAATGTATTTCATAATGGCTGTAGTCCCCTCAGTGCATGTTCCTTTGGACATAAATGCATGCCAAAGGAACTTTGGATCGTAATAAGAATAACACAAGCACTGCGATGTCGTATTTATCCGCCGATACCGGGCAAGTGACTTTCAAGTATAGCGTCTGACCTGTACGGCAATATACGTAATGGATGTACGAGTATAAGTCGTAGACATATGTTTGACAACATATGGAAGTTTGGATCTGGCCTTGAGTCTTGCACGGATAGCCAAATTGTAAGGCGATGGCTCGCGAAAAGCGGGAAATCCGAGTTCGAGTCCCGGTCCGGCACAAATTTTCATTGTCGTCATTCCATTCTACAGCTGATGGTTGTCCTTGTTCGAAATTTCGAATACCTTTAATGTATTTTATAACGGCTGTAGTCACCGCAGTGCCTGTATACATGCACGCATGTCCAAAGGATCTTTGCATCCTACTCAGAATAACACAGGTACTGCAATATCGGACAAAAATAAGGGTTTCTTGCGGTCGAGACTGTTTATGTTCATTTTGAAGTACCATGAGAAACCGCGGTTCCCCACAAGAAATGTTCTCAAAAATTACTTAACCAGAGCATAACTTCCGAAAATACGACCCATAATAGCGCAGCGTGGCACTGCAGAGAGTGCTAAATAACATGCAACAGCCCATTCAGCATCATTCACAGTTGTGCCTTTACCGGGAAGCATGGCCTAGTCATGAATGGCTTCACATTGTGTTCAGCGGGGCCAACGAGATACAAGGGCTATTCGGAAAGTAAGGAGCCACCGGTCGCGAAATGGAAACCACAGTGAAAATCAAATGGTCCAAATGGCTCTAAGCACTATGGGACTGAACATCTGAGGTCGTCAGTCCCCAAGACTTAGAGCTACACAATCCTTACTAACTTAAGGACATCACACACATCCATGCCCGAGGCAGGATTCGAACCTGCGACCGTAGCAGCAGCGCGATTCCGAACTGAAGCGCCTAGAACTGCTCGGGCATAGCGGCCGGCAGTGAAAATCAAAAATTTTATTTGCTACAGTTAGCTACCACTTCCAGCTACTTATCTCCATAATCGCTACGTTTGTCGTAGCGTTGTACCAACTTTCCAATACCCTCGTTATAGAAGGCAGCTGCCAACGCTTTCCGCCAATTCTGTACGCTGGCCTTAAGCTCGTTGTCTGTGCCAAAATGCTGTCTTCATATCAGCCGATCATGTGAGCAGAGATGAAACTTAGAGGGAGACAATTACAGGCTGTATTGTGGGTAATCAAACATTTCCAACTGGAAATGATGCAGGAGCATCTTCATTGCCCCTACAGAATGCGGCTGAGAATTGCCTTGAAGAAGAAAACGCACGACAGCTATGTTATGTTGAGTGCATAGCTTCAGGCGAAATTTCACACCAGGCCCTCGTACTTGATGGGAGACACTATTGTTCTAGGCATCTTTACGTGTTCCCTGTGCGCTCAGAACTAAAAAGAATTACTTAATGCGATCGACGGGCATACTAGAGACACTGCCCAACACACCTGTGCAAAACGTCATCGGATTTTCACTGTGGTTTCCATTTCGTGACCGATCGTTCCTTACTTTCCGAATAACCCTCGTATAAGTGCCCTGTAACGAACGTCACACAAGTAGGCTTGCCCGCCACTTTTCGCGAATGCTCGGCTCCATGCAGGGTCGACGGGAAATCAGTATTTAATTGAAAAGACACCTACTACAGGTCTTAATTTTGTCGTGTGCTATCGAGAGCTTATATGCATTTAAACGTGCAGTTAATAATTTTTTAACTCGTCACAAATACTTACTCGCTTCCCGAAGGAGACGGCTGTTGGCACTCGTAGGACCTGCAGGGTCACTTGCTGTGGCGTACGCTCCACGGCCTGTCTTTCTCGTGGGCCTCGGCGTTCAGCGATGAGTCGTGAGCCTCCGCGACCTTGGATAACAACTGTCTCCGAGAATGGCGACGCTGTGGAAGAGGTCCCAACTTCCAGTGTTTCTGATAGGCACAGCGGTGTCACTTCTGGCGTCTTGGCGTAGGGAGACATCGGGTATGGTTTCCAGTGACAGCTGGTAGTGTCTCTGGGAACTCTGGCGTCGGAATGGTACGTCACAGACATCCTGCTTTCTCATATGTCTCATCGCGGTGACATTTATCAACAGGACAATGCTCGTCCTCATACGGTACGTTTCTCTGTGAGATGTCTGCTCGATGCTAAGGTACTCCTGTGGCCACCGAGATCACCCGTTTTGTCCCCAGCAGAACACGTATGGGGCCAGCTCACTCGTCATAGTGGCAGCATCCAGTATATCAGCAACAATTTAAAACAGCTGTATGCCAGCTTGTCCCAGAAGTCGATACAACTACTTTAAGATACCTTTCCGAACGGAATCAGAGCATGTATCCAGAGCAGGAGGGGTTCAACTTCATACATTTTGTTGTGGACTGGCAAGACAGCCAATCCACAATGACGGGTAGCCGAAAGGCACGCGTTTAAGCTCACGCAGGATGGCGTGAGGTCTGGAACAGGTCAGGGATATGAGAGTAGCAAAAATAGTACGTATCTGTTGGAATACTTAACTTTGATCCATAATTGGTGAACATCGGTCTGACGGTACATGCATCACAAGATAAATAGCAATTGATAATGGCGCCTTGCTAGGTCGTAGCAAATGACGTAGCTGAAGGCTATGCTAACTATCGTCTCGGCAAATGAGAGCGTAATTTGTCAGCGAACCATCGCTAGCAAAGTCGGCTGTACAACTGGGCGAGTGCTAGGACGTCTCTCTAGACCCGCCGTGTGTCGGCGCTCGGTCTGCAATCACCGACAGTGGCGACACGCGGGTCCGACGTATACTACCGGACCGCGGCCGATTTAAAGGCTACCACCTAGCAAGTGTGGTGTCTGGCGGTGACACCACACATTTTATAACCTCTCTAGTTCGTCAATCGTGTTATTTGGTTGCCCAAACAACAAGTCTCAAATACTACTTTTAAAGACTCATTTCCTAATGTAGTTGTATCAGCATCGCCTGATTTAATTCGACTACGTTCCATTTCCCTTACTTCACTTTTGTTGATATCTTTTAATCGCTTTCAAGTTGCTGTCCATTCCATTCATCGCGTGTTCCAAGCTGTTTTTGACAGTGTTGTCAGCAATTTGCGAAGTGTTCGTTTTCTTCTCGCTGTACCTTAATTCCCTTTCCAAACTTCTGCTTGGTTTCCTTTACTGCTTGCTCAATACACATACGAACATGCGCTACCATCGCGATAATTTGCCCTAGCGCCTCACCGGACTAGGCATAATAGACTCCCCAACTTGCACCGACTCAATACCAATCACATGTTCTTTTAGTGAGAGCTGTATCACACTAGTGTCACCACAATACTCGCACCAGAAAATAGCGCTTACTCAAACATCATGCATTCTTTAACATGTTATAATCTGTATAATTTAATTTCTGTCCCACTTAGAGCCAGTGAACCATCCTTGTCATGGCAATAGTGCCACATCTACATGTTATTTAATCTGACATTGTAAGCACTAATGATTACATTCCATAGCAATGGCCGGGGTCATTGTAAAAGTGAAGAATGTATTGATCTGACAAGTCGCACAGTCCTTTCCCGACCCCAGCCGCTGTGTCATAGACCCTTCCAATCGTTGTTACCGGTATGACGCTAACAGCAAGGAGAAACGTTCATTTAGTGCTTATTTGTGAGATTTTAAAGTGCGTGACGACACTGAAGATACTACCAATGTGTAATGCGGTTCTTGAATGCTAAGAAAAGTCCACTCTGCCGTAACTTCCTGGAAGATGGCCGGAGTTTATGGAAGTATGATGAATGAAGCATCAGTTTCAATATGGTGCGTCATGTTTAACGGCGGACACCGAATATCCGTGATGAAAAACAATTAGGCCGATTTTCAGTTGTGACTGGTGAACTCCAAATTGTGGAAAAATTTCAACAGGCCAAACATTCCTCTATTGATGGACTGAGCTTGTGATTTCCTTAAGTCCCACTATCGGTTCTTTTCAAACTGTTTGTGGTGATTTTAGGAGAAAGACGACAATCCGTCTGCGGAGACGGTCACTGACTTATTCTAAGGTATTACTTTCATTTTTTATTTTAGACTCAGTTTTTTATTATACAGCCATCATCGGTTTCGGTCTTCGTCAGAGCCCTATTTCATATCAATAAAAAGCGATAGAGTCTAAAATAAAAAAGTTACCTTACATGTTAGTGGCGATTTGTGCTATAGAAAAGTGTGTGCCATGTATGTTCCTCGACTTCTGACAGAGAAACATAGAAAACGAAGCGTGTTCTCATTCGGCTAGACAAGGACGGTTAGAAGTTTATGAACCACATTGTTATGGTGATAAGACCTGGGTTACACATAAAAGTCCAGAAAGGAAGCACCAGTCAATGAAATGGCACACCCAGCAAAACCAAAAAAGCCGAACAGGGTCTGAGTACCAGAAGGTTATATGTCACAGATTTTTGGATCAAAAGGACGTCCTACTCATTTACACCTAGAGGAGAGACCACGAGGACAGCGGCTTGCAGTCAGGTACTTCGCCGGCCGCAGTGGCCGAGTGGTTCTCGGCGCTTCAGTCCGGAACTGCGAGACTGCTACGGTCGCAGGTTCGAATCCTCCCTCGGGCATGGATGTGTGTGATGTCCTTAGGTTAGTTAGGTTTAAGTAGTTCTAAGTTCTAGGGGACTGATGATCTCAGATGTAAGTCCCATAGTGCTCAGAGCCATTTGAGCCATTTTTCAGATGCTTCACCGACTACGCCGTGACGTCCAGAATAAGCGACGTGAGTCGTTGTCCAGCAGCATCTTGTCTCTTCACGATAACGCACGCCTGCATTCTCCTCCGTTGACGAAGGATTTGCTTCGGCAGCTTAAGTGGAGAGTCTTTGAACATCCACCTTACAGCCCGGACTGGTATTCTACTGATTACCATCTTATTCTCGACTTGAAAGACTTTTTCGCCGAAAAGCTCTATGGAAATGAAAACGAACAATACCTGTTGGTTCACCTACTAGGAAGCAGTTGAATCTGCAGAAGGAATAGGAAAGCTTAAGTGCTTAAATGTTTAAATTTGATCAGCGACTACGTAGAATAACAGCTGCGATATCGAAACATGTATTAGTTCATTAACATGTATAAATTTGTCTGGAGAAATAAACGCTCTTTACTTTACTCTCGTATTTGTACCATATTTCATCTCTCTATTATCATTAATCTGAAAAGCACGTATTTATTACCGCACCCATCGTGTGGTAGCATACTGGGTTTGTCAGATATTGTGTGTTTTATACATCCTTACACAAATTTTTTAACGCAGTACACACGTTCAGCGTATCGGGAGGAGAATAATGTACACTATGCGTGCGAACGAGTAATTAGCAGGCAGCTGGAGGCTAGCGTACTGTGTATCGTGTCCACATATCAGATGGTACATTATGACAACCGCCAATTTGCGCGATTCTCAGCTCGACGCTTGAAGCAGACTGCAGTTCACAGTAATATGGATTCTACACGTCCTTGGCAAGTGGCCAGAATTTGTTAACGCTTGATGTGTCGGCAACATATAAGGTATGTCAAACTTTTGGATTATCCAGTAGAAACCAACACCCTCATACCTAATATATATTTGTGCGGGTGTGTCTAGCATGTATGCTGCTTTTATTGCAGTTTATTTTGTGCAGTCGATGCTTTAGGACTGCGCAAACACAGCTGTAGGTTGCAGAATTAGTACTCCACCTTTTCTGAGCATGTACTGAGCGAGGGCCACAGCTACCAACCACAGTCCTACGTCGTCATCTTAGCAAACAAACGCCGAAGCCTTACTCTACAGAAAGCCCTGGAAATCAACAAATACTAGTCCCACATCCCAGATTTAACATTAAACGAGCAAAGACAGCTCAATGCTTCCTGTCTCCTAAACTCCACTTAATTCTACATTTTTCCAGTTCTTTCCACACTGTCTGTTCCACTCTATTCCTCAAAATTTCGTGAATTTATTTATTTAACTGTGATTATCTATGTACTCTTTATATTCTGTTGTTTTATATTATGTACATCTTCCCTACAGTGAGAGAAATTATTCAACCTCTGATACGTAATTTAGCTTTTGTATTGCATGTTACTGATGTCAGTTCTTTCATTCTGTGTCGCCATTTTTATGTAATACCTCTTCGAGATATTCTTCAGTGCTCTTATACTGTATGAATTTTATTTTATTGTGGTCGCTAATTTAATTTAAATTGTTATATATGCATTTATGAAGTTTAGCCTTAAAAGTATTTCTGGTTCATCCTCTTTATATTTATTAACTGTTTAACTTCATCATCTTTAAGTACCTCTCCCTGCGTTTCAATGTTGTTCACGAATATTATACAATGTTTGTCGACGATAGTCAGTAAAGTTTAACGAAATAAATTAATAATCTAAAAAAACTAAAATTGTGCTTTTAATTTATAATAAATAATCAGAGTACTTCTTTATACATCACACTTCTATTCAGCCTAGATTCTAATGCTGAAGTCAGTTCAGTATTATTGACATCGGCATTATCACCAAAATAACTTTCCTACTTCTTCAGATGAATTTTATTTCTGCATATGTCACAGGCCTAACTGTGTAGAGCTGAACAATTTAGTTAATACTTCCACCACTAGTAGAGACCCTAGTATGAATACTTCCACCATACATCCGACACCTTTGGAGACTCTCTCTCCACAGCCTTAACATCGATATCGTTATATTTTTGAACTCAAGTTCGTGATCACCATAAGCTGTCGTGGATGGTCAGTTTAAGAATACATTCTGCAGTTACTATAACTAACTTGTGGTTATTATAGATTTACATATCACTGTGGAGTCTTTTTATGATCACCGAGACATACGCTGAGTTTTGGGTTTCTAAAGTGTTAACATTTTTAAATATGATTATTTTTGTGTCCTTAGTTATTCGGAGGTTGAGGATACTGCGTACGCTACGATCATCACTTGCTTGTCTCAAAGGACACCGCCACGCAGGTCGCCCGCTACACAAGCCTCTGCTCCCTCCAGCTACCCTGCAACCGTTGCTCTTCCAGTGAGTGACTTTGAGAGGAGTCGCTTGCAACTTTACACCGTGCAATTAGTTTTCATAAAAATTATCGGAAAGGAACGCGTCGCTTCTGATGGAAACGTCACATCAAGATGGTGCAAAAAGTCAAGAATTAGGGGAGTAATGCTACCGAACGCATGTCTGTAATACGCTGAACTTCTTCCTGTGACTATGTTTGAAAAATATTGTTTATGAATTGCCAGTGGAGCCAGAGACTGTCTTAGTTCAAAGACTACGTGTGGAGTATGAGACATCTTCCAGCAAGTGCGAGAATCAATTGTTCACACATTTCATGCTTGTGGAATGTTGAGGACTAGTACTTGTGATTCTTCTTGTAATATTGTTTGTGTAAGTAGGCTGTTTAGGTTTTTTTATTGGTAACGCCACCTCTGTATGAAAATCACTGGCTGTGCTGTGTGCAGTCTGTGGCTGCTTTGCATTGTTGTAATACTCGCCATTGTAGTGTTGGGCAGCGGCAGCTGGATGTGAACAGCGCGTAGCGTAGCGCAGTTGGAGGTGAGCCGCCAGCAGTGATGGATGTGGGGAGAGAGATGGCGGAGTTTTGAAATTTGTCATGAACTGCTATATTTATGAATGATGATATCAAGGTAAATACATTGTTTGTTCTGTATTAATATCTTTCATTTGCTAACTATCCCTATCAGTAGTTAGTGCCTTCCGTAGTTTGAATCTTTTATTTAGCTGACAGTAGTGGCGCTCGCTGTATTGCAGTAGCTTGAGCAGCGAAGATTTTTGTGAGGTAAGTGATTTGTGAAAGGTATAGTTTAATGTTAGTCAGGGCCATTCTTTTGTAGGGAATTTTGAAAGTCAGATTGCGTTGCGCTAACAAAATATTGTGTGTCAGTTTAAGGACAGTCTTGTATAATTGTTCAAAGGGGACGTTTCATTTGGAGTGCTTACTTTTATACAAATTTTATACAAATTTATGGTACTGCATCGAGTAACCAATTCATATACTGTTGCTCAACGTCAGTACTGCAGTTGGCTATTGCAGCCTGTGAGTGATGAAGAGATATGCTGCTTTCTTCTGATGAAACATGGTTGCACTTTTTGATGTACATGGATCATCGCATTCACTTGTGAATACAGAGCAATTGGTGCCCTAGACTATATTGTCTGAGAGTGTGCCATTAGGCAAGTTATTACAGGCCAGTACTGAAATGTCTTTGGTATCACAGCAAACATAATAAGGAATGAGGAACTGCGGAATAAGCTGAACTCGGTGGCAGCTAAACTGTCAGCCTGTGAACTGAAAACCTATATCGTGGCTGACAGACAACCAAGAAGAGGCCACATCATTAGAACGAGACGCAGGTTGGCAGGACATCCACCGACAACAACCTTCCGGAAGCAGTGAGGAGATGAGCCTCGGTGGGAAGGGGGGGGGGGGGGGGGACCAGGAAGAATTCCTGGGACCCTGGCAGCCAGCTACGAATCTGTACACACTGGATAGCAAACAGCACAGCCCCTGCGAATCCAATGCTCTGCCTTAGAGAGACTGGGGCTAACTATCCAGACAAATGAGAAATGTAGCTTGGTTTTGATACCAAGTGGGGCAATGTAGCGTAGTGTAGTATTGTGTTATATAGTACTGTAGTCCAGAATCACAAATTACAATCTTTGTGAGCCAGAAGTGCAACGTAGTGCGGTAGGCAAAGATCCCCAGTTCTAGTCTCAGTCCAGCACACAGTTTTAATCTGCCAGGAGATTTCATATCCCCCTGCAAAGTGAAAATTTCATTCTTTAAACATCCACCCGGTTGTGGCAAAGCCATGTCTCTGCAATATCCTTTCTTCCAGGAGTGCTAGTTCTGCAAGGTTCGCAGGAGAGCTTCTGTGAAATCTGGAAGGTAGGAGACGAAGTATTGGCGAAATTAAAGCTGTGAAGACGGGTCGTGAGTCGTGCTTGGGTAGCTCAAACGGGGAGACTGGAGCAGTACTGGACTGGCTACAGAGGTATGGGATGGCAGCTGGCAGCGAGGTCAACTTTCGAAAATCACAATTCATGCAAGTGGGGCGTGGAGTAGAGCCAGGAACGGATGGACCCTTACCTGTGGTGCAAAGCCTCCGATGTTTGGGTATCATATTTCATAAGGAGACGGCAGGAATTGTTGCGGACAACTACCAACTGCTGTTGCTCAGAGTCCGTACGTCAGTACGACTAAACGCCCCACAATCGATGGATATGCAGCAGCTGTTGTCACTCGTCAACCTTTATCTCGCTCCCGTGATGTTGTCACCTGACGTACCTTCTCCCCTTGACGCGCACCATGGCTATCAGGATTCAGGCCGCTTTTGGATACTACGTAAGTTTCTGACGGCTCTTTAAGGTAAAGTAGAACACACTTTCCCTTCCAGCGCGAGAAGGGGGCGTTGGTTTAGTCAACGTAAACGAGAAGGCGCGTGCTATGTATATTAATACCAAGCTAAAACGGTGGCGCAATAGGAATCACTCTCTTAACGGGGGCGATCATCGAAGAATTAGTACCAACATCGTATCTTCCCCAGCCTGTGTTGGCCATATATTGCCCCCGTTAACTTACGTGCGCGCGTTCATCTTCGAACACTGTTACGTTCGGGCGCATTTACTGACGTCCCGACAGACAATATCGAAGAACGTGTTTCATCTGCTTCTTCGATAGATCGCTCGGAACAGGATGGAACGGAAACATCCTGCCACTGACTGACAAGTGGTGTGGCGCACGGTACACCATACCCACCTACCTACAACAGTCAGGTCAACATCGTGCTTTGTAGTTAACCGGAAATATCCAACGAATGACAAAAAGTACGGAATACATTTGGCAGATTCACCTATGTGTCACAATACGTGTCAGCATTGCGCCATGCTGGATACGGACGGCCACTGGCTAGTCTGCGGCGAGGCGTTGGCTGTCTGGACTCTGGCAAGGAAGATCATAGCGTTCATGCGACGCACAATATACACAGCAATATCTTCCGAGATAGTATTCTTTCCAGAAACGTATTTTCCGCGTCGTAAGACGAACGCAGTGGCGTGGATCACAGCTATGACGTTCCATTACATATACAGAGATACACATCTGAACGCACTGGATTACTGGCAATACTTGCAAGACGGACACACAAAACTGCTACGGCTACGAAGAAAGTACGAGGACTGGTATGCAAATTTTCTAGGAACGGTTTTTGTGGACCCGCCACATATGGGTACTTGAGGTGTGGTGTCACCGCCAGACACCACACTTGCTAGGTGGTAGCCTTTAAATCGGCCGCGGTCCGTTAGTATACGTCGGACCCGCGTGTCGCCACTGTCAGTGATTGCAGACCGAGCGCCGCCACACGGCAGGTCTAGTCTAGAGAGACTCCCTAGCACTCGCCCCAGTTAAACAGCCGACTTTGCTAGCGATGGTTCGCTGCCTACATACGCTTTCATTTGCAGAGACGACAGTTTAGCGTATCCTTCAGCTACGTCATTTGCTACGACCTAACAAGGCGCCAGATTCAGTTACTATGAATGTATTCTGAACAGATAATATTGTGAATCATGTACCGTCAAGAGCGACGTTCATCATTAATGGATTAAAGTTAAGTATCAAACTAATTACGTCCGCTTTCTGAATTCTCGTCCATGTCATGTTCCAGACCTCACGTCAGTATAGTTCTTCCCTCCTCACGCCAGCCTGCGTGAGCGAAAACGCGTGCATTTCGGCCTCCATTCGTAACACGGTGTTGGCTCTTCAGCCAACACAAAATGGGGTGTGCCTGGTGCGTGAAGGTCAGCGGTGGTGCTGTCATTTGTGGAAACGACCAAGTAAAGTGATCAGCTAAGGAAAACCACCAGAGTAAGCATTCCATGCAGAACTAACAGCTGCACAGTTTAATTTTGTTTTAATATATATCAACATTATTTTAGGGGTGCCGGAGGTGGCCGCACTTTGACTTTTTTGTTATTTCCTGCTGCATGGTATGATGGCAACGAGGTTCCTTCCAGGATAGTTATGTTGTTATAAGGATGTACTATGGTTTTGTGAATAATAAAGGTTTTTGTTTCTACTAACAAAGCCGGCGGAAGTCAAAGGCCCCAAGAACAATTAAAAAAAAGGATGGTAGAGCACTTGCCCTCAAAAGGCAAAGGTCCCGAGTTCAAGTCTCGGTCCGGCACACAGTTTTAGTCTGCCAGGAAGTTTCATATCAGCGCACTCTCCGCTGCAGAGTGAAAATTTCATTCTGGGAACATGTATCTTCTGGAGTCCGGATGAACTAGTATTTGATCACGAATCTGCTTTTGGTTTCTCATATTAAAATATTTAAAGTATGCTCAACTACACTAGTGGCCATTAAAATTGCTACACCAAGAAGAAATGCAGATGATAAACGGGTATTCATTGGACAAGTATTCTATACTAGAACTAACATGTGCTTACATTTTCACGCAACTTGGGTCCATAGATCCTGAGAAATCAGTACCCAGAACAACCACCTCTGGCAGTAAAAACGTCCTTGATACGCCTGGGCATTGAGTCAAACAGAGCTTGGATGGCGTGTACATGTACAACTGCCCATGCAGCTTCAACACGGTACCACAGTTCATCGAGAGTAGTGCCTAGCATATTGTGACGAGGCAGTTGCTCGGCCACCATTGACCAGACGTTTTCAATTGGTGAGAGATCTGGAGAATGTGCTGACTAGGGCAGCAGTCGAACATTTTCTGTATTCAGAAAGGCCCGTACAGGACCTGCAACATGCGGTCGTGCATTATCCTGCTGAAATGTAGGGTTTCGCAGGGATCGAATGAGGGGGAAAACAACGGGTCGTAACACATCTGAAATGTAACGTCCACTGTTCAAAGTGCCGTCAATGTGAACAAGAGGTGACCGAGACTTGTAACCAATAGCACCCCATACTATCACGCCGGGTGCTACTCCAGTATGGCGATGACGAATACACGCTTCCAATGTGCGTTCACCGCGATGTCGCCGAACGCGGATGCGACCATCATGATGCTGTAAACAGAACCTGGATTCATCCGAAAAAAATGACGTTTTGCCATTCACGCACCCAGGTTCGTCGATGAGTACACCATCGCAGACGCTTCTGTCTGTGATGCAGCGTCAAGGGTAACCGCAGCCATGGTCTCCGAGCTGATAGTCCATGCTGCTGGAAACGTCGTCGAACTATTCGTGCAGATGGTTGTTGTCTTGCAAACGCCCCCATCTGTCGACACAGGGATCGAGACGTGGCTGCACGATCCGTTACGGCCATGCGGATAAGATGCCTGTCATCTCTGGACTGCTAGTGATACGAGGGCGTTGGGATCCAGCACGGCGTTCCGTATTACCCTCCTGAACCCACCGATTCCATATTCTGCTAACAGTCATTGGATCTGGACCAACGTGAGCAGCAGTGTCACGATACGATAAACCACAATCGTGATAGGCTACAATCTGACCTTTATCAAAGTCGGAAACGTGATGGCACGCATTTCTCCTCCTTACACGAGGCATCACAACAACGTTTCACCAGGCAACGCCGGTCAACTGCTGTTTGTGTATGAGAAATCGGTTGGAAACTTTCCTCATGTGTTTTAGGTGTCGCCACCGGCGCCAGTCTTGTGTGAATCCTCTGAAAAGCTAATCATTTGCATATCACAGCATCTTCTTCCTGTCGGTTCAATTTCACGTCTGTAGCACGTCATCTCCGTGGTGCAGCAATTTTAATGGCAGTAGTGTATAATGTATACATTTATGCCAGTTCGAGTGCAACATTGGTCTATTCTTGTACCTAGATATCGACTAAAAGAAAATAGCAAAATAAATGCTGCAGCCTCATCGAGCAGTGTCATCAACTAGGTGATCTGCTAATCTACGAGCCGCCTGCTAGCCTCGATGGTTCTGGGCTTTGGATTCTTCGAGGTGAGGCACTCTGATGCGCACCATCTCCTGATACTCCAGCCAGTCTCGGAGGCTACTGGGATTAACGCAGTCGCCTGCATGTTCCTGCTATCCAGCTCGGGCCACGTGCCGCCAAACTTCACTGAGCTGCCGATCTGGTATCCGGATTGCTTCAGCAATGGCGCCGCCATCGCCAGCATCCCGCAGTTTAAGTATCGTCACTCGCCGTCCGCTAACCTCACTCAGCTCCTGCGTTGCTATGATCGAAGTGCTGTAAGAAAGACTACTAATAATAAAGAACGTTAACTGAATTTTCCGTCGGTACTTGACAGAGGGTCTCAGGAAACCACCGAAAGGGCGTCTATCTAAAAGAGGGCAGGTAAAACACAGTAAGGTAGTTGAAGAAACGATCGGTATTGTAGTTGTAAACTGTCGTAGCTGTGTTCGGAAAGAACCAGAGCTCCAAGCCCTAATAGAAAGCACTGAAGCTCATATAGTTATAGGTACGAAAGGTGGCTAAAGGCGGAAATAAGTTCAGCCGAATTTTTTTCATACGATCTAACAGTGTTTAGAAAGGATAGATTAGATACAGTTGGTGATGGAGTATTTATTGCTGTCAGACGTAGGTTGCCTTGTAGTGAAATTGAAGTAGATAGTTCCTGCGAAATAGTATGAGTAGAGATTGTACTTGACAATCGGACTAAACTATTAAGTGGCTCGTTTTACCGACCCCCGACTCAGAAGATATAGTTGCTGAACAATTCGAAGAAAACTTGAGTCTCATTTCAAATAGGTACCCCACTTATACAATTATAGTCGGTGGCGATTTCAATCTACTAGAAAAATTATACTTTTAAAGCCAGCGACAGGCATAAAACATCCGAAATGGTACTGAATGCTCTCTCAGAAAATTATTTTCCACAATTAATTAATGAGTCTACTCGAAGCGCAAATGGTTGCGAAAGCATACCTGACCTCTTAGCGACAAATAATCCTGGACAAATAGGGAATATCATGACGAATACAGGGATTAGCGACCACAAGGCAGTTGCTGCTAGGCTGAATACCGTAGCACCCACAACCATCAAAAGGAACGCAAAGTACATCTATTTTTAAAAAAAAAGCAGATAAAAATGCTCTTAACACCTCTTTAAGAGACAGTCTCCACTCCTTCCGATGTGATCACGTAAGTGTAGAAAAGATGTGGAATTATTTCAAAGAGATGGTATCGACGGCAGTTGAGACGTATATACCACCTAATAAGTGATGGTACTGATCCCCCATGGTACACAAAACGGATCAGATCGCTGTTGCAGAAGCAACGAAAAAAGCATACCAAATTAAAAAGAATGCAAAATCCCAAATATTGGCAAAGTTTTGCAGAACTTCGAGATATAGCGCGTGCTTCAATGCGAGATGCTTTTAATAATTTCCAAAACGAAACTCTGTCTCGGAATCTGGCAGAAAACCCAAAGAGACTCTGGTCATACATAAAGTGCACCAGTGGCAAGGCGCAATCAACACCTTAACTGCACGATAGCAATAGTGAAGTCACTGGTGACAGTGCCACCAAAGCAGAGTTATTAAACACGGTTTTCCGAAACTCCTTCACCAAAGAAGACGAAGTAAATGTTCCCGAATTCTAATCAAGGACAACTGCGAAGATGATATACCAGTCAGGTTCCTTTCAGAGTATGCAGACGCAATAGCTCCATATTTAGCAATTATATACAACTGCTCGCTCACAGAAAGTTCCGTACCTAGACTGGAAAGTTGCTCAAGTCACACCAATACCCTAAATGGGAAATAGGAGTAATCCGCTGAATTACAGTCCCATATCACTAACGTCGATTTGCATTAGGGTTTTGGAACGTATACTGAATTCGAGCATTATGAAGTACCTCAAAGGAAAGGATTTATTGACACGTAGTCAGCACGGATTCAGAAAATATCGCTCTTGCGGAACACAACTAACTCTTTATACTCACGAAGTAATGAGTGCTGTCGACAGGGGATGTCAAATTGACTTCATATTTTTAGATTTTCAGAAGGCTTTCGACACCGTTCCTCACAAGCGTCTTCTAACCAAACTGTCTGCCTATGGAAGATCGCCTCAGTTGTGCGACTGGATTAGTGATTTCCTGTCAGAAAGGTCACAGTTCGAAGTAATAGACGGAAAGTCATCGAGTAAAACAGAAGTAATATCCGGCGTTCCCCAAGGAAGTGTTATAGGCCCTCTATTGTTCCTTATCTATATTAACGACATAGGGGACAATCTGAGTAGCCCTCTTAGGTTATTTGCAGATGATGCTGTCATTTACCGTCTTGTAAAGTCATCAGATAACCAAAATAAATTGCAAAATGATTTATATAAGATATCTGTGTGGTGCGAAAAGTGGCAATTGACCCTCAATAAAGAAAAGTCTGAAGTTATTCACATGAGTACTAAAAGAAATCCGCTAAATTACGATTACGCGATAAGTCACAAAAATCTGAAGGGTGTAAATTCAGCTAAATACCTAGGGATTACAATTACAAATAACCTAAATTGGAACGATCACATAGATAATATCGTAGGTAGAGCAAACAAAGACTGCGATTCATTGGCAGAACACTTAGAAAGCGCAACAGATCTACTAAAGAGACTACTTACACTACAGTTGTTCGCCCTATTCTGGAGTACTGCGGTGTGGAATCCGTATCAGGTGGGACTGACGGATGATATTGAAAAAGTTCAAAGAAGGGCGGCTCGTTTTGTATTATCGCAAAACAGGGGAGACAGTGCCACAGACATGATACATGAATTGGAGTGGCAATCATTAAAACAAAGGTGTTTTTCGTTGCGACGGAAACTTTTCGTGAAATTTCAATCACCAGTTTCCTCCTCCGATTGCGAAAACATTCTGTTGGCACCCACCTGCATAGGGAGAAATGATCACCACGATAAAATATGAGAAATCAGGGCTCGCACAGAGAAATTGAAGTGCTTGTTTTTCCCGCGTGCCCTTCGAGCGTGGAACGGTAGAGTGACAGCTTGAAGGTGGTTCATTGAACCCTCTGCCAGACACTTTATTGTGAATAGCAGAGTAATCACGTAGATGTAAATGTAGAACATGAGAATAATGTTAAAAAGGGAAACCCTAATGTTCTTCAGCGGTCGCGCGGTTCCAGACTGTAGCGCCTAGAACCGCTTGGCCACTCCGGCCGGCAACTAAAAAAAGCAGGAGAGAAGGTTTTTATGTGGTGATATATTTAACATCTGATGAGAAATAAGATGAATTTACAATTTCAACCTATTATTTATAGCAAAAACTTACTTTAACAAAGGGGAAAAAGGAAACTGAGTCCGATTATTCAACACTAAACTGGCATTCCGTCTAATGCGATTGTTGATTTCCAGTATTTCCAAGAGGGTTATCTTTCTGCTTTTCTTAACTGAATATGAAACTTCACATTCTGCATCATACGAATGGCTTTCTGTTAAAAGATGACCAGCTAAATTTGAATCTTTCTTCCTTTATCTCTAGCGCTATGTGGAGATACAGTTAACAGCTTATGAGAAATAAGATGAATTTTCAATTTCATTTATAACAAGAACTTGCTATAACAAATGGGGAAAAGGAAACTGGGTCTGATTGGAAACTGGGTCTGATTATGTAATACTAAACTGGCATTCTGTGTAGTGTGTTTGTTGAAGCCCAGTATTTCGAGCAGGTTTATATTTCTGTTTTTCTTAACAGAATATGAAACTGCACATTCTGCATCATACGAATGCCTTTCTGTTAAAAGATGACCAGCAAATGTTGAATATTGCTTCCTTAATCTCAGCGTCTGTCATGTTCACGTAGCCTGATTGCCACATTTCTGTCTGACTGACCAATATATTATATTTTTTCACAGTGCTTGCATGTGATTTTATGTAAATCACTTTGTACCAGGGTTAGACATCTGTCTTTACTATTGAATAAAAACTTTATACGCTGCTGGTATTGCAAAATGGAACTCTGGAGGTGCGAGACTGTAACTTTTTTGCAAGGTTATATGAAATGTTGCCGGTGTATGGGATTTCTATCACGCTTTGTAACTACTGAGTTGTTGCTGCTGGCCAACGACATAAGTGTTGAAATTTTACGTATTTTCTTTTTACGTTGTGTATTTTCAATCAGGGCAGAGCTATAGCGATTGCTGAAAGCGATATGTTTGACGGTCTGTAGTTCCGTTTGAAAGGCTGATTCAGACCGGAACTGATATGAGGCGATGTAACATCGAATCCAAAGCTGTAAGTTTATGGCTGTGTGGATGCTGGGAGCTTGTAGAGTTACCACATCTGCAAATATATTTCTTCTATATGTGGTAGGTCAGTGTCTTCTTTTGTTAATCTCTATATTAAGATAAATGAAGAACATCAACTGCTGTTAAATCATCATTTATTATTATTATTATGTGCGATTGGACCCATATGGATCACGCAAAGCTTTTCCGATTCAATTTTTTAATTCTCCAAACTTCTCTCATTCTTTCCCCATGAATTCTCTTTCTTTCCTCTGTCCATTTTGTCCCCTGTCTCTTGCAAACTTCATTCTCGGGTTGTACTTTCCAACTATTGATTTTTTGCCTGTATATATTTCTGTTCATAACTTCTGAAGAATTTATTTGTGCATTTGCTAGATCTGTTTTGGTTTCTTGTATCCAGGGTATGGTTTTCAATTTTTCAATGTATATTAAAATTTTGTGGGAGAGTCTGAGTGGTGGGAGTCTGTGGATATGACCGTAAAATTTTAGTCTTCTTTTCCGGATGTCTGCGGCGAGGTTAGGTAATTTTTCTGTAGTTTTCCGAGACTGTAACCTGCATCCATCTTCCGTTCTTTTTGGGCCAAGAATCTTTCTGAAAATTTTGCGTTCCTCTTTCAGGATGCCTTCCAGGTCGCCTTTTCTATGGAGTGCGAGTGTTTCGCTGGCATATAGTGCTTCGGGATTGATTACTGTATTGTAGTGTCGTATTTTTGAGTGAATGGAGAGACACGTTTTATTGTAGATGTTGTGGGTTTTCCAGTATGCTCTTTTCAGTTTTTGCAGTCGAACTTTTTGTGCAGTTTTCTCTCCCCCTGTGGGTTCTAGGACCTCGCCTAAGTATTTAAAGAATGAACTCTCTCAATTTGTCCATATTTTGTAGTCAGTTTTTGAGTTTCAAATTTTGAGCAGATGAATTTGGTTTTTTGGAAGGAAATTTGTAGCCCAACTTTTCCGGCGCATTCTTTGAGAATGTCTATCTGTTTAATTGCTGTGGTCTCGTTTTCTGCTAGAATGGCCACGTCATCTGCAAATGCCAAGCATGAAATTTTAATACCATCTTTAGATCTTCCAAGTTGTACAGGCTTCCAGTAATTTTGATTCTTCAGTTCTTTTTCCCATTCTCGGATGACTTTGCCTAAGACAAGGTTGAAGAGGAGTGGAGACAAGCCGTCACCTTGTCTGACGCCGGTTTTGATCAGGAAGGGCTCTGATATTTCACCCAGGAATTTTATCTTAGAAGTTGTGTTTGTGAGCGTTTCTTTGATAAGGTTTAGGGTTTTCGGATCGAGTCCTAGCTCCTCAAGGATAATAAAGAGAGATTGCCTATCGATTGAATCATAAGCCTTTGCGAAATCAACAAAGGAACAAATGATCGGACTGTTTCTGACCGCTTTGTATTTTAGTGTTGTCTTCAAATTGAAAATTTGTTCTGCACAGGATCGGTGAGGGCGAAAGCCAGCTTGGTATTCACCAATACTGTGTTCGAGTTGTTCTTGTGTTCGTTGAAGAAGACAAGCTGAGAGGATTTTATAAGTGACTTGAAGAAGGGAGATTCCTCGATAGTTGTTTATATGTGCCATGTCTCCCTTTTTATGCAGTGGATGAATTAGGGCGCATTTCCAATCTTCTGGTACTTTTTCTGTCTGCCAAATGTCTGTGATGATTTGAGTGAGTTCTTTGAGGGAATTTGGTCCAAGATTTTTAAGTAGTTCTGCAGTGATATTATCTTCTCCGGATGCCTTGTTGTTTTTCAGTCTATGATTATGTCTTTGGATCTCCTCTAGTGTAGGTGGTGGGGATTCTGGATTTGTGTAGATAGCAGTTTCTTGAGGGAATCTTGAAGAAGGTTCAGGGCAATTGAGGAGTCCGGAAAAGTATCTTGCCAGCTCCTCACAATTTTCCCGATTTGTGAGCGCTAGTTTTCCATCTGGTTTTCTGAAACATAGATTTCGTGAGCCGTACCCATTGATTCTCCCAGCAAAGGTCTTATAGAAGTCTCGTACATTATAGTTACAGAAATTTTCTTCAATAGACTCACTGTTCCTTGAGGTACTTCCTCTTGACTTGTCTGATTGTTTTTGCCACTTGTCTTCTGGTGTTGTGGAAGTGATCTAGATTTTCTGGGGATTTTTTACTGTTATACTTCAGAAAGGCTTTCTTTCTTTCTTCCAGCGCTTTTTCACATCTAGAGTCCCACCAGGGGTGTTTTGTGTTCTTTTCAATGGGATCAGTTCTTTTGCTTTCTTTGTAATTTTTGTTCGAAATTTTTCCCAAGAGTCAGCTGGTTCCTTTTCCCACTCCTCCTTCAGATTGGTTTCTTTGATTGTTCGTGTGTCAAATTTCATCATGTGTGTTTTCTTCGGATAGAATTTTTTTGGGGTGAATTTTACTTTAATGCGTGTTAAGTAGTGGTCTGAGTCAATGTTCGCCCCTCTGCGGACTTGGACATCATAGATCTCTTTCTGTACGAAATAGGAGATGGCAATGTGGTCAATCTGATATTCGCCGATCTCTTGTATGGGGGACCTCCAGGTCTTTTGTTTTCTACGTTTTTTTCTCAAAGATGTAGACATTATTTTTAGATTATTTTGTTGGCATAGTTCAATAAATCTCAGTCCGTTTCTGTTGGTGAATCTGTGTGCTGGATATTTTCCTACAGTTTTTTGGTGTTCTTTCTCTCTGCCAATTTGTGCATTGAAATCTCCCATTAAGATTTTGATATCATCCCGGGGAATTTTGGCCATGACATCTTCAAGTTTAGTCCAGAATTTTTCAGTTTGTAGTTGGCGTTTTATGTTGTCTACACTCATGGAAATGGAAAAAAGAACACATTGACACCGGTGTGTCAGACCCACCATACTTGCTCCCGACACTGCGAGAGGGCTGTACAAGCAATGATCACACGCACGGCACAGCGGACACACCAGGAACCGCGGTGTTGGCCGTCGAATGGCGCTAGCTGCGCAGCATTTGTGCACCGCCGCCGTCAGTGTCAGCCAGTTTGCCGTGGCATAAGGAGCTCCATCGCAGTCTTTAACACTGGTAGCATGCCGCAACAGCGTGGACGTGAACCGTATGTGCAGTTGACGGACTTTGAGCGGGGGCGTATAGTGGACATGCGGGAGGCCGGGTGGACGTACCGCCGAATTGCTCAACACGTGGGGCGTGAGGTCTCCACAGTACATCGATGTTGTCGCCAGTGGTCGGCGGAAGGTGCACGTGCCCGTCGACCTGGGACCGGACCGCAGCGACGCACGGATGCACGCCAAGACCGTAGGATCCTACGCAGTGCCGTAGGGGACCGCACCGCCACTTCCCAGCAAATTAGGGACACTGTTGCTCCTGGGGTATCGGCGAGGACCATTCGCAACCGTCTCCATGAAGCTGGGCTACGGTCCCGCACACCGTTAGGCCGTATTCCGCTCACGCTCCAACATCGTGCAGCCCGCCTCCAGTGGTGTCGCGACGGGCGTGAATGGAGGGACGAATGGAGACGTGTCGTCTTCAGCGATGAGAGTCGCTTCTGCCTTGGTGCCAATGATGGTCGTATGCGTGTTTGGCGCCGTGCAGGTGAGCGCCACAATCAGGACTGCATACGACCGAGGCACACAGGGCCAACACCCGGCATCATGGTGTGGGGAGCGATCTCCTACACTGGCCGTACACCACTGGTGATCGTCGAGGGGACACTGAATAGTGCACGGTACATCAAAACCGTCATCGAACCCATCGTTCTACCATTCCTAGACCGGCAAGGGAACTTGCTGTTCCAACAGGACAATGCACGTCCGCATGTATCCCGTGCCACCCAACGTGCTCTAGAAGGTGTAAGTCATCTACCCTGGCCAGCAAGATCTCCGGATCTGTCCCCAATTGAGCATGTTTGGGACTGGATGAAGCGTCGTCTCACGCGGTCTGCACGTCCAGCACGAACGCTGGTCCAACTGAGGCGCCAGGTGGAAATGGCATGGCAAGCCGCATCTGTACGATCGTCTCCATGGGAGAATAGCAGCCTGCATTGCTGCGAAAGGTGGACATACACTGTACTTGTGCCGACATTGTGCATGCTCTGTTGCCTGTGTCTATGTGCCTGTGGTTCTGTCAGTGTGATCATGTGATGTATCTGACCCCAGGAATGTGTCAATAAAGTTTCCCCTTCCTGGGACAATGAATTCACGGTGTTCTTATTTCAATTTCCAGGAGTGTATGTTTGTGGGTGCATGAACATTTATCAATGTGTATTTCTTGTTGACGCACTGGATACGCATGATCATGAGGCGATTATTTATGGAAGAGACCTCTCTAATTGAGCCTAATATATTTCTGTGCACCGCAAATGCCATGCCTAGGAGTGGCGTACCATTGGCAATTCGTTTGTCAGTCTTGGTCTTGAAGATGCGATAGTTTCCATAGTCTATTGTATTTTCATCCGTGAATCTAGTTTCTTGTAACGCTAAGATCTTAATTTTTTGTTGGTCTAGCTCTGTTACTAAGTTGTGTAATTTTCCAGGTTGAATTAGGGTCTGAATGTTAAAGGTACCAATGTACATGGGAACCTTGGGACGAAGTTTGCTTGAGAACTCTGATCGTGATGGCCCGGGTTCCCCAGAATCCGAAAACCCAGTTGTCGTCTGTCGACGAGTGGATTGGTTACCACCTGGGGTAATTCTGTCATTACTCTCACGAATCATGATAGCTTGTAAGTTTTGGTCCAGTGTTTCCACTGGGTGTTTAGAACCAGGGATTGTCAGTTCCTGGAGCATATAATACAGCCGCACCTACTAGATGGACAGACGCTGACCTCGCTGCCGCTCGACTCGAGTACAGACGCATTGAGGATTTGGAATGTGAGATTTTTTTTTCAAGGTTTTCTCCTATAGATCCGCCGTGTTCTGCGTTAACAGGGTCACCTCGTGTAGGATGTGGCTCTTCACCACGCACGGACGGTCTTGGACGTAGCTTCCTCAGTGGCAAAGGTCTTGCATACCTCCTCAGCTCATCCCTGGGGTGGTGAGGACCAGTACTGAGTCAACCCCAAGCAAAGGTGCTACCTCTACCAACCACCTTGATCATCATTTATTTGAATAAAGGATCATTTAACAGCTGTTGCGGATCTTCATTTATCAAGATGTATTTCGATGGCTGCGGCCGCGATGATTATAAAGTGTTTTTTAATCTGTATTAAGCTCCAAGAAATGTATAGATGTGCCTTCCCGCTCCATTCTAAACTGAATTTTCTTCAGACTTTGTTGGAACATGGTCCCTAAGAAAACACAGTGATCGATAAAACTTTTAATAAAACAGTCTAGAGTGCATGTATATTTCTATACTTGGCGATCGTCTTCAGCTTCTTATAAAACCATCATCAAACCATTTTTTACTCCCTGGAGACAGCAGGAGCTCGTGCCATGAAGTTAGCTGGACTGAAGAGGCGTCTGTAACACTGCCCAGTGTTCCATATGCCTCTCCAAGGATCCATGCCACCGGCTCCTGTTGTCTCCTAGGAGTAAAAAATTAGTCTGATGATGGTCTTACAGGAGGCTGAAACCAGTCATCAAGTATAGAAAGATATACGCAACTTATCTGGGATCTAGACTGTTTTAGTGGAATAATTTTAAAATGAATTTTCTTATGTTACCATGAGAGGCACCCACATGCCTTGCTCATACTGTGGCATCAAGCAGTCAGGCCTGCAAGATGAGTGGTCTGCCAAGCGAGTGGATTCATTCTTAATTTATCGAGTAACATGAGCTCTCGTACTCACAATTTAAGCTACAAGTTATCCTCCTATATGATTAATACACAACGGAAACACGCATCTGACTATCAGTAATTTACAGAACTCTGACTGTACACTACGCACTGGCAATACCACATTTTCTTTTTGTCTTTTACTTAACGGCTTTTGTCAACACGTGGCCACCGCACTGGATATGAATGGCGCACACATTATAAATTCGGGACATTATGACAACATACAATTCAAAGGAAAAATCCACCAATCTTTTTCTTTTCACTATCTTATTTATTCCGATAAATTCTCTAACCTAAACACACAAATTCTACAACCTACAACAACAACACATGAGAAATTCCGCCCAGTGGGCATGGCTTTACAATGGTGAATCTCTATATTATGGTCTCGTAATTATTTTAACGCTACTGTGCACTTTCTGGATAGGATGGTGGATCTTTTATTATACCTCACACTTCGACTCTCACAATCATCACCACGAAACTTTCCTCCAGACCGAGCGGTACCGAAGGAACAAGCATAACCCACTAATCTTTTGAAACTACCTCGCTACCCTCCCATGCAAACCACACATACCCAAATTACATGACATACACCACACTAAAGCATGAAATGCTACACAGAGAATGGTCACAACATTATCACTTTCAGCTTTCCCACTTCAATTAATATTTATCCCAGTTCCACACGACACTGCCCCACTTCGTAATTCTACTTTCCTACTGTGAACTCTGGAGATATATGCACGTCTTCCTGTGCAATGCAAGCCAAGTGGCGTTGCTGGATAGACGGCCGACTCACCTTGATTCTCTCTCAGAGTTTAAATCTAGCGTCACATGGAATCATATCATGCAAAGTAATATTAAGAACATCACACACGCAAGTCCTCAACTGATACCATGGACGAGTACTGCTCTTTATCCTTTGTCTCATACACAGATTGAGACACACACAGTACTCACCACGTGGAAGTACTCGTCTCTAATTTCAAGTCCTGCACACGCCATTTCTTAAATATTTCAACTTATTGTACACACGCTAGTAATTCAGCTTAACTTAAGCACACGGAAGTATTTCAACTTATTGCTACACGTGGTTTCATTGTGACCGTTGGTCACTTCCGAAGATTACTACAATCCCTTTAATATTACCTGCCTGACATTTAATTCTCCCCACAAAAGTTCCTGAAATAGAGAAATTATTATTTCAAACTACTCTTAAATATTCCACATGCATACCATGTCTCCACTCTTTCGTCATTACGGAGCACAACCTTACTGGGCAAGTCACGTTGGTTAGTTCTGCTTGGGCTAATTTTGCGGCGTGTATAATTAAAAGTTAATTTATAACCAGTTGGGCAAATATGTTTTGTGCATCTGATGCGCCAGAATGTTGTCTGCCGCTGATGATTTTATGTTTCAGATAATGAGCAGTGGTCAACGCAAGTAGACTCCGATCGGGGTATCACGGTGGAAGAGGGAAATTTAAGGACCTGGATCAGTGTCTATGGTTACGTTGTTAGTGTCCTGCAATTCCATCTTTCCGGTGGGACGTTGTGGTTTTCCGGAAGCTTAATTGTAGCTCAAAGTTGAGTATAGTTCTACTTCACCTTCTGGTCCGTGAATCTCCTGTATCTGTTAGAATCTTTCGGTCTGCTAGCGTCCATCACTAATTTTCAACGTAGAATTGAAACGGCCCCATTTTAAGACTATTTAATTCTGGGGATGAAATTTATGTGAACCTCGTACCTGTAAATAATACTAAAGAGAAGCCTAGTTGAGTATATTAATCTGATAATACTTTAAATTGGTTAGAATTGATCAGTCCATGGAAGATGTCTTAGTTGTTGGAAGTAGTTTTAGAATTTGAAATGAGTTATGTGAAAGCCAGTTTCTATGTAAGTCATGAAGCATGTTTAAAAGGTTTGTGTGATTCCGTTATGTCAGTTAAATTTGATGTCCGCCCACGGTAGCTGAGTGGTTGGTTCAAGCCTTCCCTCGAATGAAAAATTTATTGCCGCCACGGTAGCTCAGCGTGTTCGGTCAGAGAGCCGGGTGGCCTCTGTAATAAAAAACTGAGTGGAAGGATCAACCACCGAACTTGAACAGGATGTCTTGCTACGTCCGCAACGACCAAACACAACGGTAAAAAAAATAAAAAATAAAAAAAAGTGGGCTGCGCGACAGAATGTCAATCCTAAGGGCTCGGGTTCGATTCCTGGCTGGCTCGGAGATTTTCTCCGCTCAGGGACTGGGTGTTGTGTCGTCCTAATCATCATCATTTCATTCCCATCGACGCGCAAGTCGCCGAAGTGGCGTCAAATCAAAAGACTTGCACACGGCGAACGGTCTACCCGACGGGAGGCCCTAGTCACACGACATTTATTTTAGTTAAATTTGATTAATGGTGGTTTTATGAACATTGTTTTAACTAGTGAAAATTGGTTGAGTAAAATTTGAAAGATCTGTGTCTATCGGACTTAAATGCCTTAATGTTTTAATCTGAGTTATGCTGGTGGTTCGGTAGGGCGGGTGCTTTTTATTATAATCGTCGTTACTGTTAATTTCATAAAGAGCATATGTTTGTAATAAAGAAGTGTATGGCAACTACAAACTGGTTATGTGTTTAATTTCTATGTGTCGAAAGGAATCACACATCAGTATCACCGCTGTAAGAAGCAGCCATCCTACACTACTGGTGGCGGCCCTATAGAGCTTAAGGTTTAAGTTTCAAATTTCACACAGTTCTGTGAGATGATTCTAGTGACACGCTTGTCTGAAGTGCTAAATGGCGCAACATACCACGTACCACAATACAGAATACACGTTAAAATGTGTACACCATGTGAGAAGTTTCCGAAATACATCTTCTGCAAGATTTAAGAGTAAGATATTTGCATTAACGAAGAATGGATGAAACATTAAATGGTTCAAAAATAAACCTAAATACAGATGAAGAGTAAAGGGAAATTACTGATATATTAATAAAAGTCAACTGAAGAGACTACAGGAAAAAGGAAGAGATATAAGAACAAAAGAAGTCTCCCTGTCTTAGAAAAGATGATTAGGAGAAATATGCTTAGGTAATTTATCTCAATGAAAGGAAGATAGAAGATCGCATTGAGGTAATAGAAATGGCAAGAAGAAAAATTTGTAGCAGCCCACTCAGATGTGAGTTTAGGTCTAGTGTCCTTAGAGAAACTGGAAGATACAATAGAAATAGAGAAATAGAAAGTGGCCTGGACAATACCAAATAAATTCAGAGCTTATTAAATTTTAACATTAGGCATCTAAATTTTACAAATCTGTGGTGGAAAACTGTTCATGTTTCAGTAGACTGCGCGAGCTTAGAAGTCTTACATGTATCTAAAAAAAGGTGCCCAGAATGATTGCAGTAACTATAAAGGTATAAGCCTCCTAAACTGTTGGCAGAACATATATGCAAAGATACTTTCCAAAAGCTTATATGCTTTAACAAAGACTTTTCTGATAGATGAAAACATGGTATTAGATCTGGAAGATCATGTATGGATTGTGTTTTCTCCGTAAACCAGATAATTGGAAAGCATACAGAATTTAATCACCCGCCATATACAGGGTGGTCCATTGATCGTAACCGGGCCAAATATCTCACGAAATAAGCGTTAAAGGAAAAACTGCAAAGAACGAAACTTGTCTAGCTTGAAGGGGGAAACCAGATGGCGCTATGGTTGGCCCGCTAGATGGCGCTGCCATAGGTCAAACGGTTATCAACTGCGTTTTTTAAAATAGGAACCCCCATTTTTATTACATACTCGTGTAGTACGAAAAGAAATATGAATGTTTTAGTTGGACCACTTTTTTCGCTTTGTGATAGATGGCGCTATAATGGTCACAAACATATGGCTCACAATTTTAGACGAACAATTGTTAACAGGTAGGTTTTTTAAATTAAAATACAGAACATAAGTACATTTGAACATTTTATTTCGGTTGCTCCAATGTGATACATGTACCTTTGTGAACTTATCATTTCTGAGAACGCATGCAGTTACAGCGTGATTATGTGTAAATACCACATTAATGCCATAAATGGTGTCCGTCAAACTCAATGGATTTGGCAATACGTGTAACGACATTCCCCTCAACAGCGAGTAGTTCGCCTTCCGTAATGTTCCCACATGCATTGACAATGCGCTGACGCATGTTGTCAGGCGTTGTCGGTGGATCACGATAACAAATATCCTTCAACTTTCCCCACAGAACGAAATCCGGGGACGTCAGATCCGGTGAACGTGCGGGCCATGGTATGGTGCTTCGACGACCAATCCACCTGTCATGAAATGTGCTATTCAATACCTCTTCAACCGTGTGCGAGCTATGTGCCGGACATCCATCAAGTTGGAAGTACATCGCCATTCTGTAATGCAGTGAAACATCTTCTAGTAATATCGGTAGAATATTACGTAGGAAATACGTTGCACCATTTAGATTGCCATCGATAAAATGGGGGCCAATTATCCTGTGTTCAAATGTTCAAATGTGTGTGAAATCTTATGGGACTTAACTGCTAAGGTCAGCAGTCGCTAAGCTGACACACTACTTAAACTAAAGCATCCTAAGGACAAACACACACATCGATGCCCGAGGGAGGACTCGAACCTCTGACGGAACCACCCGCACAGTCCACAACTGCAGCGCTTCAGACCGCTCGGCTAATCCCGCGCGGCCCAATTATCCTTCCTCCCATAATGCCGCACCATACATTAACCCGCCAAGGTCGCTGATGTTCCACTTGTCGCAGCCATCGTGGATTTTCCGTTGCCTAATAGTGCATATTATGCCGGTTTATGTTACCGCTGTTGGTGAATGACACTTCGTTGATAAATAGAACGCGTGCAAAAAATCTGTCATTGTCCCGTAATTTCTCTTGTGCCCAATGGCAGAACTATACGCGAGGTTCAAAGTCGTCGCCATGCAATTCCTGGTGCACAGAAATATGGTACGGGTGCAATCGATGTTGCTGTAGCAGTCTCAACACCGGCGTTTTTGAGATTGCCGATTCTCGAGCAATTTGTCTGCTACTGATGTGCGGATTAGCCGCGACAGCAGCTAAAACACCTACTTGGGCATCATCATTTGTTGCAGATCGTGGTTGACGTTTCACATGTGGCTGAACACTTCCTGTTTCCTTAAATAACGTAACTATCCGGCGAACGGTCCGGCCACTTGGATCATGTCGTCCAGGATACCGAGCAGCATACATAGCACACGCCCGTTGGGCATTTTGATCACAATAGCCATACATCAACACGATATCGACCTTTTCCGCAACTGGTAAACGGTCCATTTTAACACGGGTAATGTATCACGTAGCAAATACCGTCCCCACTGGCGGAATGTTTCGTTATGCCACGTACTTACACGTTTGTGACTATTGCAGCGCCATCTATCACAAAGCGAAAAAAGTGGTCCAACTAAAACATTCATATTTCTTTACGTACTACACGAATATGTAATGAAAAATGGGGATTCCTATTTTAAAAAACGCAGTTGATATCCGTTTGACCTATGGCAGCGCCATCTAGCGGTCCAACCATAGCGCCATCTGGTTTCCCCCTTCAAGCTAGACAAGTTTCGTCTTTGTAGTTTTTTCATTTGACGCTTACTTCATGAGATATTTGGCTCGGTCACTATCAATGGACCACCCTGTACAACTATTGTGGTTATGAAAAGGTCTTCCATCGGCTGGTCAGATCTAAGATATGGGAAACTTTAGGACAGTATGTCGTACCTGAGCATTTAATAAGGTCGAACTACTTTGTATAGTGATAACAACATTGAGATACGTGTCGCCTCAACGATTAGCACAGGAACGAGAAGAAACATCCAAGGAGTCGGAAGTGGTTCTCCTTTTGCATCCACAAAAACATTGTCAATAAATGGCGGCAAAAGAATATATATCCACCTAGAAGTATAGTTTTTAACTCATTCCTTTTTTTTTTATATGAGCGAGTTATAAGTGCGGATACACAAGGGGACACACAATGCCAAAACAATATAATTTAATCATATTCACAAGGAAAACTAAAGTTTTAGTCTTTTGTGAAAAAGAGCACCTTAGAGCTAAAATCATTTTGGATCAAGTCTATATATTCAATTACTTCGGCTCTGATATCTCTTATGCTTACGACAGTTATCTTGAGAACAGACTACAAACTACAGTAATTAAATTCTGTAATGCTGTAACTACCTTCAGTGCTCTATGGATCTCAAGTACTGACTTCAACTATCAACAAATTAAATAGAACTGAAGCAGCAGAATTAAGACTTCTAAGACCTTTGGCGCGGTATAAATTAGAAGATCATAGGAGGATTAATGAGATAAGAAAGGAGCTCTAAATTCTAGGAATAGTACAAAAATTCAACACTACGGAAAGGATTATCATCATCATCTACTACATATGGATCATAGTCGGATACCAAAGAAAATCTGTGACTACAGGCCCAAAGTTGAAGAAGGGTAGGACGACCACGAAGAAGATCAGCTTTAAGTTACCTGGTTTCAGAACAGGTAAATGTGTCTAACTGGAAATTGCACGTCCTGATGATATTACATACCATCATTACTCTACTTTTCTATGCAACAAATACTTTGCCCTTCTTACACCTTCGTTGCTGAGCTATCTGAGGATGCTTCAGTCCTTACTGTATCATAGATGTGCAGTGTGCCCCCCCCCCCCCCTCCCAGCAGACACCTCATATATTGCCGAAACGAAGCAAAAAGTGAAAAATGCGATTGGCCAGAACACTGTCTAAGACGAGTGTCGCGTCCACTTATAAAGGGGGAGTTTTCTGGCGTTCGTGCTGGAGAAGTGATGACACTGGTTAAAATTCACATGGCTCCCAGTGGTGGGCCAAAGTCATAGGCTAATATTCCCTCTCTGATGCAGAAGAAGGGGCGTCTAGCAGTAGTGGACAGCAAAAGATCCTGAGGAAGATCCCAGCAGAGGGGTCGAAACGTCGAACATTTTAGAAGAAACATGACGCGGCCTAATATCTCTGAAGATTTTAACTTCAGTGAGAACGGTCACGAAAGCCTGCAGACTTGTTTACTATATTTATTAAAGTACTTCTTATGGTGTCATCATTCCGGATAATGCTGGTTATTAACAGATGTTAACTGCATATCAAGAAAGAAGCCATAGAAAAATATGCGGAATAGTTGTAGCCATCACGTACGTTTTCCTGTTCGTGAGGCCGCTAGAGCTAAACGAGATCTTGACGATGCCTGACTAAATGTACTATAGACCTTCAACTACCCAGATATGCCGAGTAACAACAGTACTCCCATAATGAAGGTAATGCAAACGGTAGTTTTGTCACAGCAGTATGTACTTTCGCTGAACTTTCTCTCGATGCCAGCACACACCGAGACCTACAACAAAATGAGAAAATGGATCACTTCAAGAAGGACACAAAACACAACAATCACTTGCTTATCCCATCTGTAATACGAGGTGTCCTGGAATATGCGACATTAGTAAATAAAAATGGCAATAGCAAATCATGTTCCTGATATTTTTATATCCAATATCTAATATTATTGCTGTATGATGTTTTACATTGAAATGTACATCGGTGAATGAAATAGCCTACTGAAAATATAGTAGATGAATTTTATAATAAAGTTTCCCTCACGTATTATTTTTAAAGTAACCTCTAATTTTCAAGCACTTGCTTGTTTCTTTCTTGTGCGGGTTGGGATGCGTTTTGAGCGCGAATTGGCACAGAAAACTCCCTGTAAACCGTGTTGTTATTAGTGTGTCTGTTGGGAAGGCCAACGAGCGCAGAGTGTGCGACTGGTTCGCTTCCCGTGCCCCACGCGCTCCGCTCCCCTGTGCGGCGGCTTGCAGCCCCACGCAGGGGTCGGGTTGCTAGGCAACGCTCCCTACCCAGCCGCTGCGCCGCGTCGATGGCTGCCAACAGTAGGGTCGCCTGCGAGCAATTAAACCCCCCGTGCTTCTCCGGCACTGCAGCCAACTTCTTCAAATAAACTGCCACCTGCTTGTTGGCCGAATAAGCCACACGTCTTAGACTCGGCGTGCAACTGCAGCCTGTTTTTACACTTATTTCAGCGAGACAGATCTAGCAGGTCCAAAAGATGATTCGTCGGAAATACCACACTCCTCATGGCGAGAGTATTAAATCGAAGATTTAAATAGCGATTTCAGAAACCTACAAATGACAATTTTTCCTACGAATTTTATCTATCACCTATCATTTCTTTGACATCTGTAAATGTTTGCTAAGGTGGTAAATACTGAGGTGCTCCGTGGTTCAGCACCCACGTTCGTGGTGTGGAGCCATGGTGAAGAACAGCTCGGTGACTTCCTAAGGCACTTGAACAGCCTCCATGCCAACGTAACATTTACCATGGAAGTAGAAAAAGACAAGAAACTGCCATTTCTAGATGTGCTGGTCACAAGGGACGGCGAAAACCTGGGACACAGCGTGTATCGAAAACCGACACACACGGACCGATACCTGCACAAACTGTCAAACCACCACCGGAGCCAGAAAAGAGGCATGATTAGTACGCTCGTAACGAGAGCAGGACGAATATGTGAGCCGCAACACCTCAAACGAGAAATGCAACACCTGGAAACTGTTCTGAGGAGCAATGGGTACTCCACAAATTACACTAGAAGTGTAACAGAGCCAAACATTCGGCGAAGTAAGGAACCAGAAAAAGAAATGTGGGGTACGGCCTTTCTGCCATACATTCCCAGAGTGACGGACAGAATCGGCCGTATATTGCGCAAACATGGCGTAAAGACGATTTTCAAACCGACAAGGAAGATCAAAGAGTGTCTTAGATCGGCGAAGGAGAAAAGAGACCCACTTGCAATGTCGGGAATATACCGTATACCATGCACATGCGGAAAAGTTTATGTCGGAATGACTGGACGATCCATTAATACCAGGATCAAAGATCATAAGCGACATTGCAGGTTGGGGCAGGTGGAGAAATCGGCCGTGGCAGAGCACGCACTGAATGAGACCGACCACGTAATAAAATTCGCCGACACGGAAGTTCTGGCTGTAGAAAAGCACTATCACACGCGCTTGTTTAGAGAAGCTGTAGAAATACAAAAACACGCGAACAGTTTCAACAAGAAAGAGGAAAGCCTTAAGGTAAACGGATCCTGGCTTCCCGTACTGCAGCGAACGATCGTCGCAGGTAGCAAGAGGAAATGACCGCGGAGAAGCCCTCGGACGTTGGCGCGCCAGGTACATATAGTCTGCGGCCGCGAGCTCGGCTCCAGATCACCACCGGCAATGGAGGGTGAAGCTTTGACAATGCCAGCCACTCGTGCTTGCGAAACGTCAGAAAAATCATTAGATGAACGTCGGCCGAAGAACCCGAGACAGAAGCCAATAGGCAGTTTGTCAACAAGTGGCCACGAAAGGCTTAACAATTTTGACTTCGTTTTTGCCTCTCTTCAAACTGTGTATTGAATTTACACGCCTTAGACGTTTTGTGGTCCACGGGTACTTCCTTGTAACTTCTTCGCAAATTATTTTTACTGCACCTACTCGGTCTAATTAGGTGTTGTGAGAGAAAAACAATCAAACAGAAGGTAAGCGTTGACAAGTGACTTGTGTAGAAAATTATGGAAACTTTCCCTCAACTCAATGTGTACCATCTGATAACAACTTAATAGTCTGCGGTTTATTACCTTGTGAGGCAGAGGAGTTCAATCTGCCACCGATTTTAACTTTCGCCTCTGTACGAGCTTGCTGACTTTCGGATCAGTCTTGCGATTAATTCCGTTCGTTGTGAAAGTAATTTCGGACGTAGGACAAGAGTTTTCACTTTGTCGCTAGACGCACGTAAATTCTCGACACTTAGGTGAGACACTTCAGAGGACGAAACACTTTCCATTTAGCTCTCCCACTTCGACGGCGTTCCAGTACCCAATTTCTCCACACAATTTCTATGATAACTGAAGTAACAGGTAGTTAAAGGGACACGCCTTAGGTCGATGTGAATGGGCGCCGTACAATGCGATTTCGTATCGATTAATTTTTTTGAACTGCTTTGCTTTTTGTAGTCCCCGGTCCACTTGGAGTATGTTGTGACTAAGAGGTAACAATCCTCTCTCAATGCATTAGGGACACTGTAATGGCTTTTAACCTGAGGCTTTACCCGATGTGCTCCTATCCAACAAAAAACGGAGCATACTGCAGACGTCAGCAATCTCGTTTTCGGCGGCGCGGGGTCTTTCTGCCTATTGGACTGACTTGCTTTAGTAAATTTCTTATAACTACGGCATGCCCTGAAGGGACGTATAATTCGGTCCACCCTAGAGAAGCTGATTGAAAGACAGGTTTTTACCATACGTGTCACCAGGGTGCATAAAATGTACAGTTTCCTGCTGCAAAGAGATCTCTTTACAGCTGTGTTAACTGAGACTACTAAATACAATAAAATATTTCCTGTGTCGTATTTCCATTTTAACAATAGATATGACGCTAAAAAATCCAGAATTCTACACGTAAAAAGACATATTTGCTCATGGTGTGGACCATCACCTTCACGTACGTAGCACAGTATATTATCAATAGCAGCCAGTTTAAGAACAGAACTCCCGACCAGCTGTCTAAAAGCCTCATCTTTTACCAGTCAATAACAAGCTGTTAAGTTCATACTATGGCTATTAGTTTTCTGTGCTCGCTCAATAGTACACAGTTTGATTGACAGTCAGTTACTTCGGTGTGTCGACTACACAGTGCGCCACACGGAATTGATTTGCCCATCGAATGGAAGTCACACAACTCTTTCAAATTCTCATAATTCCCGTTGTTTGAACTATATGTCGTCATTTTCCGAAATTTTGTCAGCGAAAATAAATTACATTTTTTTAACATTATGTGTAGTCAACATTCCGAAATTGTTGAATATTTATGAGCAGTGTAGTACTGACAGAACACACAAAAATAATAACCATCATGTGCACTTTACAACAGTTTATTGATTGGTAAATGCATACAGCCATACGGATAACATGCCTGTCATCTCAACTGCTAGTGATACGAGGCCGTTGGGATCCAGCACGGCGTTCCGTATTACCCTCCTCAACCCATCGATTCCATATTCTACTAACAGTCATTGAATCTCGACCAACGCGAGCAGCAATGTCGCGGTACGATAAATCGCAATCGCGTTAGGCTACAATCCGACCTTTATCAAAGTCGGAAACGTGATGGTACGCATTTCTCCTCCTTACACGAGGCATCACAACAACGTTTCACGAGGCAACGCCGGTCAACTGCTGCTTGTGTATGAGAAATCGGTTGGAAAGTTTCCTGATGTCAGCACGTTGTAAGTCTCGCCACCGGCGCCAACCTTGTGTGAATGCTCTGAAAAGCTATTCATCACAGCATCTTCTTCCTGTCGGTTAAATTTCGCGTTTGTAGCACGTCATCTTCGTGGTGTAGCAATTTTAATGGCCAGTAGTGTATGTATTTTGACGTCAAGTATTGTGTGTTCGGGTGGATTTAGTAGCGACAGGTGTACTGCTAAAATGACAATAAAGCACAGACATTTCAGGCAAGAATTTTTTTCATTCAGTAGCTTCAGTTAGACCTGTTATAAAGAAACCTCTCTGTAGATCACGCTTATAAAACAAGTGCAAATCTCTCTCCCGTCCAGAATGCGCCATAGTTCTCGTTTCTGACTAGCAGTAACACACAGCTTTTCGCTGACAGCACGGTTCTTTCCCTTCTTAATCAATCCCCATCTCCGAATTTACTTTAGTTATTTTCCAATCTTAGCTTTCTTCGAAAACAAAAAAACTGAAAATAATCTCAGCTTTGATAGCCTCAAGTACAGAAGAAAATACTTTGCTTCCAGACTTCTTAAACAGACTACTTTACATTAAGCATATCATATCATGTACGTTACTCAATGCTCGATTACACAATATGATCACACGATCGTTCATCAATAATTACACTCATACTGCACTTACTCTCACACTGGAATGAAAGTAACAATGTCAAACAACTGATTCTTCTAACTACTGTTTGAAAACAGATGCGTCACGCATCTTCACAGTTATAAAGAGAATAGTGTCTGATTAACTATGTGTTTAATTCAGTTTAGTTTAAACCATCCTCTGACGTACTTACATAAACATTTTAATGTCTCACGATGAAGCTTTTAATGGGAAGTCATAAAATTTAGTTCATGTTGTTGTTGTTGTTGTAGTCTTCAGTCCGAAAACTAGTTTGATGCAGCTCTCCATCTTACTATCTCTTGTGCAAGCCTCTTCATCTCCGAATAACCACTGAACCCACATTCTTGTGAACTACCTGCTGTATTCATCTCCCGGTTTGCTTCTACCATTTTTAGCCCCCACACTATATCGGTGATCCCTTGACGTCTCAGAATGTACTATCAACTGATCCCTTCTTTTAGTCAGGTTGTGCCACAAATTTCTTTTCTCCCAATTATGTTCATTATCTCCTCATTAGTTATCCTCCCATCTAATCTTCAGCATTCTTCTGTAGCACCACATTTCAAAAGCTTTCATTCTCTTTTGTCTGAACTGTTTATTGATCATGTTTCACATCTATACATGGCTACACTCCATACAAATACTTTCAGAAAATATTTCCTAACACTTAAACCTATATTCGATGTTAACAAATTTCTCTTCTTCAGAAACGCTTTTCTTGCCATTTCCAGTCTACATTTCAAATCCTCTCTACTTTGGCCATCATCATTATTTTGATGCCCAAATGGTAAAATTCGTCTGTTACTTTAAGTGTCTCACTTCATAATCTAATTCTCTCAATATTGACTGGTTTTGTTGGTGTTCATTTCTATCCTACTTTCAAGACAGTGTCCAGTCCGTTCAACTTCTCTTCTAAGTCCTTTGCAGTGTCTGACAAAATTACCATGTCATCGGCAAAAATTAAAGTTTTTTCTTCATCTTCCTGAACTTTAATTCCTACTGATTGCTCAATGTAGAGACTGAATAACACCGGGGATAGGCTACAATCCTGTCTCACGCCCTTCTCGACCACAGTTTCCCGTTTATGTCCCTCGATTCTAATAACTGCTGTCTGCTTTCTGTACAATTTGTAAATAGCCTTTCACTCCCTGTATTCTACCTCTGTGAATTTCAGAATTTCCAAGAGAATATTCCAGTCAACATAGTCATAAGCTTTCTCTAAGTCTACAAAAGCTACAAAAGTAGGTTTGCCTTTCCTTAACTTATCTTCTAAGATAAGTAGTCATGTCAGTATTACTAAGATAAGTAGTCATGTCAGTATTGTAGGTTTAACCTTAAACTACCCTACACGTGCCTCCTGGGTGGTGCTAATTGAGCATCAGTGATTACAGGCAGCCAGACTATCCATAGGATCTCCAGGCAATGACATATCAACTAAATAGCAGAAACAGTTCTTTTCAGAGCTCATTAAGAAGAAAAATTGGACCAACTATCAGACTACTCCAACTGAATATCGAAAGCATTAGCAAGGGAAAGTGTGACTACCTGTCAAAATTTTTGCTGGACAACAATATCGATGTCGTCGCCATTCAGGAAACTCGTGTTTCCAGCGAAGAAATATTCCCAAGCTGAGGTCGAATTCCTGGATATTCTGCACTTGGTGTAACTTACCACGAGGTGTATGGAATTGCTACGTATGTCCGTAACAACATAAACGAAGCTTCACTGATTTCTGTAAGTGTGGAGGCAGATATACATACAGTTGTCATACAACTGCACGGCGTTACTATTACAAATGTTTACAAAACACCCAAAACAACATGGCCCGATTTTGTCCCACACACAGCAGAACATCCTGCAATTTACATAGGAGACTTCAATAGTCACCACGAACTTTGGAAGTACTCTCAAAATGATGAAAATGGGAGCATGCTTGCAGAATGGGTCGTAGAGAATAATCTTCATCTAGTGTTTGATGCCAAAGATCAAAGCACTTTCAGGACAGCTGCTTGGGACAAAGGTTCAAATCCTGACTTTTGCTTTGTTAGCTGCCACGAAACTAGCTTTCCCATCAACATCACAAGGAAAGTGATAGATGCCTTTCCTCACAGCCAACACAGACCTGTAATAATACAAATTGGCTGCATGGTTCCTGTCATACGATCAGCTCCGCATGCTCGATGGAATTTCCAGAAAGCTGACTGGATGAAGTTTTCAACGGAAATAGGTAAGACCATTCGATGGATACCTCCATCACATGACAACTATCAACGCTTGATTGGTGCAGTAACAGCAACAGCTAAAAAGTGTATGCCAAGAGGATACCGAAAAGAATATGTTCCTGGATGGAATGATGAAAGTGAAACACTGTACCAACACTTCCAGCAAAGTGGTGACCCAGAGATTGCTACGGAACTATTGTCCAGCTTGGACATGTCTCGCAGGCAGAAATAGGCAGAAACATTCGAAAATATGGACTTCACCCACTCAAGCAGGAAAGCATGGAGTCTTCTGAGAAAACTGGAAGGAATTGCACTAACATGCAGAAAAAATTCCGAAGTAACACCAGACCAAATTGCTTCCCACATCATTACTACCTCAACAGTACCTCCTGCCAAGAAACATTCAAGACACATCAGACGACAGCTTCGTGACCTGAAAAGAAGGCATCTCCCTCATCTGAGTATACCCATCCCTTCACAGTTTCAGACATTGACTCTGGACTGAAGGACCTCAAACCTCTTAAGGCGCCTGGATTCGATGGTATCCATCCAGAATTCCTGATCCATATTGGAGGAAAAGCTAAGAAATAGCTGGCAGAATTCTTCACTGACATCCTGCTGACTGTTCAACTTCCATTGGAGTTTAAAAAGGCGAAAATAATACCTGTTCTGAAACCTGGCAAACCCAGCAACAAGGTAGAAAACTATCGCCCCATTGCCCTACTTAGCTGCTGCTACAAGGTTTTTGAAAGGCTAATATATAACAGAATAAGTAGCGCTATCATAGAGAACGTTCCAGTTGATCAGGCAGGTTTCAGACCAGGGCGTAGCTGCTGCGACCAAGTATTGTCTCTCACATCCTTCATAGAGTCAGGACAGCAAATGAAACAGAAAACATCTGTGGCATTTGTTGATCTAACTGCCACCTTCGACACTGTGTGGAGGGAAGGCCTTATCTACAAATTTCTCCGCATCATATCCTGCAGAACAATGGCTCGACTGATTAACAGCATGCTAAGTGATCGGAAGTTCCAGGTAATCACTGGAAGCAACATAAGTAAGGAGAGGAAGCTGAACAACGGATTGCCTCAAGGATCAGTTCTCTCACCCTTATTGTTCAACCTATATCTATCTGATGTACCTGACACTTCGTCCAGAAAATACTGCTATGCTGATGACCTGGCTCTAGCCGTAAGACACCAGAAAATGAACAGAAGAGATTCTAGCCAATGACCTGCCTGCATTAGATAATTAGTTCAAAATCTGGAGACTCCAACTCAGTCTGGGTAAAACAGAAGTGTGTTGCTTCCATCTAAATAATCGGTTGGCGAACTTAAAACTGGAAGTAAGTTTCAGAGACAGAATTCTTCGTCATAACTGGAACACAAAATATCTTGGTGTCATCCTGGATCGTACAGTATGCTTCAAACAACACCTTCTTAACTTAGCTCAAAAGTTGAGGACTCGAAACAACATCCTCCATAAGCAATGCGGAACTACCTGGGGATCTTCAGCAACCACCCTGCGATCTTCAACTCTGGGTTGGTGTACTCAAGTGCTGAGTATTGTGCACCTGTTTGGATGAACAGTCATCATACAAGGCTTGTTGATACCCAGCTGAATACGACAAAGAGCAGAATATCTGGCACAATCAGATCTACTCTAGTTTATTGGCGTCCACTTTTAACCGGTATAATGCCTCCTGGTCTACGCAGATGTACTGCCCTTATGTGAGAGTTCCACAAGATCTCCAGGAATTCTAACCTACCCGTACATAGCGACCTGCCACTTTTAAATCGCGAGAGGCTCAAATCAAGCCATCCAACTTTGTGCGATGCTGCTGACATGGTTGCTAAGGATTTCAAACCTATTGAAGAATGGAAAGGTTGGTGGGAAGCAGTGACAGATGTGTACCTGCATAACATCTTCTCAGGTGCTAAACTTCCAAGTGGATTCGACCTACCACGCAAGACCTGGACTACTCTCAGCAGAATTTGTACCGGCCATGGCCGATGCAGGGATGCTCTCTTTAAGTGGAAGAAGCTGCCTGATCCAGGCTGTGACTGCGGGACTCCATACCAGACTGTTCACCACATTGTCAGTGAATGCAGGATTCGAGCCTATCACGGCGCCAAAGAGGACTTCCTGCTAGCAACTCCAGATGCAGTGCGCTGGAGTGAAGGACTGGATATTCAGTTGTAAAGACAAACTTAAGTTTCTTGTGTGTCAATATGCACATATGTATATGTAACTTAATTTCATGATATGTCTGTATTAGCCATACGCTACATAAATAGATGTCAGTATTGTCTCGCGTGTTCCTACATTTCTCTGGAATCCAAACTGATCATCCCGAAGATTGGCGTCTACCAGTTTTTCCATCCTCCTATAAAGATTTAGTCTTAGTATTTTGAAATCATGGATTGTTAAAGTGATAGTTAATATTCACACCATGTAGCAACTCTTTTCCTTGTAACTGAAATTATTACATTCTTCTTGAAGTCTGACGATATTTCGCATGTCTTATACCTCTTGCGGAACGGATGGAATATTTTTGTCATGGCTGGATCTCCCAAGGCTGTCAGTAGTTCTGACGGAATGTCGTCTACTCCCGGGCCTCTTTTCGACTTGGATCTTTAAGTGCCCGGTCAAATTCTCCTCGCAGTATCATTTCTCTCATCAACATTTTCAGCATTGTCAAATGCTTTCTCTAAGACTACAAATGCTGTAAACATTGGTTTACTTTTCCTTAACCTATCTTCTAAGGTAAGTCGTAAGGTCAGTATTGCATTATTTCTCGGAACCCAATCTGGTCTTTCCGAAGGACAGCTTGTACCACTTTTTCCATTCCTCTCTAAAGAATTTGTCTCATATTTTGCAGTCATGGTTTGTTAAACTGATAGTTAATATTCACACCAGTCAGCAACTGCTTTCTTTGGAATTATTACATTCTTCTTGAATGCCGTCGGTATACTGCCTGTGTTATTCATCTTGCACACATGATGGAAGAGTTTTCTCATAGCTGACTTTCCCAAGGTTATAAATAGTTCTGATGGAGTGCCGTCCACTCCCGGGCGCTCTTTCAAATTCTTCTCGCAGTATCAAGTCTCCCATCTCATCTCCATCTACACAATCTTCCATTTCTATAATATTGCCTTCAAATTCGTCTCCGTTGTACAGACCATCTGTCTACTCCATACACCTTCCAGATTTCCCTTCTTTGCTTAGGACTCCTTTCCACCTGAACGCTTGATATTCATAAGCAGTTTCTCTTTCCTCCAAAGGCCTCTTTTATTTCAAGAAAAGGAGCTAAACATCTTTCCCCCAGCGAAATATGCTTCTAAAGTCCTCTAGCGTTTCTTGCGTACCCATTTCGCATTTTCTGTTTATCTCATTTTTTACACGTTTGTATTCCCTTTCACCTACTTCGTTTGCTACATTTTTATATTTTCACCATTCTTCAGTTAAATATCTCCTGTGTTATCCAAGGATTTCTGCTTTAACTTGACTTTTTACCTATTTGTTCCTCTGTCGCCTTCACTGTTTCATCCCTCAAAGCTACCAATTCATCTTCTACTGTTTTCCTTTACCCTGCTGTAGTCAATCGTTACTGAATGCTCCCTCCGAAACTCTCAATAACGTCTAGTTCTTTCAACTTCTCCAAGTCCCACCTCATTAATGCCCCACCATTATCCAACTTCTTCAGTTCTGATATACAATTCACAACCAGGAAGTTGTGGTCCTGCCCCCACATTTCAAATATAGAACTGAAACTCGAACAGTAGTTAACTGTTGTTATTCCGAAAGGGAACACAAAATTTCATGGCGAGTAGTATATGGAAATGACTTTATTGATTCATAGGTTGTTGTGTGACTTTAATGATCTGCGTAGCGTACAAGCGCTTGTCTGTGACTGCAACCAACAGGCGACAAGAGAGCTGACAGACATGTGGTAAACACCTCAGCACGAGAACACGTTTTCCATGGTAGACCAGTCAACGAACTCAAAAGAAAAGTCGACTGGGCAAAAATTTTTGTAGTTGCAAATTTTTTTTCGGTGGTAGGGAGGAGTCTCATGAACAACATACTAAAAATCACTAGTAAGGACCGTGTAAAGGTCACATTTTTAGGTTTGTCTTAAATATGTCGAAAATCGCGGCATATAGCGAATATATTTCCCAGTACAAAATTAAACGACATTAAACTTCTTACAAACAACTGTCCGTTGCATTTTTTCTCTCGGCCTAATAGTTTGTGGGGAAGTTGTTGAGCTTCAGATGTTTCAGCACAAGTCCAAAAATACATTACATCAGAATACCGTTCCAGATTAGGAAGGCAAAGAGTATGTGGTAAGTAAATAGAATAGCTAATTCAAGGATAAAATGAAAACCATATGGTCAGTTGTGAAGGAAGTGTCTGGTCAGCAACACAAGGTCGGCAATATAAAGTCAGTTCGTAGTAAAAATATTTCTGTTACTGATAAATCAGATATATGTACAGTATTTAACAATCATTTTCTGAGCATTGCTAGTGAATTAGATAAAAATTTAGCTTCTACATGGAATCATATATCTCTTTTGGCAAATGCCTTTCCGAGACTGATGTCTGAAATACTCCCATGTGACACAGACAAGGGGGAGACTGAGTCAATAATTAAATCACCCTAGACTAAGGACTCATGGATATGATGGAGTACCTAGCAGAATGTTAAAGTACTGTGCTGTGCATGTTAGCCCTGTATTTAGCTGTATTTGTAATTGTTCCTTCTGGAATGGTCAGTTTCCTGAACGATTCAAGTATGCAGTAGTAAACCGCTTTATGAAAAGGGCGAAAGGGATAATGTAGACAATTTTAGACCTATTTCTATGCCCTCAGTGTTTGCTGAAGTTATTGAAAAGGCTGTTTATATAAGGATAATTTACCATTTTATATCACACGATTTGCTATCAAATGTACAGTACGGCTTTAGAAGTCGTTTAACAACTGGAAATGCTGTATTCTCTTTTCTCTGTGAGGTACTGGGTGGGTTAAACAAAAATATTCGAACCGTAGGCATATTTTTTGATTTAACTAAGGCATTTGATTGTGTTGGTCACAAAATATTGCTCCAGAAGTTGGAACATTACGGAATACGGGGAGTAGCTTACAATCGGTTCAGCTCTTACTTTAGCAAAGACAGCAAAAGGTCATTATTCACAGAGTTGAGAATGGTTGTGATGTGAGGTCTGAGTGGGGTACAGTAAGTGGGGGTTGCCCCAGGGATCAGTGTTGGGGCCTCCTGTTCGTCATTTATGTAAATGGTATGCCTTCTAGTATTATGGGTAACTCTAAAATATTTTTGTTTGCTGGTGACACTAGCTTGGTAGTAAAAGATGGTGTGTGCAACATTGACTCGGTTTCAAATAGTGCAGTTCATGACATAAGTTCATGGCTTGTAGAAAATAAAGTAACGCTAAATCACGGTAAGACAGTTTTTACAGTTTCTAACACACAATTCAATAAAACCTCTTGTTTTAATTTCACAGAATGGGCATATGATTAGTAAAGCTGAACAATTTAAACTTCTAGTTGTTCAGATAGATAGTAAACTGTCGTCAGGATCTTGTTCAAAGACTTACGGCTGTCATTTTTACTATTCGAACGGTATCTGAAGTGAGTGATCGTTAGACACGAAAATTAGTCTACTTTGCTTTTTTTTCATTCGCTTCGTTGGATAGTATTATATTTGGGGTAACTCTTCCCATTCTAAAAGGGTATTTTTGGCTTAGAAACAGGCGGTTCTGGCAATAAATAGTGTAAGTTTACGAACCTCTTGTCGATCCCTGTTCACGGGTCTGGGTATTTTGACATTGGCCTCTCAATATATATATATATTCCTTACTGTCATTTCTTGTTAACAATATTAGCTTATTCCCGAGAGTAAGCAGCTTTCACTCAGTTAACACTCGACAGAAATCAAATCTGCATTTAGATCGGACTTCCTTAATCTTGTGCAAAAAGGTGTGCAGTATACTGCTGCATCCATTTTCAATAAGCTACCACTCGAATCCAAAAATCTTAGCAGTAATCCACGCGCTTTCAAATCGAAACTGAAGAGTTCTCTCATGGGTCATTCCTATTCTGTCGAGGAGTTCCTTGAAAAAGTAAGCGATTCTTGTTGTGCTGTTGATTGCGTTTACTTAATCTTATGGCTTGACTTTTTTCTGTTTAGTAAACATTTTATTTTTATCTGTTGTTACTTGTATGTTGTAATTTCCTGTACTGACAGGTTCCATGACCTTGGAGATTTGTTCCTCAATTTGGTCCTACGGAACTTGACGTGTAATTAAATAAATAAATGATCAGTCGTGTCCATCAGACGTAGTGACATCCAACTTGTGAGATATATTGTCGATGTGTGGCTAGTGGCTCTACTCAGTGCAACTCACTTAGCAAGTGCAAGCAATTCCCGAATGTAGCAGATTTATGCAGTCTACGAGAAGCATAATTAATGGTGAGACAAGTGCAGTAACTTTCTAATCATTCATTAATTCAGCCCAAAGTGACCGTAGCTGCGTTACATGGCTTTATAATATGCTGTCAGCGACAGACGGTAGCAAGATGCCACATTTACCATACTATCTCTTTCCCACAAACACTACATAGGTTGCTGACATCATCAAACTTACAAATTAAGCCCTTCTCAACCACTGTTTGTACAAACATATATAACATTAAAGCACACACGACACCTATAAACAGGTACTCACATGTTGTTGTTGTTGTGGTCTTCAGTCCTGAGACTGGTTTGATGCAGCTCTCCATGCTACTCTATCCTGTGCAAGCTTTTTCATCTCCCAGTACCTAATGCAACCTACATCCTTCAGAATCTGCTTAGTGTATTCATCTCTTGGTCTCCCTCTACGATTTTTACCCTCCACGCTGCCCTCCAATACTAAATTGGTGATGCCTTGATGCCTCAGGACATGTCCTACCACCCGATCCCTTCTTCTGGTCAAGTTGTGCCACAAACTTCTCTTCTCCCCAATCCTATTCAATACTTCCTCATTAGTTATGTGATCTACCCATCTAATCTTCAGCATTCTTCTGTAGCACCACATTTCGAAAGCTTCTATTCTCTTCTTGTCCAAACTATTTATCGTCCATGTTTCACTTCCATACATGGCTACACTCCATACGAATACTTTCAAAAATGACTTCCTGACACTTAAATCAATACTGGATGTTAACAAATTTCTCTTCTTCAGAAACGCTTTCCTTGCCATTGCCAGCCTACATTTTATATCCTCTCTACTTCGACCATCATCAGTTATTTTGCTCCCCAAATAGCAAAACTCCTTTACTACTTTAAGTGTCTCATTTCCTAATCTAATTCCCTCAGCATCACCCGACTTAATTAGACTACATTCCATTATCCTTGTTTTGCTTTTGTTGATGTTCATCTTATATCCTCCTTTCAAGACACTGTCCATTCCATTCAACTGCTCTTCCAAGTCCTTTGCTGTCTCTGACGGAATTACAATGTCATCGGCGAACCTCAAAGTTTTTATTTCTTCTCCATGAATTTTAATACCTACTCCGAATTTTTCTTTACTGCTTGCTCAATATACAGATTGAACAACATCGGGGAGAGGCTACAACCCTGTCTTACTCCCTTCCCAACCACTACTTCCCTTTCATGTCCCTCGACTCTTATAACTGCCATCTGGTTTCTGTACAAATTGTAAATAGCCTTTCGCTCCCTGTATTTTACCCCTGCCACCTTTAGAATTTGAAAGAGAGTATTCCAGTCAACATTGTCAAAAGCTTTCTCTAAGTCTACAAATGCTAGAGACGTAGGTTTGCCTTTCCTTAATCTTTCTTCTAAGATAAGTCGTAAGGTCAGTATTGCCTCACGTGTTCCAGTGTTTCTTCGGAATCCAAACTGATCTTCCCCGAGGTTGGCTTCTACTAGTTTTTCCATTCGTCTGTAAAGAATTCGTGTTAGTATTTTGCAGCTGTGACTTATTAAGCTGATAGTTCGGTAATTTTCACATCTGTCAACACCTGCTTTCTTTGGGATTGGAATTATTATATTCTTCTTGAAGTCTGAGGGTATTTCGCCTGTTTCATACATCTTGCTCACCAGATGGTAGAGTTTTGTCAGGACTGGCTCTCCCACGGCCGTCAGTAGTTCCAATGGAATATTGTCTACTCCGGGGGCCTTGTTTCGACTCAGGTCTTTCAGTGCTCTGTCAAACTCTTCACGCAGTATCGTATCTCCCATTTCATCTTCATCTACATCCTCTTCCATTTCCATAATATTGTCCTCAAGTACATCGCCCTTGTATAGACCCTCTATATACTCCTTCCATCTTTCTGCTTTCCCTTCTTTGCTTAGAACTGGGTTTCCATCTGAGCTCTTGATATTCATACAAGTCGTTCTCTTATCTCCAAAGGTCTCTTTAATTTTCCTGTAGGCGGTATCTATCTTAGCCCTAGTGAGATAGGCCTCTACGTCTTTACATTTGTCCTCTAGCCATCCCTGCTTAGCCATTTTGCACTTCCTGTCGATCTCATTTTTGAGACGTTTGTATTCCTTTTTGCCTGTTTCACTTACTGCATTTTAATATTTTCTCCTTTCATCAATTAAATTCAGTATTTCTTCTGTCACCCAAAGATTTCTACTAGCCCTCGTCTTTTTACCTACTTGATCCTCTGCTGCCTTCACTACTTCATCCCTCAAAGCTACCCATTCTTCTTCTACTGTATTTATTTCCCCCATTCCTGTCAATTGCTCCCTTATGCTCTCCCTGAATCTCTGTACAACCTCTGGTTATTTTGGTTTATCCAGGCCCCATCTCCTTAAATTCCCACCTTTTTGCAGTTTCTACAGTTTTAATCTACAGGTCATAACCAATAGATTGTGGTCAGAGTCCACATCTGCCCCTGGAAATGTCTTACAATTTAAAACCTGGCTCCTAAATCTCTGTCTTACCATTATATAATCTATCTGATACCTTTTAGTATCTCCAGGGTTCTTCCATGTATACAACCTTCTTTCATGATTCTTAAACCAAGTGTTAGTTATGATTATGTTGTGCTCTGTGCAAAATTCTAGAAGGCGGCTTCCTCTTTCATTTCTGTCCCCCAATCCATATTCACCTACTATGTTTCCTTCTCTCCCTTTTCCTACACTCGAATTCCAGTCACCCATGACTATTAAATTTTCGTCTCCCTTCACAATCTGAATAATTTCTTTTATTTCATCACACATTTCTTCAATTTCTTCGTCATCTGCAGAGCTAGTTGGCATATAAACTTGTACTACTGTAGTAGGTGTGGGCTTCGTATCTATCTTGGCCACAATAATGCGTTCACTATGCTGTTTGTAGTAGCTTACCCGCATTCCTATTTTCCTATTCATTATTAAACCTACTCCTGCATTACCCCTATTTGATTTTGTGTTTATAACCCTGTAGTCACCTGACCAGAAGACTTGTTCCTCCTGCCACCGAACTTCACTAATTCCCACTATATCTACCTTCAACCTATCCATTTCCCTTTTTAAATTTTCTAACTTACCTGCCTGATTAAGGGATCTGACATTCCACGCTCCGATCCGTAGAACGCCAGTTTTCTTTCTCCTGATAACGACATCCTCTTGAGTAGTCCCCGTCCGGAGATCCGAATGGGGGACTATTTTACCTCCGGAATATTTTACCCAAGAGGACGCCATCATCATGTAATCATACAGTAAAGCTGCATGCCCTCGGGAAAAATTACGGCTGTAGTTTCCCCTTGCTTTCAGCCGTTCGCAGTACCAGCACAGCAAGGCCGTTTTGGTTATTGTTACAAGGCCAGATCAGTCAATCATCCAGACTGTTGCCCTTGCAACTACTGAAAAGGCTGCTGCCCCTCTTCAGGAACCACACGTTTGTCTGGCCTCTCAACAGATACCCCTCCGTTGTGGTTGCACCTACGGTACGGCTATCAGTATCGTTGAGGCACGCAAGCCTCCCCACCAACGGCAAGGTCCATGGTTCATGGGGGGGCCACATAATAAACTGAAAAACACTCCACCATATAAACACGAGCTCAGTGAAGTTATTTTATCTACTTGCAAGGGTGTGTTGAAAACTATAGCCTCCGAACTGTTTGTCTAAAGGAGGATTGCAACTTTAATAGTGGCAACTATTTATTTACAGCTCGAAGAAAATAGATACGTGTTTCAACGTTTTACTGACCATCAAAGTAGTCACCAGCATTGTGTATAACCAGTTGCCAGCGATACTCTTGGCAGTGCCAATTGTGTTGACTGTTGGAGCAGCGCGGTCTATTGCCCGACGAATTTGTAGCAGTTCTGAAGCATAATTTCGCTAGATATCTAGGTTTTTTGAGACATTAAAAAAACCTAAAAATGTAATAACAAACAGAAAAGTTCTTGTACTTGATCTGCACACTGCCTTAACATTGTGCGCCTCATTTTTTTGTCTGGAAATTTGACGGACGAATTTATCCTCTCGTTATTATTAGAGATTCCGCTCAACGGCTGCCGAGGCACATTTTTCCGAGGATGCATGATATTCGTTCATCAGACCCAGACCTCAGAACTGGAAGCAATAACCAATCGCGGAAACTTCGTGGTTTTTTTGGAAGTATCGACGTGCTACGGGAGTAGTCTCTATTCATGTGCAATATCTGTAAGGACCTAATACCCAAAATTGAACCTTAATGAGGAAAGCAGGACAGTGACAAGCCAAAGAGTATCAGTCACGGTAAATAACCTCAAAGACATCCCCACAAATCGTAATTGTATTGTTGGTACAGAGCAGTATACCCTTCCTCGGAGACGCACGTGATTCAAGCCATTCGACACATGATGTCGAACCGGTGTTCGGACTTAGTGATCAGAGTCGTATAGATTTCGTCGAACTTTCATAAAACGACGTTTCCGCTCTGTTTTGGATGAAAAAATCCTCAAGCTTCTTGAAGCAGTATAAGGCCACGAAGTGCCGCTTCAGAGCTTCGACAAAAGTTTCGTGACACGGGTAATGTTTTCACAGAGTCCACTTTGAGTAGAACGCCCACTCAGACTTCTGCGTCTGTTGTGTTTATTTCAGTAATAATGGACAATTTCTCTATACAGTTGTGTTACGTAATTTATTTTGATGTGCAGTCAGATTGACTGCACCAAGCATGAAACAGCCTCAAAATTACACTCGTGTGGGAGCTGATTGATGTGTTGGCAAATGTGCCAACACCTTGTAGATAGAGGAGGCCGAAATGGAAGCTATCTAACGCAGACGGGCGTGAATTCTGGAACAGGATAATTAGTGAATGCTAATAAGAAAAGTATGCAGCTCCTCGAATACTTAACTTTATTCGATCCTTGTGGTACATCGCTCTTGATAATACAAATAAGACTATCTTCAGATACGGTTAATGGCGCCTTGCTAGGTCGTAGCCATGGACTTAGCTGAAGGCTATTCTAACAGTCTCTCGGCAAATGAGAGAAAGGCTTCGTCAGTGTAGTCGCTAGCAAAGTCGTCGTACAACTGGGCGAGTGCTATATTGTATCTCGAGACCTGCCTTGTGGTGGCGCTCGGTCTGCGATCACACAGTGGCGACACGCGGGTCCGACATGTACTAAATGGACCGCGGCCGATTTAAGCTACCACCTAGCAAGTGTGGTGTCTGGCGGTGACACCACACTGATGATGGACTACACAGTCAATTGTACATGAACTAAACATAAAAATGAACTGTGTGAGACAGCGGTATGCGTAAATTGACACTGTCACTGGGAAAAAATTGACTGTACTAGTCCAATACAAGGTCTACTAAAAGTAACGTATCCATTGCAGGAATAACATCTGTCCATAAATAAACGACGACTGCAGACCTGTAAAGCTTTCTCAGGAGCTGTATTTTTTTTTCCGCCAAATCGTGTATCGGATACTCTAGCAGTTAATCTGTACGTTAGATGCCCGAGAGTGTATGTTCCACTGACGACAATACATTGAGAAGCTCGTGTGTTGTGGAGTCGACAACACTGAGATTGGACCATGAATCAACAAAAGACTGTGCTCTTCATAGGTGAATCCAGCTTCAGTTTGCCGATTGCGGACAAATTCTCGTTGCTAATTAGTCTAACAGGATGTCCTAGGTGGTGTGGTTAGACTTTAGTAGAATTGTTGGAGCTCCAAAGTGTTTGCCAATAAAACGTAACCTTTCGTCCACCTTCCCCACAACATTTTCTGTGTGATGGTTGCAACTGAAGCACTTCATAACTGTAATTCGAACGCAATTAATTGAATCGACTACCTTAAATTTGTATTATTTATCGCATAACCGAAATTTAAAGGATTGTTTTTTTTTTTTTTTTTGGTGTTGGTGTTATCATGTGGAGGACCTCGCAGTTTTCACTGTTTAGGATCAAACGCCGCTTTTCGCACTGGATGCTGCTTACTGTCTGTTTGACCTTATCCTGAGTAAGTAACTGGTATGGTCTCGGTATTAATGCCCCGAAAATATTCTCCTTGTTAGACTAAATTTTGACAAATGAATGAACAGCATCGCCGTCCATTATTAATGTAATGGGTAGTAGTCAAAACTTTCAGCGCGCCACGGAAAATATGAAGGGATGTTTAAATAATACAAAATTACGGCTAAGTCGTTCAGTCATTCTAACCCAATCTGAAATTTTGTGTTTATCCTACAGAGAAAACCCCTCCGATTCAGATGAAAATTGCATTTTCAACGGCTTACCATTCGTAAGAAGCATGAATCATTAAAGCCGCTCTCGACATATTCAAGACTGTACACGGGTCTCGAAGTTCTCTGCAGTTAAAACATATTAATATTGGTCGTAATATGCATGAAAAGAAAGAGAAATTTTCTCTGCCAATGGCAGTTTATCGCGATAGTTCCGCTGAAGGCAGTACGTATTCAATGAATTGTGCGATCGTCAACCACGAACCTAGACACAGATAAATGAGCACATAGGAATTGAGCATAACGAATAATTTGTGAATGACTTTAGAACGGAATAATTAAGGAGAAATCTGAAATGCATTCCTGTGATTACTCGATAGATAAATATGAAAAATCTTAACAAAGTTACAAATGCCCTGCAAGGGACCACGAGAGAATGCAAGACCAAAATACCCCATTACTCTTAAATCCCCCTGATATTACAAATGAGTAAGAAAATAACGTGAACGGCGACCTGTAGCTATGTATGACATAATGAACGACACATACTGAACTTTCTACAATGAACAAAGTAATATTTGCGGAACTGAAATATCATGTAGTTGAATATTACGCCAAAGCACGGTAGCAAGTAACGCTCTCACCATAAATTCCTGAATGCTGCAATTCAGAAATGACCGATTCGGAAGTACACAAGACAGCAGCGTCTGAATTTAAGAAACAGAGCCATTTTAGCTGCAGTGACGTCTATGAGAGGAAGCAGCGTAAATCCAGGCCCAGGGTCAATGGGAGAGTACATTTGTGCGCTCATCTGTATGACCAAGCGATCTCAAACTTTATCCGCCCAGTTGTCTGATTGGTTTGGAGGGTTCGGTACTCAAACTCCACGATGCGATTCGATTTTACTACACAGCCAAAGATATGTGTAATTGTTTGTAGTATTCCACTCGCTTTCTCTTCTAGCAGAGATCTGTTGTTTGCAGTGACTACAACCAACTGGTCATCTGCGTAGGCGACAATCCCGTCTGGTCTGTCATCGCCATTTAGAATTTTGGGAGGGATTCGACTATTAAGTCCCAGAACATGGTGGCCGCAGGTCGACCCTTGAGGACCACGTTTAATAATTCTTTTAATTACTTCCCGCCCTCCATCTGCCTTTCGACTACTCAGTCTTTACAGCAGTCTAGGAAACCGTTGTACAGTGATTGCGGTACCTTCAGACGTCTTAACCTTTGAAACATTGCAGGCACAACAGGTTATTGAATTCCACGGTAATGTGAATAATTATTGCCATGGCTTATTTCTGTGTTGTGGTATTAACAATATGTAGAGCATGGTTGATGGCATCATCTATTGATTTGCCAGTTCTGATGCCGAATTGGTGTAGGCTCATGCCCTGGGAGAGCTGTGAGTTTGCGAGCGTTTACACAATAGCTCCTCCTGATTCTTTGCTAGGGCGTTTATTAAGCATATTGGTCTGAAAGTCTTTAGATATGAAGGATCCCTGTGTGCCGATATCTTAATAATGACTTCTCTGGAGGTTTTTCATTTTGTAAGTACCCTGTCCAGCCGTAAGGCATAGTTCAGTAACATTGTTAGGAACGGGGTGATCTGTGGTGCTAGTTTTTTCAGTTTTTCCGAGTGGATACCATCTGTTCCAGGTGCTTTCTTGTTTTTCAGCTCTGGGATTGGTAGCGAAACCTCTTCTTGTGCAAAAGGACAGGTGACGGTTGCAGAGTTGTATGGTTTGTGTAGGTTTTTCTCTTAGTGTTATATGATATTGCGTGTCTGCATCGATGACGTCGTCAAGGAGCAGTTTATACAGCAGAAACTCTGCTGTATTCCTCCATCTCCTCGTCACTGAGCCGTCGTCCTGCCTTAGCGTTCCCGGAACTAGTGGGGTTTTTGTCTTTTTTGTCAGTATTTTGTATGGTTCCCCCCCGTATATGATGCTCTGCTGTTACAAATCGTTCCCATTCTTGACTACGCGTGCTGTGTAGGGTTTGTCTGTATAAGTCTTGTGCATGCCTATATGCCTCAAGTCTTACTCGTCTGTTTCTAACTAGTATCGCCCTTTGACATAATTATCGTTTGCGAGTGGCATCTTGTTTGAGTCTCGTGAGATAGTTGGTCGGTGGTATTGGTGTGCCTTTTGTGTTCTTTGCCGTTGCTATTGATGTGTTTTGTGTTTATTGAACTACCTGTGTTAGCTTGTGTACTATTTTCTATACCTCCACTGATGTTTCGCAGATCTTATTGTTGGATAAATTCTGTTAATTTACTCCAATCTGCTTCATGGAACAATAAGTGTTTGGTGTGTGATTTGGTAGTTGAGTTCTGTGTACGAGTTAGTGTGTATATTATCATATTGTGGACACTACTGGTTATACTCGTGCTGTTGTGTACGATCCAGTTTGTTACGTATGCCATTGCTGCATTATTTGCTAGCGTAAAGTCGATATTACTGGTCATACCATCGAACCCTGCATATGCTGGTATACGTCCCTCTATATTCATTACATATAATTCTGTTTCTAGCATTAGGTCGGTGAATATGCGTTCCCTGTCACGTGCTCTGTCTGACTTCCAGAGGATGGATCGTCAATTAATGTTTGCACTTATCATCAATTTTGTGCCTCTGACATACACTGCTAGGTATCTGATGTCGTCTGCATACGGTTGTATTTGATGGCTATACTGTGACGTACCCATTGGTTATCTCTATGGTAACTAAATGTTGATTGCACAACTGTGTTACCTTAATTATGTTACAAGCTCTGTTTAAAATTACTATTGCAGCCTTACAGTCATTGCTGCCTGTTATTGAAGCAACATGTTTCGGCAGGCATATTAGTTCCCCATTTCCATTATAAGGTTCTTGTAAGCTCATGATGTCTGCCGGCAAATCTTGTGCTATTTCAGGGATTTCCGCGCTATCTGTCGTTTTTTCTATAATGCTATAAGATATTCATTTTTTGTCTATCCGTTCTGAGTGTTATACGTGTACAAAGCATTTGCTGCCTGTCTGTGAGTAATCGAAATATGTTCGTCCGTGTGTTGTTACATGATCTGTATACATTTTGTCCAATTCGAATGATTCCGACCTGTGTAGGCAAACCTGAAGCATGAGATCAAGCAGCGGCTCTGCTGATGTAGAAATATGCTCTGTTCTTAGGATGATTCTGTCTGGAAAACAGAGAGAATCACCCTATGGATGGCACAATCTAAGTAGCATCCGCTGCGCTGTCCACAGTATCTCTTCTTTCTGTAGCCTCCTTAAAAGTAAGTTAAATTCTAAGTTCTCGTAATTAAATGTAGCTGGCTTCTTGTTGATGCTGGTTTCTGTTGCGGTTTCTGCTGCGATACTAGATGGGTCGTCGTTCGGTGTTGGCCGTTGATTAGGAAAAATTTGAGATCTCTTTGGGGCATCACACGGTTAAACTTCATTTTGTCATAAGCTTCTTGAATGCTTTTTGCTTTCACATGTTTTTCATTGATGTTGGTGGTGCTTGCTGGTGTGGTGTCAGAGATGGTGCTGGTTTGTGCTGGACTGACTATATGTGCTATGGTGCCGTTGTTGATGTTTGGAGTGATGGTTGTTCCTAGATTCACGTTGCCATCGTTGCAAATGTCACATGTGTCTCCGTCAAACTTGTCCTCATCTAATTTGTCTACTTTCATAAGTCTGGGTTTGGTAGTTCTCGGTTTTGTATTGTTTTGTGACCTGATTGTTTCGGCTTATATTGATTCAAATACTATGTATCTGTCTATTCCTTGTTTCTTTTGTCTGGAATGGAGAATGAGTCCCGAGACAAATTTGACTGGTTTGATGTATTGTTCACATTTACGTGTGTCGTAGGGTTTTCCATGTGATGTTGATTCCACTTTGTGTGCGTCTTGCTGTGTGTGATGTGATGTACTTCAGTTGGATGAAACTGACAATTAGTATATCGGTTTTGTTTGTACATTTTCCTGGGTGAAATAATCGTAAGCTCATGTTCAAATTCATCTATCCCCTCGTTAATGTTACACTACTGGCCATTAAAATTGCTACGCCACGAATATGATGTGCTACAGACGCGAAACTTAACAGACAGGAAGAAGATGCTGTGGTATGCAAATGATTAGCTTTTCAGAGCATTCGCACAAGGTTGGCGCCGGTGGCGAGACTTACAACGTCCTGACATCAGGAAACTTTCCAACCGATTTCTCATACACAAACAGCAGTTGACCGGCGTTGCCTGGTGAAACGTTGTTGTGATACCTCGTGTAAGGAGCAGAAATGCCTACCATCACGTTTCCGACTTTGATAAAGGTCGGGTTGTAGCCTATCGCGATTGCGGTTTATCGTATCGCGACATTACTGCTCGTGTTGGTCGAGATTCAATGACTGTTTGCAGAATATGGAATCGATGGGTTCAGGACTGTAATACGGAACGGCGTGCTGGATCCCAACGGCCTCGTATCACTAGCAGTCGAAATGACAATGACAGGCATGTTATCCGTATGGCTGTAACGGATCGTGCTGCCACGTTTAGATCCCTGAGTCAACAGATGGGAACGTTTGCAAGGCAACAACCATCAACACGAACAATTCGACGACGTTTGCAGCAGCACGGACTATCAGGCCGGAGACCATGGCTGCGGTTACCCTTGACGCTGCATCACAGACAGGAGCGCCTGCGATGGTGTACTCAACGACGAACCTGGGTGCACGAATGGGACAACGTCATTTTTTCGGGTGAATGCAGGTTCTGTTTACAGGTTCATGATGGTCGCATCCGTGTTTGGCTACATCGCGGTGAACTCACATTGGAAGCGTGTATTCGTCATCGCCATACTGGCGTATCACCCGGCGTGATGATGTGGGGTGCCATTGGTTACACCTCTCGGCCACCTCTTGTTCGCATTGACGGCACTTTGAACAGTGGACGTTACATTTCAGATGTGTTACGACCCGTGGCTCTACCCTTCTTCGATCCCTGCGGAACCCTACATTTCAGCAGGATAATGAACGATCGCATGTTGCAGGTCCTGTACGGGCCTTTCTGGATACAGAAAATGTTCGACTGCAGCCCTGGCCAGCACATTCTCCAGATCTCTCACCAATTGAAAACGTCTGGTCAATGGTGGCCGAGCAACTGGCTCGTCACAATACGCCAGTCACTACTCTTGATGAACTGTGGTATCGTGTTGAAGCTGCATGGGCAGCTGTACCTATACACGCCATCCAAGCTCTGTTTGACTCAATGCCAAGGTATATCAAGGCCGTTATTACGGCCAGAGGTGGTTGTTCTGGCTATTGATTTCCAAGGATCTATGCATCCAAATTACGTGAAAATGTAATCACATGTCAGTTTTAGTATAATGTATTTGTCCAATGAATACCCGTTTATCATCTTAATTTCTTCTTGGTGTAGCAATATTAATGGCCAGTAGTTTATTTGGAAGTTTATCCAGTGGTGTAACTGTCTTTTGATTTGCGTTGTCACCTGATAATGGAGACACATCAGTAACCCTGCACCTGCTTCTCCATTTTTCAGACCCTGCTGCCTTGGTCCACCAGGCTGACTGGCAATATTTAGGGGCCACCAGCCACGGCTGCCCCAAACACGGTATATGGCTACCTCGCGCTGCAGCCACCACTTACTAAATTCTGATAGGCTCTATGAATTAAAACTAAAATATATTCACAATGTGTACACTTATCGTTATGCTATTTTCATCAGTCATAGTTGTATAAAATACTGCATCAGTCAACATGGTTTCCAGCTTTTAGTTTTCTTAATTATTACCCTTAATTGTTTAATTCGTTTGATTGTCAACTTGAGAGTGCTGAGGGTGTGTAGTGTTATGACAGCACACAGCCACATCTCAGGCTCACTACACACCTTGATTCATGAAAAAACAAGGCAAAGTTGTGCCTCGTCGACCCACACCACATGCCTCCAGTCAGACACCATTCAGTTTTCTTTGCTTTTCGGCCCATTGAAACCGTGCAACATTTCGTACTGCTATGAACAACGAACTGGTTTTCCTCTTAGTTTTCTGCCTAACCATACCCTTCGGAAACACCAAATATTCGGATATTATCAGCCAAATATTTGCGACAATTTCACTCAGCGCAGATTAATTTTTACTCTGAGGTTCCCGCCGATCCAAACGCTCGGGAATTCCGACGTAATAGGGAAAAAAAAAACAATCGTTTGTGACAATCCCACATACAAATACCATTGCTGCTTGTTGCACTAGCACCATCTGCTTTTTAATCAGACTGAAGTTACAAAATCGAAGAATATTATTCCTGTGGAACACACTCTTATATGTAAATAACATTAAATACTGCTGAACGTACATTTATTATATTAATAAGGAAGTCCCAGAATCTGTTACAAATCCATATATGAACACGAAAATATTACCATATAGCAAGACGTGACCTTAGTTCCACCGATTCCGTAACTCAAAAATGGCTCAAATGGTTCTGAGCACTATGGGACTTAACATCTATGGTCATCAGTACCCTAGAACTTAGAACTACTTAAACATAACTAACCTAAGGACAGCACACAACACCCAGCCATCACGAGGCAGAGAAAATCGCCGACCCCGCCGGGAATCGAACCCGGGAACCCGGGCGTGGGAAGCGAGAACGCTACCGCACGACCACGAGATGCGGGCCGGTAACTCAGAGCCTCTATTCGTTACACTACAGTGAGCTCAGACAACTTGAGATGTATCATCTTACAGTGTTCTTAAGGCTTTTACCATCAATGTATCATTAACTAACATTTAATTATAACTAGCCGTACCAAGAGTGACGTGTATATGATATGTCCAACTGGCCGTTGCCCTGAAAAGGCATATTGTCATAACACGAAACTTGTTGTATGAAAACAATAAAACATGACGAAATCCAATGTTCAACCTGTCTGCTACGGAGTTTTGCCGTAGCATCGAGTTACACTCTGACGTTGTGAACGCTATCTGATCAGAAAACCCTATTCATTTGCATCGTCGAGATGCAGTACGTTCGCCTTGTCACTCATTTAAAGCCTTCTCCAGTTGGCTGACTAAGGCGTCAGGGCCGGCCGGAGTGACCGAGCGGTTCTAGGAGCTACAGTCTGGAACCGCGCGACCGCTACGGTTGCAGGTTCGAATCCTGCCTCGGACATGGACGTGTATGATGTCCTTAGGTTAGTTAGGTTTAAGTAGTTCTAAGTTCTAGGGGACTGATGACGTCATAAGTTAAGCCCCTTAGTGCTCAGAGCCATTTGAACCATTTTAAGGCGTCAGCTTCAAAACGTCACCCGCAGCGCGCTTGACTCAGTTTGCTCATTACAGGACCCTGTCAACCCTGGAATGTAAGTAAGACTGTGGATTCCCTGAGTGTCTAATTGGCAAAGTACGATTGAAATTTAAGACACATTAAATCAAATGTGTTCTGTTCAATAGGTTATCAGGATTTTCTCTTTCACAATAATTTCACATATTTTAAGGAGGGTATACTCAAGGGTACAGAACAAGAGAAAAGTTAAGAACACAATTTTGTCCACAAATAATTACGAAAACTGTTGTAAACATCATCATCATCGTCATCAATATCACATTCGTCGTCATCAGCGCCACCACCATATCGACTGTTGGTCTGCTCTACATTATTCCACGAGTTTTGTTTGTCACCTACATACGTAAATGCTGCTGCACGTTTTCTAACGTTTCCTAACTTCAGTTATATCGCCTTCGTCTTTTCTTATGTTTTGGAACTTAGAAAGAATTTGCTTGTTCCACCTACCATCTACATGTCGCACCTACCTCCGTTTCATACTGTAATAATTACGTATTTTATGCCAGACTGTCCTCTGGTCAGTGTTTGTTTATACGTATTTCTTACAAATTCCCATCACCCATCTCTTCATTGCTCGCTGAGCAAGCCTGTGTTTTTGAAAGGCTTTCATGTCCATGTCCATGCACCACAGCCACAAGTAAGACGGTCGTAATTATGGGAATAGATACAGCGTAAATTACCTAATTTTATTCTTAGGCCGTTGCAGCTAAGTTTCTTTAAAAGAACGTAGTTTACTTGTACTGATTGTATCCCTGCAATTAACAAGTGCAGAAGTGCAGAAGTTGAATGTTACATTGTAATGTAAACGTGCAATGTAATACACATTTCTTTTATCTCAGGAAAGAACTTCATTGATGTGCTAGTAGAAGTAGGCGGCCGAGAAATCCTTGAGGCTCTTTTTTATTACGAACTATAATCTTTAATGGTTTCTGACAAGTTATTGACAAATTATTGTATTTTCGGAAAAGATCATTTTTGTAGAAAAAATAGTACCGTCATTTCTTACATTGTCTTTTATTTGTACAGGGTAATCTAAAATTCCTATACAGGCGTCTGGGGTTGCACAAGGGACATAGGACGAAGTTTTGATGAGGGACCCATGACCGAAAATGCACCGTTTCGATATAGAACCAACACGAAGGTCGGGTCACTTTCAAGTCTCGCACTTCACGGTACGTGCACAAGCTGAGAAGAGCACACCGGCGTCAGTTCCCTTGTAATTATGACATCACACAACACTTTCGTCTGCCTACCAGCAACGGCTGCAAAAAAAGTGGTAAGTTCGAAACTAAGAGGGTTGACTGTGGTTCTCCACGGAGGTGCCGCACTTAACGTCTTTGATCAGGATGCCCTATTGTCTAAATTACGTGCATACCATGAAGTGGGAAATTTTTAAGTGATCCGATACTCAAACTAATTTTATATCCAAATAGTATATTTCTAGACATGGGTTCACATCAAAATTTCATCTACTGAGGCGCCTCTACAACGCTTAGAAGCCTGTAATAGGAATTTTGAATCACCCTGTAGATAAAATATCACTTTCCAAGCATCGTACGTTTTGCAGTTCGGCTAGTGAAGTTTCATTTATTCTGTTATTACCACCTGGAGAGCTGGCCTCAGATTTTACTTCACTTTTACTGATTATCTGACTTTACTGGATTTATAATTTTTTACTGTCTTTTATTGCATCACCTATTAATGAAATCTGGAAAATCTAGCTGATAGCTCATAGCTTACTTTTTATTTCACCTTTCATTTCTTTATTTGTAGTCCTCTATGAGGATTTTCTTGAATAAATACACTAATTAACTGTCCCCTAGTTTGCATCAAACAAATTTTCACTTTTTCCCTAGCGATTCAGGTTTCTATGGCAGATTGATCCTGATAAGATATACACTCCTGGAAATTGAAATAAGAACACCGTGAATTCATTGTCCCAGGAAGGGGAAACTTTATTGACACATTCCTGGGGTCAGATACATCACATGATCACACTGACAGAACTACAGGCACATAGACACAGGCAACAGAGCATGCACAATGTCGGCACTAGTACAGTGTATATCCACCTTTTGCAGCAATGCAGGCTGCTATTCTCCCATGGAGACGATCGTAGAGATGCTGGATGAAGTCCTGTGGAACGGCTTGCCATGCCATTTCCACCTGGCGCCTCAGTTGGACCAGCGTTCGTGCTGGACGTGCAGACCGCGTGAGACGACGCTTCATCCAGTCCCAAACATGCTCAATGGGGGACAGATCCGGAGATCTTGCTGGCCAGGGTAGTTGACTTACACCTTCTAGAGCACGTTGGGTGGCACGGGATACATGCGGACGTGCATTGTCCTGTTGGAACAGCAAGTTCCCTTGCCGGTCTAGGAATGGTAGAACGATGGGTTCGATGACGGTTTGGATGTACCGTGCACTATTCAGTGTCCCCTCGACGATCACCAGTGGTGTACGGCCAGTGTAGGAGATCGCTCCCCACACCATGATGCCGGGTGTTGGCCCTGTGTGCCTCGGTCGTATGCAGTCCTGATTGTGGCGCTCACCTGCACGGCGCCAAACACGCATACGACCATCATTGGCACCAAGGCAGAAGCGACTCTCATCGCTGAAGACGACACGTCTCCATTCGTCCCTCCATTCACGCCTGTCGCGACACCACTGGAGGCGGGCTGCACGATGTTGGAGCGTGAGCGGAAGACGGCCTAACGGTGTGCGGGACCGTAGCCCAGCTTCATGGAGACGGTTGCGAATGGTCCTCGCCGATACCCCAGGAGCAACAGTGTCCCTAATTTGCTGGGAAGTGGCGGTGCGGTCCCCTACGGCACTGCGTAGGATCCTACGGTCTTGGTGTGCATCCGTGCGTCGCTGCGGTCCGGTCCCAGGTCGACGGGCATGTGCACCTTCCGCCGACCACTGGCGACAACATCGATGTACTGTGGAGACCTCACGCCCCACGTGTTGAGCAATTCGGCGGTACGTCCACCCGGCCTCCCGCATGCCCACTATACGCCCTCGCTCAAAGTCCGTCAACTGCACATACGGTTCACGTCCACGCTGTCGCGGCATGCTACCAGTGTTAAAGACTGCGATGGAGCTCCGTATGCCACGGCAAACTGGCTGACACTGACGGCGGCGGTGCACAAATGCTGCGCAGCTAGCGCCATTCGACGGCCAACACCGCGGTTCCTGGTGTGTCCGCTGTGCCGTGCGTGTGATCATTGCTTGTACAGCCCTCTCGCAGTGTCCGGAGCAAGTATGGTGGGTCTGACACACCGGTGTCAATGTGTTCTTTTTTCCATTTCCAGGAGTGTACATAGATATTTATCTACATTCTAAAATATTCATCAGCATGAGCTGATTCTTATTTCTGCACCCTCTTTACCGAGGTTTCAGTTTCACAAAGGCAAGTGCGAACGTATCGATTTCATTTATGTAATTACACAAAACATTAAGCAAGGTTTTAAATTCGCATTAGTAGTGCTTCTCAATATATATCGAAGCCTTATTACATAGTCTAATGTTTGAAAATAAATTCTCGTTTAGAATAGCTTCCTGTGCTCTTTAACAATCACTATTTCCATCAGCGATGGGTGAAGTAGTAGAATGCATTCACAGTGCAGATGGAAGAAAAGAAACATTCCATCACTGGCGTGAGACTCTCAACTTGTAAAATGAAAGACCATTCAGTATGATAGATTTTGCTGTCATGGAATGCTTGTGTGTACTACTTAGGACATATATAATGAAAATTTGTGTGGCTATGGAGCTGACAGCACCCAATAGAACCCATGCCTCCTTAACGCCACAACCCAAGATCCAACATGGTGGTAGCAGGAATTTCAAAAATCCAGGAAGGTTAAGCCCAGTTGTGCGTGCGGCTAGCACAATCCAAATTGGTGCCATATACAAAAGCATTCAAACGCCTTGAATTGTGTAAACTGATCTAGTGTCACAATGTTTTTCCACATGTAAAATTCTGTACTATTTATCAAAAATACGTAACCTTCATCAGGCAGACAAACACAATGCTTATCTCATGTGTCAGAATGTTATTTCAACATCTAAAATGCCTGCATTATCTATCCAAGGTATGTAAAGGTACTGATAACAGTGGTGTAACAATATTTTCATGTCTAAACTGTGCATTTTATTTATCAAAATTACGTAATCTACCTAAGCGACACACACACACAACTTTAACGTCAATATTATTTCCACATCTAAAATGTCTGCCAAAAACACGTAAGGATATTGGCAATACTGGTGTAACTTGCGGTATTTCCGTATCTAAAATGCCTCTGTCATTTATCAAAAATACATGAACTTTAATAACAGGCACACAATGCTACTTCCATGTCTAAAATGCCTGTTAAAATATATATAAAGATACTACAACACTGGTGTAACTTACACTGTTGCTATGACTAAAATTTTTGTGTATTATTTATCAAAATACAAGCGACACTACTCATGTAACTTAAAGGTTAACACTTAGTAACAAGCTAACTTTAATCTTTGTACCAAATTTTATCTTTATAGCACACATAGTCTAAGGCAGAATGGAGCTCTAAATGAAATATTCCCACTTCTAATTGGTTTGTATTGTTGTTCTATAACTGTACATAGCACATGTTGCTAAAATAAAATGCTAAAGAGGCAAGGGCGTAATAGTTGCCAGTTCCTCTTATGCTATCTTGCTGGTGGTACAAAAAACCAACTTTCATCACCTGACAAAACACTATTTGAAATGTGGAGAAGGTAAACCATCATTTTTACAATAGAAAAATATAACTGACGTTATTGACTGGTTAATACAGCTTTTTTGTTGTTTACCTACCTGTGATTGAGTTCCACTAGTGCACAAATATAAGCATCCAAGAAAAATCTGTGAGATTTACTGATTTGAATCATGGTACTGAGGCTCTCTAAAAAACGTTTTTAGACCACATCTCCACTACTAGCATGTTTATCCACTGTCTCACTTTATGACACTTAGGTACAACAAAGAATACTAAAAATGATGGATTTTGGCGAGATCTCTAATAAATTACTTCAATTGAACTGCATGTTTTTGTAACATTCAAATGTAAATTCAAAATGTATTATATACATTGTGTTAGTCTCGTAAATACTGATGGACAAGATCCCACACAAATATCTGATTATAAACGAAAAATATATCTTTAACACAAGAATAAAATTTGTGTATTATTTACCACGATATGTAAATATTTCGTCTATCTTTGCCAAACACATGAGACACTACTGTTGTAATTTAATTGTTCTGTAAAGCACTGTGAGCCGAGGACAGTGATATTAATCGGTAATTAAATACAGGCTAATGGTAAGTGTTTAATCTTGAACTTAAAGATATAAAAGAACTCGTTGCTGAATTCTGACATTTTTCTAAAGAGATGAAGCAATCGCCCTCCACTCGAAAATTGTGTTATAAGATATTACAGGATAGCTTGCCGCCAGTGTTTATGCGGACTTTGCATCGTAAGTATTGACGGTGTTTTTCTTCAACGCTGCTTTTAACATCGTCTAAACAGTATCTACGTATGCAGAGAAATGAGCTGGTGATCAGATGCCGTACTGAGGTAGGTGGAACTTTTGTAGTGCGCAGTATGACGAGAGACATTGATCAAACAAATACGTCGCAATTCTAACCCTCCCCGCCGCAAAAGGAGTGATTTGCAGTGATGAATAGCGTTACATGTTTCTGGATGGAGGTACGTTTCGTGATTACTGCGGTTAAGAAAACAATTAATGATGGACATGAACAAATTTTATAACATTGTGTACTACGTACAACAGAGGAACAGTTAGAAGACAATGATCGTATCACCATTACATTTCATCCTGTCATAAACCAGAATCTCTCAGGCAATGTTTTGTGGACAACAACTTTCGTGAAATGGACTGGTCCGTCCACAGTCCTGTCCAACGGGACGCCTTTGGGCAGACTACACTCCAGACTCCAGCGTCCAACATGATTATCTTTTCTAATTGAGGAGGAATGGGCTGCCATTCCTCCGCAGACGTTCACACACCTCACTGAAAGTGTCTCCAGCAGAGATAAAGCCATCATGAAGGTGAAAGGGGAACACAGCCCATATTAATCTCCGCTAATAGGTGTCCATATACTTTTGCTCAGAGTGTGCGTATGATCCGTTCGGGCCATAAGATTTTTCCGAAACTACGGAAGACATTTGAGAAAGTGAAAGAATTATAGTGTCAAAGAAGTAAGATGTCAGTAGTTGGCCGAAGCAGTTACACCATTAGGATCAGGCGCGTAAATGGGAAACACGAAATATTTTTTTAAAAGTTTACCTGTATTAAGTATTAGTCTCAGTAACGGAGGCAAAACTCTCAATATATGACCAACAGTTCAATACTAATATCATAGAACTGTATGCTGCTTGTAATTTCATTATAACCATCTTATGTCTGAAGACCATCTCTAGGCTATTCCATGGATTATAGTCTTCAGTTACACGCATACATTTTGCCTCTTCATGTTTCTTTCGCTTCCATACAGTGAAAAACGAAATCTTCATAGGACTACTTTGTTAACTGTCTGTCTGTCCGTCTGTTAAGATCACTTTTCTTCAGAACTGGTTGAGGTATCAAGCTGACGTTTATGTAATATATTAAGGTCTACAGCCCGTTGACGGTGTAAAAATTTTAAACTTCTGAGTCAATGCAGTCGAAAGATTTGGCCATTAATGATACATATTTTGATAGTCGCTTAGTCACTCATCAAAACCTGTTGATTAACTATCTCCGTACATAGCTAAGTTTGTACGGAACGCTTAGAGCGTGATTCCTACTCATACTCGTCCGTTTTTTTATGTTGTTCATCCTCGTCCCATTAGTTCGTCTTTTCGTCCGTCTTTCACCTTTTGGAATCAGGAAAAACACTTCCAAAATCCCTTTTCACTTCATGCTCCGCCCATCCTCATTTTATTTTCATTAGCTACAAGTTGCCCTCTACTCCATTCTGTTCATCGATCAATTTGTTTCTTCTCCTTTCCCTAGTATTCATTCCCAACTTGCATCTGTCCATTGATCGCTGAGTAATCGTCAGTTCTTGGGTGATCTTCGTATTGGTAGTCCATCTCTGACTGTCGTATGTAAAATTTTGTAATGTGCACTGATTTTAAAATTTTCCGTTTCAGACAAAATGTAATCTACGTTTCTAAATCTGTGTTTAGTTTACTAAAAACAGTCTAGGCCATTTTCGTTTTTCTGATTATTTATTTTTCTGTACTTCAAGTCTTTGGCTCTAACTGCTTCAAATAAAAAATTGCACCCATTGGCTTTATGGAATCAGTGCTAATTTGCACAATTTTCTTTTTCGTTGTGCTGATTGTGTGACTATAGTCTCATTACAGTTCAATTTTCCACTCTACTCAAACTTGCGCTATTAATTTCTTGCTATTCTTGGTTCAAATGGCTCTTAGCACTATGGGACTTAACTTCTGAGGTCATCAGTCCCCCAGAACTTAGAACTACTTAAACCTAACTAACCTAAGGACATCACACACATCCATGCCCGAGGCAGGATTCGAACCTGCGACCGTAACGGTCGCGCGTTTCTAGACTGGAGCGCCTAGAACCGCTCGGCCACTCCGGCCGGCTGCTATCCCTTTTTGGGTTTATATACGCGGTAGAGAACAGTACAACATTATCCCCTAGTAGATTCATTTATTGTGTCTCGATGCTGATGTAATCAGTCATTTTTCTTAGTTTAGTTCCTTCTCGTAGCAATAGGACAAATGTAACGCACAGGCTTCCAGTAAAGAAAAATATGAGAATTTTGCAGCTTATGATATGGCTCAAAATATTAAAACGTGACATATTTAATCTTGAGTTATTAATGCGTACAACATATCATTTTATTTTAGAATGAAATTTTTTCCGATTTTACTCTTATCTGTTTCTTCCTCAATAAACCGTCTTTTAATCAACTACCATTAGTTTCACTCTTGGCTCTAATTATAGTTTCTTTACTTCTCTTATTAAATATCTGTTCTCTTGATAACTTCCAAAGAAAGTTAACTACCACGCAAAATTTTGAGGTTAAGTCAAATTCCTATACATAATTTGCACATGTCGTTCATGTTCAATCAAAATACACCAATTGTTTTCCAAAGTTTAACTATTACTGCTCCATGATTAAGCCGACATGACACCACCCACCAACTCCAACACACGCGAATAGCATAGCGAGTGCTTCCGCCATCCGTTTCAGGGTAAGAAAGTAGAAAAAAAGAGAACAGAACTGAGAAAAAACAGTGGTCGGGCCCGCTTTATTGAATTAGGAGTTTCTTTCATCCGTCTAATGGGTGCTTTGTGTGGGAGGAAGCTGCCCCGCTCTCTGTTTGCCCCTGGGAGGGGATGGCACGAGTTAGCCAATCATTTGTCTGCGTTACCAGCGGCAGCGCCCGTGCACGCTGGCCCAGAACGGAGACTTCACGGAATGCCGCTCTGCTGCTACGCTGTCTGTCACGAGACACGGCTTTCAGAGAAACGCCACCTTTCGCGGAAACCCGCCCTGCCCTTCCCAGCAGAGCCCTACGATGCAGAATATTCCTACCAGAGAGCGTCCTAGAATTTAGCCACAACGGAATCTGATACATTCACTCCAAGCTTCCGCACACCGTAATGAGCGCATAACCTGGAACGCACGTCCCTTCCACGATAGTCATCTCCTATGCTGCCCACTTCAAACGTGTCGGTATTGAATTTTCTGTTAACGTACGCAGAATTGTAAAAGCTATTTTCTATATATACGGAGTGTTACAAAAAGGTACGGCTAAACTTTCAGGAAACATTCCTCACACACAAAGAAAGAAAATATGTTATGTGGGCATGTGTCCGGAAACGCTTACTTTCCATGTTAGAGCTCATTTTATTACTTCTCTTCAAATCACATTAATCATGGAATGGAAACACACAGCAACAGAATGTACCGGCGTGACTTCAAACACTTTGTTACAGGAAATGTTCAAAATGTCTTCCGTTAGCGAGAATACATGCATCCACCCTCCGTCGCATGGAATCCCTGACGCGCTGATGCAGCCCTAGAGAATGGCGTATTGTATCACAGCCGTCCAAAATACGAGCACGAAGAGTCTCCACATTTGGTACCTGGGTTGTGTAGACAATAGCTTTCAAATGTCCCCATAAATGAAAGACAAGAGGGTTGAGGTCAGGAGAGCGTGGAGGCCATGGAATTGGTCCGCCTCTACCAATCCATCGGTCACCGAATCTGTTGTTGAGAAGCGTACGAACACTTCGACTGAAATGTGCAGGAGCTCCATCGTGCATGAACCACATGTTGTGTCGTACTTGTAAAGGCACATGTTCTAGCAGCACAGGTAGAGTATCTCGTATGAAATCGTGATAACGTGCTCCATTGAGCGTAGGTGTAAGAACATGGAGCCCAATCGAGACATCACCAACAATGCCCGGTTAAAGGCGCTGCAGTCTGGAACCGCAAGACCGCTACGGTCGCAGGTTCGAATCCTGCCTCGGGCATGGATGTTTGTGATGTCCTTAGGTTAGTTAGGTTTAACTAGTTCTAAGTTCTAGGGGACTAATGACCTCAGCAGTTGAGTCCCATAGTGCTCAGAGCCATTTTGAACCATTTTTGAACCAACAATGCCTGCCCAAACGTTCACAGAAAATCTTTGTTGATAACGTGATTGCACAATTGCGTGCGGATTCTCGTCAGCCCACACATGTTGATTGTGAAAATTTATAATTTGATCACGTTGGAATGAAGCCTCATTCGTAAAGAGAACATTTGCACTGAAATGAGGATTGACACATTGTTGGATGAACTATTCGCAGAAGTGTACCCGTGGAGGCCAAATAGCTGCTGATAGTGCCTGCACACGCTGTACACGGTACGGAAACAACTGGTTCTCCCGTAGCACTCTCCATACAGTGGCGCGGTCAACGTTACCCTGTACAGCAGCAACTTCTCTGACGCTGACATTAGGGTTATCGTCAACTGCACGAAGAATTGCCTCGTCCATTGCAGGTGTCCTCGTCGTTCTAGGTCTTCCCCAGTCGCGATTCATAGGCTGGAATGTTCCGTGCTCCCCAAGACGCCGATCAAATGCTTCGAACGTCTTCCTGTTGGGACACCTTCGTTCTGGAAATCTGTCTCGATACAAACGTACCGCGCCACGGCTATTGCCTCGTGCTAATACATACATCAAATGGGCATCTGCCAGCTCCGCATTTGTAAACATTGCACTGACTGCAAAACCACGTTCCTGATGAACACTAACCTGTTGATGCTACTACTGATGTGCTTGATGCTAGTACTGCAGAGCAATGAGTCGCATGTTAACACAAGCACCGACGTCAACATTACCTTCCTTCAATTGGGCCAACTGGCTGTCAACCGAGGAAGTGCAGTACATACTGACGAAACTAAAATGAGCACTAGCATGGAAATTAAACGTTTCCGGACACATGTCCACATAACATCTTTTCTTTATTTGTGTGTGAGCAATGTTTCCTGAAAGTTTGGCCGTACCTTTTTGTAACACCTTGTATTTAGAGCACTCGTATTACGCAGCTGTAATAAATAGATGCGCAAAAAATGTTCCCACTGCTTCATGAGGTCAGAAAATGACACACTTACTTTACCGAATACCTATACATTTCCTCCTATATTCTCGGAGCAAATCCATAATCCACACAAAAGAATAATTACACTGAAGTCCAGAAGAAACTGGCATAGGCATGCGCATTCAAATACAGAGATATGTAAACCAGCAGAATACGGCGCTGCGGTCGGGAACGCCTATATAAGACAAGTGTCTGGTGCAGTTATTAGATCGGTTACTGCTGTTACAATGCCAGGTTGTCAAGATTTAATTGAGTTTGAAAACAGTGTTGCCGGCCGCTGTGGCCGAGCGGTTCTAGGCGCTTCAGTCCGGATCTGCGCTGTTGCTACGGTCGTAGGTTCGAATCCTGCCTCTGACATGGATGTGTGTGGTGTCCTTAGGTTAGTTAGGTTTAAGGCGTTTTACGTCTAGGGGACTGATGACCACAGATCTTAAGTCCCATAGTGCTTAGAACCAAAAAATTGTCAAATGTGTGTGAAATCTTATGGGACTGCTAAGGTCATCAGCCCCTAAGCTTACGCACTGCTTAACCTATATTATCCTAAGGACAAACACACACACACACACATGCCCGAGGGAAGACTCGAACCTCCGCCGGGACCAGCCGCACAGTCCATGACTGGAGCGCTAATCCCGCGCGGCGCTTAGAGCCATTTGAACCATTTTGAACGTGGTGTTATAGTCGGCACACGAGCCATCGCTGCAGCCCGAGAAAGATCCTGCAAGAACGGGACCAACGACGAGTGAAGAGAAACGTTCAACCTGACAGAAGTGCAACCCTTCCGTAAATTGCTGCAGTTTTCAATCTCGGGCCGTCAACAAGTGTCAGTGTGCGAACCATTCAACGAAACATCATCAATATGGGCTTTCGAAGCCGAAAGCCCACTCCGTGTATCGTTGATGACTGCGCAATACAAAGCTTTACGCCTCGCCGTGCGGGGTTGCCGCGCTATCCGCGCAGCTTCTTCCGTCGGAGGTTCCGGTCCTCCCTCGGGCATGGGTGTGTGTGTCTCGTCCTTAGCGTCAGTTAGATTAAGTAGTGTCTAAGCTTAGGGACCGATGACCTCAGCAGTTTGGTCCCATAAGACCTTATCACAAATTTCCAAAATTTATGCCTCGCTTGGTCCCGTCGTCACCGAAATTGGACCGTTGATGACTGGAAACATATTGTCTGGTGGGACGAGTCTCGTTTCGTATTGTATGTCCAAGCGGATGGACACATAGGGTATGGAGACAACTTCATAAATCCATGGAATGGTTCAAATGGCTCTGAGCACTATGGGACTCAACATCTTAGGTCATAAGTCCCCTAGAACTTAGAACTACTTAAACCTAACTAACCTAAGGACATCACACACACCCATGCCCGAGGCAGGATTCGAACCTGCGACCGTAGCAGTCCCGCGGTTCCGGACTGCAGCGCCAGAACCGCTAGACCACCGCGGCCGGCTAAATCCATGGACCCTGCATGTCAGCAGGGGACTGTTCAAGCTGGTGGAGGCTTTTTAATGGTGTGAGGCACGCACAGTTCGGACCTCCGATACGACTAGATATGACTCTGACAGGTGACACGTGCGTAAGCATTCTGTCTGATCACCTGCATCCATTGGTGCCTATTGTGCATTCCGACGGACTTGGGCAGTTTCAGCAGGACAATGCGACACCCGTCACGTCCAGAATTGCTACAGAGTGGCTCCAGGAACACTCTTCTAAGCTTAAACACTTCCGCTGTCCATCAAACTCCCCAGACGTGTACGTTATTGAGGATATCTGGGATGCATTGCAACGTGCTGTTCAGAAGAGATCTCAACTCCCTTGTACTTTTACGGATTTACGGACAGCCCTGCCGGATTCATGGTGTCATTTCCCTCCAGCACTACTTCAGACATGTCGAGTCCATGCCACGTCGTGTTGCTGCACTTTTGCATGTTCGCGGGGGCCCTACACCGTATTAGGCAGGTATACCAGTTTCTTTGGCTCTTCAGTACATATTCATCTTCTACTACTCCACTTTCTCAGCCGATTGTTTTCCTTAATCAGATATGTTTCGCTTGGTTGTTTTAAATATCGTCGGTGTTAATTATAATAATTTCCTTACTAGAAATATCTTGTTCGAAGTTGTTTAGTGCAGACACAGGTGTTGGATAAAAATATGGAAGCACAGCGAGAAATGTATGTTTGAACGTAAATGCAGATTCTAACAACGCCTTCAGATTGCGCCCTGTTGTATTTGACCACGAACGGCATCTGTGGAATGTTCTCAGTACTTTGCAAGTGTCATTCGTGATCAGGACAGTGTTCTGTGTAGTCGTGAGTGCTGTATGTCAGAGCTAAGTGAATTCATAAAGTGGCAAATTGATAATGATCGTATGTTTCGCGCTTCCGTAACCAAGGGCTGCTGAAATGTTTGGTCCTTCGAGGGTTACCGAGTCGAAGATTTTTACCGCATACAAGAAAAGCAGAAAAATGTCATTGGCTAAGTCACAACGTGGATGAAAGCGGGAGCTGAGTCGACGGACTGTACGCGCTGGTTGGATTTATTTGAATTCTGGCCGCCTGTTCGTTCTTGGTCTTGTTGTCAGGATGTCTTCCATGTCTGAGCGTTTTATGAATATGCGTCTCCGTCGTTTCCTCTGGGTTTAGTCACTCTGGTCTGTAGCGGCTCCACGCCTGTGATGTCATATACGTCGTCATTGGGCGTGAGCCTTGGCAGTCTGGAGATGCTGCTTAAGAGTCGTCTTTAGGTCAAATAAAGTCGTTCCGCTACCGGTTTATGCAGACCCCTAAGGGGGCTGCAGCATATTCTGTCACAGGTCTGATGTACGTCTTGTGGGTGTGGATTGCAGTTTGGTCTCACATCCGTGGAATCGCCCTTGTACTCGTCTGATAAGGCTGTATTTATATATGTGACGCAGCGGACGGCCAAGGGAACACCTGCTGTCATCTGCCCTATGCACACGGTAGCAGTCTCTAAAGGGCTGCTTTCTCGGATACGTAATATTTTATAACAATTTCATGAATCAATTTAGAATCTTCGTAATTTTTGTATGAGTGTAGTTAAGTTACTTAAAATCACAGAAAAAGTTTTTGCTCGGCTGCATTTAAACTTTACCTTCTATAATTTTTAGAACGGAACTGACAGTAGAACATGACCTCTGACCTACAACTTTAAGAGACCTTGTATTGGTTGATATTAACATCAAGGTCCTAAAACTTATTATAGCTGTATTATACACATCAAAAAAAGTTTTGCAGCACCTCGGTTCCGGGAGTTCTGGAACCTGCACAGAAAATTGGAATAGAGATCAACATAAACATCATTTCCGCCTTTTTCATTGCTCATGAAAACCCCACATTATATGTTGTACCACCATACAGCGAGACCTTCAGAGGTGGTGGTCCAGATTGCTGTACACAGGTTCCTCTAATACCCAATAGCACGTCCTCTTGCATTGATGCACGCCTGTATTTGTCGTGGCACACTATCCACAAGTTCACCAAGGCTTTGTTGGTCCTGATTGTCCCACTCCTCAACGGCGATTCGGCGTAGATCCCTCAAAGTAGTTGGAGGGTCACGTCGTCCATAAACAGCCCTCTTCAATCTATCCCAGGCATGTTCGATAGGGTTCATGTCTCGAGAACAATCTGGCCACTCTATTCGAGCGATGCAGTTATCCTGAAGGAAGTCATTCACAAGATGTGCACGATGGGGACATGACTTGTCGTCCATGCAGACGAATGCCTCGCCAATAAGCTGCCAATATGGTTGCACTATCGGTCGGAGGACGGTATAAACGTATCGTACAGCCGTTACGGTGCCTTCCATGACGACCAGCGGTGTACGTTGGCCCTATATAATGCAATCCCAAAACCTCCACCTCGCTGCACTCGCTGAACAGTGTGTCTAATGCGTTCAGCCTCACGGGGCTGCTTCCAAACACGTCTCCAACGATTGTCTGGTTGAAGGCATATGCGGCACTCATCGATGAAGAGAACGTGATGCCAATCCTGACAGGTCCGTTCGGCATGTTGTTGGGCCCATCTGTACAGCGCTGCATGGTTTCGTGGTTGCAAAGGTGGACCTCGCCATGGGCATCGATAGCGAAGTTGCACACCATGCAGCCTATTGCACACAGTTTGAGTCGTAACATGTCGTCCTGTGGCTGCACGAAAAGCATTATTCAACGTGGTGTCGTTGCTGTTAGAGTTCCTCCGAGCCATAATCTGTAGGTAGCGGCCATGGACTGCAGTAGTAGCCGTTGGGCGGCCTGAGCGAGACATGTCGTCGACATTTCCTGTCTCTCTGTATCTCCTCCATGTCCGAACAATATAGGTTTGGTTCAGTCCGAGACGCCTGGACACTTCCCTTGTTGAGAGCCCTTCCTGGCACAAAGTAGCAATGCGGACGCGATCTAACCGCAGTATTGACCGTCTAGGCATGGTTGAACTACAGACAACACGAGCCATGTACCTTCCTCCTGGTGGAATGACTGGAACTGATAGGCTGTCGAACCCCTTCCGCCTAATAGGCGCTACTCATGCTTGGTTTTTTACATCTTTGGGTGGGTTTATTGAAATCTCCGAACAGTCAAAGAGACAGTGTCTGTGATACAACATCCACAGTCCACGTCTATCTTGAGGAGTTTTGGGAACTGGGGTGATGCAAAACTTTTTTTGATGTGTGTATTTAATAGGTTTCATCATGTGCTGTAACCAAAACTTTCTAGTATTAATATAACAGATACTTAATCTACTACAAATAAGGACATTTTTCTTCCAAATTTAGTTTTTATTAATTTACTCGAAAACTATTAGAGGTAGCTTAATGGAGTCATGTAGTTATTATTTTTATGTTTCTAATTCTAATATTTAGTGCCTCCAATTTTTATGAAAAACCTGAATTATGTACAAAATATTGCTTTAATAACGTTGAGACTTGTATCAGTTAATTTTGACATACATCTGCACATAATGACCAATTTCTGGCTTCCTAGCTTCATTATTTAGCGCCACTTACTCTTCTCTTAAAACGATGTATTTAGGTAAAATATTGACCTAATCAATGTGTGACTTGACAGTTCAAACATTATTACACTACAGCATATGCTGACAAAGTTTGAAAAAGCAACTTTAACTTTTAATTTCATTCTTAATTGTGGTGTAATACCTGTCTACGCACAGACGCGTTCTGGTGACGTGGCGCTACTATTATAGCAGTGAACTGGGGAACGTCCCGGCACACTCGCTCACCTCTGTAGCTCTCAAGTGATACAGCGCTTGTTTCGCCACAACACACACACACACAACTACTGTTTACAAGAAATCCTCAGAGAGTGCACGCCGTACACAAAACGCAAGCTAGCCGAATCTTCAACAGCGGTGAATAAACGTAAATCGCAAACAGTGACCACACGAAAAATGTCGTGCAGGAACGTGGCGTTGCCCTTTAGAAGAGCACTGCCTAAATTAAAGTCGTTAGGCAGGCGTAGGTCGATGTTACGTGGTTAGCGGACAGTGACTGACATCCAAACGAGCTCCTGACAGCAACCGATCTGGTGTTAGCAGCGGCGCCCCGATATGGGCATCTGATGCCTGCTCGCCGTTTATTGGCGGGTGCTTACAGGCAGCGCCGTTTCCTCTGGGTTCTCGTGTCTATCAGCGATATCCCACTGGCGAAGAGAACGCTGCAAATGCCGTAACCTGAATCCCAGACCAGAAACTTCGGTCAGTAGAAGAGGGCCCAAAATAAGCGAACACGTGTATTGCATTATCCGTAGATACTCGACCGTTTCTGAGAAAACGACCGTCAAAGTTTTCGATCTAATGTAGATAGTTTGTGGCGTGCGAATTATCAGCAGAAGTCGTGGCACAGCACTTCTACGACCCGTGTTCGAAATCCTATTATTGTTTTAGTTTATTCTATTTTACACTCCAGGTATGAATTAAAAAACGCCTTTTCGTGTTTTATTCAGTACATGGTGCATTTCGGACCCTGTGGGTCTATCTTCAGGTGTAATTCCTCTTAACACATGCATTATTTGTTCTCTTGGATGAGATGAAATGCATATTACTGTCACGAAAAGGCTTGATGTTAGGTTACGAATTTCGTAAGTCAGACGCGGAAAATACGTGCGAGATAGTGGTAAAGATGAGTAGTGTGAACTTACCAAATAATCCAAGAAAAGCGTTTTTCGCGTTTTAGTAACAGCATAAGTTTTTCCTCCATCGTTTTCAAGCGTGCGAAATATGGATAAAATTAAACTATTTGCCGGCCGCGGTGGCCGAACGGTTCTAGGCACTTCAGTCTAGAACCGCGCGACTGCTATGGTCGCAGGTTCGAATCCTGCTTTGGGCATGGCTGTGTGTGATGTCCTTAAGTTAGTTAGGTGTAAGTAGTTCTAAGTTCTCGGGGACTGATGACCTCAGATGTTAAGTCCCATAGTGCTCAGAGCCATTTTTTGAATTAAACTATTTTATTTTATTTTTTTCATTTATCTATCCATATCTGTAGAAGGTTACTACACGAATGCCTTTTATCAAGTTAGGGATACAAGTACGTTATACTGACTGTAAAATACAGGTGGGTTTCACAGTATCATACATTTATTGTATATTTGTTTGGTATATTCAGAGGTCACAATCTTTTTAAATTTTCATTTTCTCATATCAGTTCTTCTTATATTTTATTCTCCTGTTTATTCTTCAGGAAGATTTGGTGAATTCCCTCGCATGATAGCGATCGTAGAAATAGTCGAAAAATACATGTTCCGAACACTACGAGCGTCGCTTGAACGCAGGTTTGCCGCAGCGGCGTTTCTTCGTATGAACCTCACTCGGGAATGAAACGTCGTTAACACTGCTGAAGATACCGCACACCGGCAATAACTTTGCGTTAAATCATGCATAATGTTTCACTTTTCCGAAAACTGCCACTTACATCCGATTACGAATTAGGGTGCACTACAGGAATTTCGCCCAAAAACAATTTCAAATAATTTTCCCATTTATTTATTTTTCCTTTCTTATCCTATTTTAAAATTCATTCACTAGACATACTATTAACAGACGAATAAGGACAACAGGGTTATTTCATTATACATTTTAAAACGTTCTTGCAGTAGTAATCGTCCACGGACGCGGGTAGATAAATGAGAAACAAAAATAAATGTAGTAATAGGGTTTCGAGCACAGGGTGCGAAAGTGTTAAGCTGTGACGCTAGCTACTGGACCACCGCTTAGGTTGAACTATCCATTCGCTAAACAGTACATAAAGTAAACTGAAAACATTGAGCATTGTTTTCGCATTAACGGTAGAATACCTATGGATAAGCCAGGCCAAGTGTTTGCTTATTTTGACCTCTCTTCCATCAAGCAGAGTTTCTAGAAAATCAGCTTTTGGACCTTCTTCTCGTGAACCATACTTAGCAGTAGTGTAGCTGAGCTGCTCATCACTGGATCCATGGGACTATGACAGGAGACCCAGAGAAATTCGGTTTCATTCACAGGCTAAGTGATAGGGTTTTTTCTCGCTTAGCGCTTTTACCTGCTGTAAGGTGCCATAGTCTCCTTACCTTCATTTCTTACATGTTCTGAGCTCACCATCGTATTCTTCATATCAAGACGTTTCATTCGAGCCCAAATCCGATAGGGTAGAGTCAATTTTACATATTTCCATTTAATCGATATGCAAATCTAATAAATAAATCGCAAGTGCACACCGAGATTAAAAAGTCGACGCTGGCATACACAAACATTCAAGACACGACGGCCACAGGAGGTTTTTGTTCGGCGGAGGCAACCAGCCCGCTGTAGGAGGGTGGGTTATATGATGTATCATGCAGCGTAACTTGCTGACAGTGGGAGATAGAGAGAGAGAGAGAGAGAGAGAGAGAGAGAGAGACAAAGATATTGTTTATTACTCTGTGGCAGTCAGCGCTCACATAATTATTCTTAGGAGATAGAGCTTTTGTTCTTCTTAAGAGTGAAAATTTTAGGAGAGGAGGGCCATTCTTGTGATGTAAAAATCGATGCCATTGCGAGTTTTTGATTCACATTGTAAAATATAAGTGTATATGGAAGGAAATCAGTTAATAGAACAATAAAATATTGTTCATTTCAAGAAGGTACGTGTTATTATACACCCAGCGATATACTTCTATTGTGATTTACTAATGAACACCAGCTTGAGAACAGTTACGACGGAAGCGTTCAGTTCTAGTGAAACAGTTCGCTGTTTTCTTCGGAAAAGAAGTCACTTCATGGATCATTCAAATCCACAATAGTACCTGGACATTTCGCAGAACTGAAAGCAATCTGATTGCTATGCAACAGAGCCCCGAAGAATATTTCTCCGTACTTTGGTTACCACTTTCAGTTCAACACGGTACCTGCAGCATCTGGAGAAGATTTCTACAACAGCCAAAGCGCGTAATCGCTATCAGTTTCACACATCGCCCTGTGTACGCTGTATGTATTTACCCTCAACAGTGAACATACAAAAAAAAATTTTCTTTTTTTTTCAAAGGAGTGTTTATAGTTACCACACAGCTGCACTGGCTGGCCGACCGCCCACGGACTAAAACAGTTTTTGCCATAGAAAAGGGATAATGGCCTGCGTGTTCACGTTAAAAGCAAAACACGCTGTATTCTTTGGGAGAGCCCCAGCACACGATTTTTTTATTTTTTATTGACCTAGTGCGCAGTTCAGAGTTCTCACAAGTGGACAGTAAACGCCTAACGCAGAAGCTATATGCAGGGTGATTCAAAAAGAATACCACAACTTTAGGAATTTAAAACTCTGCAACGACAAAAGGCAGAGCTAAGCACTATCTGTCGGCGAATTAAGGGAGCTATAAAGTTTCATTTAGTTGTACATTTGTTCGCCATTTCAGCCAATAAAGTTTTTGGTCCCTTTTTCTTCGAAGGTGCTACTGTAACTGGACTACAGTATCTGGAGATGTTAGAGAATTGGCTGTTCCCTCAGCTCGAACAAGAAGCACAACAATTCATATTTCAGCAGGATGGAGCGCCACCACATTGGCACTTATCTGTCCGTAACTACCTGAACGCCAACTACCCGAGGCGATGGATCGGCCGCCAGGCAGCCCGTGACAGAGCACTTCATCACTGGCCTCCAAGAAGCCCTGATCTTACCCCCTGCGATTTTTTCTTATATGGGTATGTTAAGGATATGGTGTTTCGGCCACCTCTCCCAGCCACCATTGATGATTTGAAACGAGAAATAACAGCAGCTATCCAAACTGTTATGCCTGATATGCTACAGAGAGTGTGCAACGAGTTGGAGTATCGGGTTGATATTTCTCGAGTGTCTGGAGGGGGCCATATTGAACATCTCTGAACTTGTTTTTGAGTGAAAAGAAAAACCTTTTTAAATACTCTTTGTAATGATGTATAACAGAAGGTTATATTATGTTTCTTTCATTAAATACACATTTTTAAAGTTGTGGTATTCTTTTTGAATCACCCTGTATTTACGGATTGGTCGGCTTAGCCATTCTCCCGTTTGTAAGAGTAACGCTGATTGGTGGACTATTTCTGACGCAATGAGCCGGAGAAGTGTGGGAAAGACAGCTGATGATATACCCTTTCACTTTTTGCGTGAAGGGAAGTCATTCCAGTGATGCTCTTGTAGGTGAACATGTAGTGGGGGCGAGCGCGTGTACGCAGAGAGCGAGGAACAAAGTCTCTACTCAGTACTGCAATGAGAGAGCACCTCTGTCGCTAGCGAACATTGACTGGCATCGCCGTGGACTGTTTATCTGACCAGTGTACCACGCCAAAAGTTTAGACTAGGGGCAGATAGGAGTCCTTGACTTCATCAAGGCATAGTGAGAGTTTGATTGCCGGAGGTCAGTCCAGATAGAAAGAGATAGTTTTGTCATTTTTCAGCGGCGAACGACGCAGGCGGCAGTCATTGCAACTTACTGTATTGTGCGCTACGGCATAGGCGAGCTCCATCTTCCCTCCATTAGAAATAACATACTTCATTCATATCACTCCATTACATTTCTCACGCGACAGCCTCGACCATACTTAGAAAAATTCAATCGGATAATTATTCAAGTTGAGCAGACGCAGCTCTCAGCCATGGTGGTCGAGCGGTTCTAGGTACTTCAGTCCGGGACTGCGCAACTGCTATGCTCGCAGGTTCGAATCCTGCCTCGGGCATGGATGTGTGTGATGTCCTTAAGTTAGTTAGGTTTAAGTAGTTCTAAGTTCTAGGGGACTGATGACCTCAGATGTTAAGTACCATAGTGCTCAGAGCCATTCTGCCGAGTAAATAACATTCTTAAAGAAAAGAGATAAAAGAGCTTTCCCTCACTTTGTCATTAACAGGATTTCTATCCATAAGAGGTAACCTCCTACTCCAAAAAGAACCCAGAAATTTGTGTATCAATTTATAAATAAAAGTTTCATTCGATTTTCTTAAATTTTGCAATAAACAATATTTTCCGTTCGTTTAATGTTATTCTTACACTAACTAGCAATACTCCAGTACCCAAGTATCCCACTAGTTTCGTAATAAAATAGAATATTTTTGTGTCTTTTCCTTACAGTGAACGACTCCAGAAGATATTTGTTGCTGAAAGTTTTTCAGGCATATCTTTTTGGTATGTTAGGAGCGTCTGTTTGGCTTCTGCAGTAGTGTGGGGTGGAAACTGCTGCTTGCAGGAGCCAAAAGGTACTTGTCAGATCAATCCGTTGTGCAACTCATCAGCATAACACCCACACACTGACACTGCTGTTCTATGTATCTTCTAGTTGATAAGACCGTGTAATCCTTCAGAAGATTCTTAGACTTTGTTGATCAATACTTTAGAGTGTCCCTGGAGCGTTCTTGTTCGGGGGTCGTCGAAAAGCATAATTAATTGGACCTGTTGATAGGTAGAATTTATTCAGTTTTTATTTAGCTGTTGATAATAGAATACCCCTTTAGCTCTTTGTTTTTTGAAGTACCAGTGTAGGAAGGGCTTGATGGAAGGAACTGTGGAGTGTGCTAGCAGAGATGGGCGCTCTTGATGACCTTGTTACCCTTACCTGTGATTTGTATTCTCATAGAAAGTCAGTAACCAGACTATACAAGACAGTTCCCTTTCTAATCATGTAAATACATTAGACAAGTGTTTACCCTCCAAGGGGAATATGAGAAAAAACCTTCATGGATCGACTGATAGGATCCGAACTTCAGGAGGAAGAATTAGTAATTTAAGAATCGCTGATGAAATCTCGCTGTGTACAGAATCACAAGTAAAAATGAAAGAACTACTGAGCAGAGTCAGAGAGATGTGAGAAACTTAGTTGTCAGTAAATAAGAAAGACCAATATCGTGATAATTAATAGAGGTAAGTTATTACCAGCTACTGATGTGTTATCCGAATACGAAGAAGTTCATCACTTTGTCTACCTGGACTCACTGGTTCGGAAAGGAATTACGGCCTAGAATTCTGTGCGAAGATGCTAAACTGAAGCTGACAGTGATTTGGGAGGACCGTGCCCTAACCAGACTAACTAAACCAAGAATACTGAAATCTCCAGTGTTTACAGTTTTCCTTTATGAGTCGCAAATGTGGACAATAACTTCTGAGGACTGCAAAGAATTGATACGTTTGAGTAGGGTCATTAGAATGCCAAAGTTAAATGTGAGAGGAGGAAGCACTTTAATTACCAGTAATGCTGACCGACAAAAAAATATGCAGTTTCTCTAGCTCTGACTATGGTTAGACAGTGGTAATACTGAATTCTCAATCATACCATCGGAAGAACTTAATAGTTTGGGCCTCCACCATTCACAAGTGCGAAGGTGATTGAAAACTAGAAAATTTCAGTCACAGTTAATGAAAGGTCACATAATTATTTAGCTGCTGCATACGATGAGATAATCAAATTTCATATCCTCTGGGGTTATTGCTTCGGAATTTCTGGAATCTGGCGTTGCTGTTGTACTAATTGTTAAATAAAACACTTTTCTTGTCATATATTGTGACTGACTATCAAGTACATAGGTGGAATATACATTGTCTGCCTGACAGTCACCAAAAGACCCTCACACAAACAACTTTCGAAAGACAATAATGCAGACTGACTTCGTGGCTCATGCGCCATTTCCTTTTATATAAAGCAAAATAATCGAATACATTGTTGAATGTAAGATTTACAAAATAACAATTAAAAGCTATGCGATCTTTGAGTTACTTGCATCAAAAAATGTGCCACATATTGCCCTACATGATCTGATATTCAGTTTGGAAAAGTTTACTGAATTTCATATACAATTTCAATGAATTTACAGTACAATAATTGAAATTACATTTTAGTTAATTAAAAACAAATCACTTTGAACAAAATATTACTAACGGTATTTCGGTTTGCTCTCAAGTAGAGTAACAATGCAAATTCTCATAATCAAGCTGCATTCAGAAATAGGGGAGAGGTAAATTTTCAAGAATATGTGGTGCATCATGAACTGCACAATTCATGTCACGAAATTTCAAAGTTGGGTTATTAAGAAAGGGTATTCCCATTAGTTACTAATATAAATCAGATAGTATATTAATCTGAAATTTAATCTGAGATAGTAAACTCATTTGTACTAATCTTTTAAATGGCGTTTTCCTACTGGAACCGGATATAGACTTAGTATAAAGTCCTGAACGTTAAAAATTCGAGCTAAAATGACCTCTTCAGAGAATGTTGTCATGAGAAAGGAATTTCAGATAGGGATGGGAAAGTAGTCTCATTTCAACATGTAGGAGGCTGGTGAGAATATCGAGGATGGACAAGTGAACCAACGAATAAGTCCTTCACGAACTCTGGGTGGGAAGAGGTTGTTTAGTCTGCCATTTTCCGGTCACACTGTTGGACGCAGGAGCATAATATGCGAAAGATTATCATCCAAGGCAAAGTCGAAAGGAAAGACTGTGTATGCATGTGTGTGACGGAGGGAAGGGGGGTGGGGGGGCAAGGTTCAAATTGTAGCTGGAGATCAAGGCTTGACTCAAGCAGTAGCTGTGAAGAAATTAAATGAAGAGGCATGCACAAGATACGGTAGTGTAGAGTGCTGCATTTTGTCTTCGAACTGAAGATCACAACAACAATTACAAAGTGACACAACCTCTCGATTTTAACGTGGCAGTATTCTATTGGAAAACCATTAGAGTTATCGACCGTTTCATCAGAAAAAAACCAAGCGTCTGGACTATGCCCAGTCGACTGTGACGGTACGAACACGATTAATTTACTTATCCGATAATAACCGTTCGTAATAAACGTTGTCAAGCTACTTTTAATTTAGGCCGAAGTTCGCCATTCTTCAATAGTATCGTTTTATCGCTTTGCAAAGCACGTCTTCATCTGTCACTGTGCGTCACTGATCGCTTTCGATAGCCACCAACAAGCAAATACGCTATGGATATAATACGAGTGCTTCAACTGAACCGTTAAAAGAATCATGCTTACCAACAGGAATGCCAGTTAACAAAAATTCTCGTTATTATACAGAATTTTTGAATTCACACTCATACGGCCATTATTCCGTGAACGTGAAGAACATCGGAGAGCAGAAAGCTTGTACTTGGAAGCGTGGAGTAAGAATATCACGGAAGTAAACATTCAGGTCTGGAAAACGGGATTTTTATCGACGGCATTCAGTATCTGCCAGATCTCATGACTGTGGCACGCTCATTTGAAGAGTAACTTCCAGATCTCATGTATTTTGCCTTTAATTATTCTCCATAGTTGACACTAATACATAAATGTATGAGGCCAGGGCAAGCAATTGTAATATTAAAGTTTCTATCATAGCTCAAAGTGCAAGTAAACAGCGTTAAACTTGCGTCACGAAACAATTTTGGTTTTGTGCTGACAAGTGTAGTAAGTTAAGGTCAGTCTATGAATACTGGTACTAAACGATTAAAAAGAGTTCGAGATAAAAATGAAATTACTGGCACTCTGATTTGAAAGTGACTTGGTCAGCCACAAATGCCTGCGCTGCTATCTCTCGCGCCGCCACTTTCATCCGATAAGTGAAACCTGTTTGTTCAGCCACGAGGCGAGCGAGCGACGCGCCCCGAAGACACTCGAGCCACACCGAGAGCCGCCGAAGCGGGTCGCTGCGCCGTGCGGTTCGGCCAAGCCGGGCCAAGGTCAAGTTCAAGGTCTCAGTGTCACAAGCCGGCCACTGACTCAGGGCCAGCGTGACGTCACTGGTTAGCTGCCACCAGCTGCGACCGGTTCTCAGTTGCGTCGCACGCCATCGTGCAACACCACGGGGCTAAAATGTGTTAACTACGGGGAGATGAAAATCAGCGCCAGCATTCCAGATCGGTTGGTCCAGTGCTCAGCTTAGCTGGCTGCAAACGCTTTTCAGAGGAGTATTGCAGAAGGCAATAGGACCAATCCATTAAATTACAAACCTGTATTATTAATCAACGATATGAAGCAGGATTTTGAAACATATATTGTGTTCGAACATTGTGAATAACCTCGAAGAAAACGTTTCAAATTGATTCTGTATTTCTAGATTTCCAGAGAGCTTTTGACGCCGTACTTCACAAGTGGCTTGCAATCAACTTACGTTCTTATGGAATATCGTATCAGTTACACAACTGCATTCGTGATTTCCTGTGAGAGAGGTCACAGTTCATAGTACGTGACGGAAAGTCATCGAGTTAAACAGAAGTGATTTCTGCCGTTCCCCAAGGTAGTGGGTGTTATAGGCCCTCTGCTGTTCCTCATCTATAGAAATGATTTAGGAGACAATTTGAGTTTCCGTTTATCGTCTAATAAAGCTATCAGGAGATCAAAACCAATTGCAAAACGATTTGAGGTCATCCACATAATTATTAATAGGAATCAATTAAATTTCGTTTACACGATAGATCAGTCAAATCTAAAGGCCGTAATTTCAATTAAATACCTAGGAATTACGATTAAGAACAACGTCAATTGGAAAGAACGCACAAAAATGTTGTGGTGCCGGCTGTAGTGGCCGAGCGGTTCTAGGCGCTTCAGTCTGGAACCGCGCGACCGCTACGGTCGCAGGTACGAATCCTGCCTCAGGCATGGATGTGTGTGATGTCCTTAGGTTAGTCAGGTTTAAGTAGTTCTAAGTTCTAGGGGACTGATGACCTCAGATATTATGTCCCATACAGCTAATAGCCGTTTGAACCATTTGTTGTGGGGAAGGCGAACCAAAGACTTATTGGCAAAACAATAAGAAGATGCAACAGACCTATAAGGAGACTGCCTACACTGCGCTTGTCCGTCTTCTTTTTTAGTACTGCCGCGAAGTGTGGGATCCTTGCCAGATAGGATTAACGCAGCACATCGAGAAAATTCAAAGAAGGCAGCACGTTTTTTATTATCGAGAAATAGGTAAGAGAGTGTCACGACATGATATAGCTTTTGTGGTGGAAATTATTAAAACAAAGCTGTTTTTTGTTGCGGCGGGATCTTCTCACGAAATTTCAATCACTCTTCTGAATGCGAAAATATTTTGTTGACGCCGACCTACATAGGAAAAAACGATCATCATAATAAAATAAGAGATACCAGAGCTCACACGGAAAGATATAGCTGTTCGTTTTTTTCGCACACTGTTCGAGAATGCATAATAGAGATTTAGCGTGAATGTAGCTCGATAAACCCTCTGGCAGGTACGTAAGTGTAATTTGCAGAGTAGCAATGTAGATGTAGACGTTAGATTTTTTTTATATAAGGTCAGTAATTTGTCAAGGGAGACTTGTGAAGGCAAATAAAAAGTTGCTTCAGTATATAAACAATGAATTTGACACGCAATCCGCCAAAGTAGCCTTTCACTCGGCTTGGAGCCGTATGAATGCACACCCACTTAAAAGAGCAAAATGAGTGCTTTGGGGCGTTGTTCATGACACTCCATTTCCGACTTAAAGGGTTGCTCACACGTTCAATATTTATTGCACAATAATATTTTGTCAGTATCTTGTGCAATAGTGGGAGCCAAAAACGGCACAATATTATTGTGAATTATTTATGCACGGGGCAGATCAGTAGAGCCCTGCCTTGTAGCGATAATGTCGGCGCTCGAAGATGCGAAACTCGTACGTACTGCGACTGAGTTGCTTGCCTTGCAAAACACAAGCAAGAATTATGCAGAATCGACAAAATAAGTCTGAAAAGCTGCCAGTAAAGATTTCAATGGATCAGTGGCTCTTTCAGTGCAGCGTAGATTCGTAAACCATAACAACCATTTAAAGAAGCGAAATGTGTAATTTATCGTGTACATGTGCTGTTCCCTATGGATTTTTCCTCCGTAAACACCTATTAGAAACGAAATAAAAAATGACTTACTGATTGCTGATTGAAAATTTTAATGATCTTATGTCCGTGGTGTGACAACTGCCGTAGGTGAAAAAAATAGAAAAACACATCCTCACTGGACTGCTGATATGGGCAGCTGATCTGGATAGGAGATCCTGACTTACCTGCCAATTCTAAAAACTGCTCGAGGTAAAAAAGAACGGTTCTCCTCACTGTTTCTACCGCTCTTGTCAACAACGAGATACCTGTCGTTTCCTAATCAGTCAGGCAGTACCACATGGTACTTTAATATATATCCTTAGTCACACTGTCTCAGATTTTGTCATTTACGTTTTTCAGTTGTTTGCGAAGTTCATTCGGAGCGGACTGAATTTCTCCCTGTCCTGGCAGGAACTGCCGTTTATTGAGCAATACAATCTTTAGACCGTACAATATATTGCGCAATATACTGAGCGAGCGTCAATATTTTTAGAGCTCTGCAGTCACCTTCATTGTATTCCTAAACCGCTAACACCGTTCTCAGAGAGTCAATAATAATTTACAATACTCATAATTGTCCAATAAATGTTGAGCGTGTGAGGGCTGCTTAAGTCACAGAGTGAAGTGGACATATCCGAAAGAATAGACATCACGCGAAATCCGCAGCTGTGATACAGATTACGGAAATTGAAGGGGGAGGGAGAAGAAAGGCAAGGTAAGGTACTAATGATATCAGGTGCAACGTGGCTTTGTGCGGAATCAGCAGCGAAGAGTGAGACTACTTGCCAGACTGGGACTCGAACCCGGGATCTCCTGCTTACGAGGCAGTTGCGTTAACCCCGGCGCCACCTGCACAAATGCGAGTACTGTCTCGGCACTCTCCACGGCTGACTCACATTCCCACTTAGCGCCATCCATCGGTAGTCTCCGACCATGTTCCCCATCCTAGTGCAGCTGCAAGTAACAACTGATGAGCCGGTAACTTATGGAAAAATCGGAAAAATAATCTTTATGTAAGTCTGCAGGCTTTCGTGGTCGTTGTCACTGAAGTTAAAATCTTCTGGGTTATTAGGCCGCGTCATGTTTCTTCTAAAATGATCGACGTTTCGACCCCTCGGCTGGGATCTTCCTCAGGATCTTCTGGTGTCCACTACTGCTAGAAGACTGTGAGAGACAGCTCTTCGCGTGGATCTGCACGGAGATAACTTGTCCTCCGATGCGTGATGGAGTTCGCAGCAGTTATTGCTTTGCCTCCCATGCATGCCGATGTAATGCGTCTTCACATGTAGGTTGTCTTCTTGGGTGTCTCCTCAGTACAGTACAGTACAGTACTATGCAGCGAGCAGGTGTGGCCAGCGGGTGGTGACGCTGCGCGGCAGTTTTCGGCCCAGCGTGCGGATGTGGGCGTTGTGTGACCGGCCAGCACGTTCGTAAAAGGTGCGGGCGGTCGTCTGGAAGAGGTCACGGAGCAGAGGGACTTCCGCGACGTCGTGAAGATGAGCGGCGAGGAAATCGTAAGGCAGGTGTAAGGCCAGCCGAAGGATGCGATTCTGCAGCGTCTCCAGCTTCTTCAGATTCGTGTCGGCGGCGTTGCCCCAGACGACGGCGGCGTATTGGAGTACAGGGCGGAGCAGCGCCTTGTACAGAGTGATTCCCAGCCGCGGTGGAAGTTGAGAGCCGGGTAGAGTATGCGGAGCCTGTTCCGCACTTTTGGTCTTCACTTCGCGGATGTGCGGAACCCACGTGAGTCGGCGGTCGATGGTGACGCCGAGGTAGTGCTCCGTTGGACGCCACGGGACAGGGCTTCCACCGATGGTGAGCGGTTGCAGGACTGCAGGAACGAGTCGCCTGGTGACGATCAGGAACTGCGTCTTCGCCCCATTGAATTGTAGACGCCACTTGACTGCCCAGGCTGCCAGGGTGTCAACGGCGAGCTGCAGACGGCGGCGCATGACGGCGGCATTGAGGCTCCTCGTATATAGAGCCGTGTCATCCGCGTACAGGGCGAGCCGCACGCGGTCGATCTTTGGCGCATCAGACGTGTACAGCGAGTACAGGAGTGGCCCCAAGACCGAGCCCTGCGGCACACCGGCGTTGATGCGGCGGACGGAGTTCAAGCCGTGCGCGGCCCGCACATGGAAGGTCCTATCGGCAAGATAGGAACGAATGAGACGGACATGCGACGTCGGTACCCCAAGTTCAAAAAGTTTGAATAAGAGGCCGCGGTGCCACACACTGTCGAAAGCACGCGACACGTCCAGGAACACCGCGCCGAAGAACTCGCGCTGCTCGAGGGCGACGAATGCATCTTCCACTAGCCGAAGGAGTTGGTGAACTGCCGAGTGGCCCCTGCGAAAGCCGAACTGCTCTTCGGGCCGGAGGCCTTCCTCGTCAACGTGGCGCTGCAGCCGCCTGATGTACACCCTTCCAGAGACCTTGTAGACGGCCGGCAGTAAACTAATAGGTCTGTAGTTCGCGGGCTGGCGCAGATCCTTCCCTATCTTCGGAATCGCCACGATGTCTGCATGCTTCCAGGACTGAGGAAAACTGCAGGACCGGAGGATTACATTAAAGACGTCGGCGAGATGAGTGACAGCCACCGGCGGCAACTTCTGGAGAAGGGCGTTGGAAACTTCGTCTGGGCCCGCAGCTTTCCTGGGGTTCAGGGCATGCAGGATGGATGACACCTCTTCCGCCGTCCTCTCTTCAATGACGTCATCGTCGTCGCGTGCATCCAAGTAGCGCGGGAGCCGGTCAGCAACCAGGTCGTCGTGGACAGCGTCGGTCGGGTCTTCTATAGGCGTAAACGCAGCCTCAAAGACGACTGCGAGGGCATCAGCCTTCGCAGCTGGTTCGCAGACAGTCTGGCTATGGACCATCAGCGGAGGGATACGTTGTGTGCGGCGTAGGAAACTCTTCGTCGTCCGCCAGGCCGTGCCGTCGTCGAGGCAGAGGGTGGCGACCTTGTTATTCCAGTCGCGATGGCGATGGTTGTCAATGGCGGCACGGATGCCCCGACGCATCCTGGTGAGGGGGCGCTTGGTGCCGGCATTTCTTATCCTCTGCCACTCCCGGTACATCTACATCTACATCTACATCTATACTCCGCAAGCCTCCTGACGGTGTGTGGCGGAGGGTACCTTGAGTACCTCTATCGGTTCTCCCTTCTATTCCAGTCTCGTATTGTTCGTGGAAAGAAAGATTGTCGGTATGCCTCTGTGTGGGCTCTAATCTTTCTGATTTTATCCTCATGGTCTCTTCGCGAGATATACGTAGAAGGGAACAATATACTGATTGACTCCTCGGTGAAGGAATGTTCTCGAAACTTCAACAAAAGCCCGTACCAAGCTACTGAGCGTCTCTCTTGCAGAGTCTTCCACTGGAGTTTATCTATAATCTCCGTAGCGCTTTCGCGATTACTAAATGATCCTGTAATGAAACGCGTTGCTCTCCGTTGGATCTTCTCTATCTCTTCTATCAGCCCTATCTGTTACGGATACCAGACCGGTGAGCAGTATTCAAGCAGTGGGCGAACAAGCGTACTGTAACCTACTTCCTTTGTTTTCTGACTGCATTTCCTTAGAATTCTTCCAATGAATCTCAGTCTGACATCTGCTTTACCGACGATTAATTTTATATGGTCATTCCATTTTAGATCACTCCTAATGCCTACTCCCAGATAATTTATGGAATTAACTGCTTCCAGCTGCTGACCTGCTATATTGTAGCTAAATGATAAAGGATCTTTCTTTCTATGTATTCGCAGCACATTACACTTGTCTACATTGAGATTCAATTGCTATTCCCTGCACCATGCGTCAATTCGTTGCAGATCCTCCTGCATTTCAGTACATTTTTCCATTGTTACAACCTCTCGATATACTACAGCATCATCCGCAAAAAGCCACAGTGAACTTCTGATGTTATCCACAAGGTCATTTATATATATTGTGAATAGAAACGGTCCTACGACACTCCCCTGCGGCACACCTGAAATCACTTTTACTTCGGAAGACTTCTCTCCATTGAAAATTGACATGCTGCGTTCTGTTATCTAGGAACTCTTCAATTCAATCACACAACTGGTCTGAAAGTCCATATGCTCTTAATTTGTTCATTCAACGACTGTGGGGAACTGTATCGAACGCCTCTCAGTGATGGCCGCAAGGATGTCCAGCGGCAGCTGTCGGGAGTAGTCTGGCGGAGTGCGTGGTCGGGGCGGCGTCGCTATGTTGGCGGCGTCAATCGTGGTTGCCGCGAAGTGCAGAAGTTCTGCGTCCGCTCCAGCTTCCGCAGGGGGCGGCGCGGCGGCGAGTGTGTCCGTCACGGCTGCTTGAAACCTGTCCCAGTCGATGCCAGCAAGTGAGATGCCGCTCCTGGGCTGCTGTAGGGGGTCTAGGTCTAAATCAAAAACCACTGGGACATGATCAGAAGACAGTGCCGTCCTCGTCGTGGCAGTGATCTGATGAGGGATGCCCTTGACGACCGCGATGTCGATGATATACGGGAGGCCACAGGCAGGGAAGATAGTCGGGTCGTATGGCCCCACCACAAGCGCATGCGCATGGTGACGTTCCGCTACCCGGAGCGGGCAGCGTCCAGCGACATTGGTGATCTTGGAGTTCCAGGAGACGTGTTTACTATTGAAGTCCCCGGCGACGAACACCTGCCCCCTCAAGGAGAGCAGAGCATCGATGTCAGCAGGGTCCAGTGGACGAGACCGCGGTCGATAGGCAGCGACGAACGTGATGGCACCCGCCGAGGTATGAACGACAACACCAGTGGCCTCCAGCGTGGCCAGTGGTGGAAGTTGTATCGCGTGATGACGAATGCCATTGCGGACGTAAACGGCTGTCCCACCACCCGCCGTCAGTCGATCGGTGCGATAGCTGGAGTAGTTTGCCGCCCTGACGTCGACCCCAGGCTTCAGGTGGGTTTCGTTGATAAGGCAGACGTCGACAGCGTGGTGTCGAAGAAATTGGTGAAGTTCGCCGGCTCGAGTGCGGACGCCGTTGGCATTCCACGCGACGACTGTGAGTCCTCTAACGCTGCCCATGGTGCAGCTGGTGAGCGTTGACAGCGGGCGGGGCCGGAGAGGCCATCAGCACTGCAGCGGTGAGTTGCTGCGACAGGACTTCGATCAACTTCGTGGCGCTGGTCACCTGGGCAGTGAGCTGCGCGACGAGGCTGGCCAGGTCAGCAGCGGAGGCAGCAGGTGTGGCCCCGTCGCCGGAAGGGGGAGGCATGGCTGCTCGAATGACGGTGCTGAGCGCTGGGTACCCACAGGGCGTCGACCCCCGCGCCGGCGGTTGGCGGGGCGCGGTCCGGCCGACGCCTCGGGAGAAGCAGTTCGCGGTTCCGCCACTAGCGGCTGTGGTGGAGGCGCAGGAGCCTCAGGCGTCGGTACGGCCTCGGATGCGGCGGGATCAGGAGCGGCCGACGCTGTCGGGACGGCGGAGGGCGCCCCTTATGCTGCCGCCGCGAAAGAGACGCCGGGCCGTCTCGTTGCTGGCTTCTTCGGACGTGGCGCTGGTGTTTGGCCACGTTGGCGAGCGATGGCACGCTTCCACACCTCACACCCACGATAACTGGCCACGTGGGCACCGCCACAGAGTGCACATGTCGGCTTCTCGGTGGGCGGACGGGGGCACGCACGTCCTGCGTGGGCGCCGGCGCATTTAACACATCTGTCCGGCATAGAGCAGTGGCGCGCGACGTGATTTATCCCCTGGCAGCAAAAGCACTGCACTGGGCCTCTCCGGGAGCGAAGATCTTCGGTCCGAAACGGAACGTCGGCGACCCGCGTCAACTGGTAGAGCTTGCGGTTCTCCACGGTGTAGGAGCAGACGACCAGGAAGAGCGGCATATCATCGCGTGATTTAGGCGACTTCATCTTCACGACTGCCCGGATGTAGAAGCCCAGGTCAGCGAGTTCACGATGCAGGTGGTCGGCTTCCATGTTGAACGGGAGGTCGCGTATTACAATCTTCAAGACCTTGTCAGGTGCGGAAGCGTGGGTATGGAATGGTATACCACGCTCAGACGCCTCCTGAGTGACCCGGCGATAATTGCCAGCAGTGCAGAGTGTGACCCTGTACAGGTCACGCCCGGCAGGCTTCACGGTGAACACAGCCGTCGTCCAGCTGCGCAACAACTTCTGCAGTTCCCCATAGGGCGGCCGAAAGTGGAGGACCACCGGCAGAAGATGGGAGTCTTTCTTCGGCGCAGGATCGCGCGGCAGCTGTTCCGGCGCGTCAGCGAGCGCGTCTAATGAGTTGGCGACGGCAGTTGGAAGCGTCGTCGATGACTGCATGCGTCTTGCAGTTCCCCGGGCCGGGACAAAACCGTCAGCGTCAGGGGCGAAATCTTTCTTGGCCCTCTTCTCGATCGGCAAGCTGCGATCAGCGGACGTCGCGGCTGATGCCCTCCTCTTCTTTTTCCCGCTTCGTCCGCGTGGCTGAGACGTGGTGGAGCTCTGATCTTCAGAATCGGGGAGCGGAGCAGACAGCGCTGTCTTCAAGGTTTCCGTAGCTGTGTCCATCAAATCCATAGCCAGAGCATTGGTCGTCTAACTGGGGGGCCAGATGGGGCCGCCGACGGCGCAAGCGCGGCCGGACGGCGATCTGCCACACCCTTCGCGTCGCTAGCAAGCGCAGGTACGTCCTTCTCGCGGCTGCACATCTCAGCGACTTGTCGTCGTGCGTGTCGTAAAAATACTGTGAGAGACAAGTGTCGCGTCCTCTTATAAAGGAGGAGCTCTCACGCGTTCGTGCTGGAGAAGTGATAGTATTGGTTAAAATTCATATGGCTACCATTGGTGGGCCGTAGTCATCTTTCTTTCACCCTCAGCCATTATCCTTTGACTACTCAATGAAAGTTCCATCTAAACTTCCATTTAATTCAATTATATTCAGTCAGGTACAACAGATTTCCGGTGTCATCTTGCTATCATCGAGCCGTCTTCTTGTGTGTCTTTCAGAGTTTCTTTTGTGTCTCCAAGGTCTCCATGGAGCCATCGTGGATCTCCGTCTACTGGTGGCTTGGCTTGATACGGGAACAACCTAGTGCTGCCATTTCAGTCTGATAACTCTCTCAATGACATCGTCAAAATCCTCCTCGGTGTACTCCCTCGACATCTTATAAAATACATAAAATCCTAACAAAGCAGGTGCGCGAGGTACTTGTGAATGCAATGCCACCTACACTGAGAAAAGCAAAAAGCCTGTTTTCTCCAGCATAGCAGAGCGTGAGTGCCATGTTCTACTGAATCAATCCAACAGACAGTTATTGCAGAGTAAAATCGGGATTGAGGGCAGCCTGTTAGTTCTCAGGAAGTTCGAGTCCGTTCGAGACAGCCGCACATAGTTTGCGCAGAATAAGAAGGGCAACTGAAGTCCTAAAGCTGTTTGATGTCATCAGTAGACAGGGCGGCTACAACAGGCTCCCAGCATCCTAGCTGTCCGCAATCCCGGCACGATGAGACGAGTGTGATGGCAGCGCAGCGAACTCACCGGACGCGGCCACGACAGGCTAACAAAGACCGCGTGAGCACTACCGTCGTTTCCCTGCAACTAACAACAGGAAAGCACGGTCACCAGACGCTTGCTGCCGCTTTACGATTGGTTGTCAATTACCAGCTGTGGTACCGATAGTTCTGATGCCGCAGCGTAGGTGCACGCTCGTAGGTTGACACTACGAGAGCGGACAAACTACGCCGAGCACAGCGCCCTCTAGCAGACGCTGTGGAGCTCAAAGAGCGCCGCTCCACTTTCTGCCCAGTTGAGCAAGAGCAGACGACCTTTAGCTTCTACTTCATAGGGGGCTACCCATTACAGACTTTGCCTTCGTAACTTCTAGTAACTGTTAGCTTCGATACATGAACGGCTTCGCACCTACGTGCTCATCTGTACCAAAAGTTAAGTAATGTGTCTGTATATGTTTATACACCAGTAAAGGTTCTTTCACTTTACTTGCAGTACCGAAGTGCTTTACCTCACCTGCTCCTACTCACTTCCTTCATTCGGCCTAATTTGCAGATCTCAGGAGCAGACCCACGCGTCGCCTTCCAGGCGAGATACAAAAGACCAGCAAGCCACGTAAACTACAAATAGTCTGCCACATATCCCCTCCCTTCCTCCCAACTCCGACTAGTGATATTTTATGGCCAGTAGACTCTAAGAAATTTGCCGTCGTTAGAAACGATAACACTGAAGCACTCTCTTTCCAGCTAAATTAGTCCACGCCTTGAGGAAGTCCGAAACGTAGGACATTTTAGCATTTTAAATGTTGTGTAACACACAATGATTTTAATGAGACTGACACGTGCCACAGTAGCCTATGTTTTTACGTATATATCTAGACGATATCCGTTACCTGTGTTTGTCTTGTGATGGCCCCATTCCTGGTCCTCATCTTTTCCCTGAGACCAATGCCCGACATCGGCCGCTTCGTTACACTTCGTGCACACTGTGATCTATGAGCACTTGCCCCTCCCAGAGCCTGTGGTAGTAGAGCATAAGTAGTTACTGCTTGTTTTTTATTCTTTCGTTTTTAGGTGCACTGCAACTTCATCGTCGGCTAGGATAAACCAAAGGTTGAGGGAATTTTATTCGGAGAATGTCTGAACTCAGAACTTTAGTTTTTTTTAGCAGTATTTATTTCCGAGCTAAAGGCTGCACAAGGACTATCAATTCTTCAATCATAACTGTTAGCTCTGTTTGATCTTCATGTATAACTACTATTTTGTCAGTAAAATTGAAATGATTAAGTACTGACTATAGATTAGATCCATTTACCATGGCAATCCAACCCTTTGAATACATATTTCATAGCTAAAAGACTGAGCACATATCAGAGCAACAGCTCGAATTCCCTTGGCTACTAGGATATTGCCCATCTGTAAAATATGAGCTCATGCTCAAACGCATCAGCCAGCTGTTCCATAATTCCATTCATGTTAAACTCCCACGCACAGTAAACTAAGAGATCCATGTCACTGGGGAAATCACTAATTTTTGGACTCAAGTGCTTTTTTTGTTCATTATTTTTCCTTTATTAATACCTCAGCTAACTTTAATAGAACCACAAGTAATTTCAAATTAGTTGAGTAGTTTGTATCTGGTTCTGTGTTTTGCATTCACAATCGCTTGGTAGAGAAGTTATGAGGCCTAGCGCAGCAGCCGGCCGCGGTGGTCTCGCGGTTCTAGGCGCGCAGTCCGGAACCGCGCGACTGCTACGGTCGCAGGTTCGAATCCTGCCTCGGGCATGGATGTGTGTGTAATGTCCTTAGGTTAGTTAGGTTCAACTAGTTCTAGGTTCTAGGGGACTGATAAGATGTTAAGTCCCATAGTGCTCAGAGCCATTTGAACCATTTTTGCCATAGTGCAGCAGAGATTGTCAGAAATTACAACTAGCGAATACCCCTACGCTATAACAGGGTAGAGTGAGCGACCACAACTGGTAAAGAAGGCTCAACTTCCTTCCTGATTTCTCGATGGTCTGCACACGCATCCAAGCTGCTCTTGTAAGTGTACATTCGTGACCTCAAGTGTTATTTATATGCTTGCTGGGATTTTATTTCATCCCACACGCGAGAGAATGTTTCTGCTGGCTGTTCAGATATAGACTGCATGATTTGTTGTTTAGTTTTCTGATACTTTCTTTGCGTGATGAGCTACATGGGGGTATGAGTTGGATGTGCCAGAGGCCAGGCAGGTCTCTTCACTGCGTCTCCTTTTATCTTTAAAACGCTACGGAGGAGTCTTGCTTGCTTTTTTTTTATATGGATTGCTACTATAAATGTTCAATTTTGTGATACTTTCTTTGTGTGGTAAGCCACGGGGTTTGTAGGTCATACGCGTCGCACATAATAATAATAATAATAATAATAATGAGCGTATGGCATTGGTGGCCGGGAGACCCCTCGCGGGGCGGTTCGGCCGCCGCTCTACAAGTTCTTTAACGCCACTACGGCGACTTGCGAGTGAATTTCACATGAGAGTAAAATGGTTCAAATGGCTCTGAGCACTATGGGACTTAACATCTGTGGTCCCCTAGAACTTAGAACTACTTAAACACGACTAACCTAAGGACATCACACACATCCATGCCCGAGGCAGGATTCGAACCTGCGACCGTAGCAGTCCCGCGGTTCTGGACGGAGCGCCCAGAACCGCTAGACCACCGCGGCCGGCTACATGAGAGTATTAGTAGCGTTTGCTACCAGGATAGTTTTATTGTCATTTTAATGTAGTTTACTACATAATTTCTTCTATTTCGAGATACTTCTAGCGTGATCAACCACATGTGCATGGACTGTCAGTTAGAAGCTATTCACATTGAACGTATATTTTCGCCGTGTTCTTTCTCCTCTCTGAATGCCACAGAAGGAATTGCGCCTCCCATTACAGTTCAAATTGCAGGGTTAACTGCTTAATTTAGAGGTGCTTGCTTTGAAAGTCTACGTGAGAGTTCAGGGATGATGCCCTAATCTTAAATAACTTTAAATTCGAACTCACCGATGGGGTATCTCGGCTAATGTTGAATAAATGCAGCTATTGTGCGTGAAATATCAATTTGTTTTTACTTTTTGATTCCCTATATTACTATAACAAGTCATTTCTCCAATCAACGTCGCGTAATTGAGAACCTCAGCAGACTCTTGCACTCAACATTTCCTTGTGCGCCTGAAGTGTGTATTAGTCTTTACGTCAAGTATAATGTGTTTCTCATTGGTTAACAATTGTAAGGTATGACTACATGAGTGTTTTGTTATTTGAATGTATGTTTCTAGTTTTTTGTATGCCTCGAAAAGGTATGGATGTTAGTGCCGCCTGTAATAAATGCTATGAAAATTTTAAACGTTTTACTTGTTACTTGCTTGACTCAGCTGCCTTTAAACCAACTGTATTTTGGAGGTATGTGGATGATGCTTCGATAGTGTGGATTCAGAGAAGATAAATTGACGGAGTTTCTTCACTATCTCTATTCCATTCATAACAATATTCGGTTCACCATGGAAATAGAGAAAGATGGTGTCTGCCTTTCTTGAATGTCTTGGTTATACGAAAGAATGATGGTTTCCGTGGTGCATTCAGTTTATCGTAAGCCCACCCAATCTGATTTGTTTTTGCAAGCGTCAAGTCGTCATCACCCACCGCAAACTGTGACCGTGCTTAAAACACGCATACACAGAGCTCACACTGTGTCTGATCTACATGGTTTACCTAAAGAGCTCGTCCAACTAAAGACAGTGTTCAGAGGAAACGAATATTCCAACCAGCAGGTTAAAAGGACTATATATCAGTTACAATCAAGAAGTGGATAAAGAGGAGAACACGCCGACAAAATTTTTAGCTTTTCTTCCTTTTGTGGGCAACATTTCATTTTAAACAGCAAGAATCCTCTGTAAATTTCAAGTGAAAGTGATTTTTAGTCCACCATCTAAGACTGCAGGCCTTTTGGGATCGATGAAGGACGACTTGTAATTGCAGAAGGCTGGGATTTGTAAAATACATTGTCACTGTGGTACAGCTTGCACAGGTCAGACCACACGCACTGTGAAAGAACGCTGCACTGAACATCTGCGTAGCACTCGCCTTTTACAATCAATCATGTCCGATATTACGGAACGATGTATTTCCACTGGACGTTCAGTGGAGTGTGACAGAACTGTGATTCTCACAACAGCTACATCTTTCTGGGACTCCATTATTAAAGAATCCATGGGAATACGTCTGTGAAAAATCTGATGAACAGTGATAGCGGCTACCATTTGGGCAGTGTGTGGAAGCCCATCATCCGCGATTTGTTCTAATTGAAGACGGTCGAGTGCGCCAACGGCCTGGGCGAGCGGTAACACAGAGGACAGCTGACTTCCGCAGTTCCACCAGCGAGGGAGCTGCCGCCTTGAAGCGTGGTCAGTCCGTCAACTTGAATTTTGAAGCATGCACGGAATACTCGCAACGTACTACAGTAGGAGCATGGAATGGAGGAAGTCTTCGTTCCTCCCCTCCTTCCTTGGGCTCCCCCTCCTTCCCCTCCCTGCCTCGCTTGGGCTCTCTCTCCTTCCACTCCCTCTCCCCCTCTGCTGTTTCCTCCCTCCTCCCCTCTTTCCTTCTCACTTCTCTCTTCCAGACTTCGCACTCCATCTCCTTCCCCTTGACGTGCTTCCGACTCCACTCCTCCCCCTCCCCCCACTTCCTGCCCCCCCCCTCCTCTGTCAAGCCACCATCACCCTTTCCGCCGGCCGGAGTGGCCGTGTGGTTCTAGGCGCTACAGCAGGTTCGAAAACTGCCTCGAGCATGGATGTGTGTGATGTCCTTAGGTTAGTTAGGTTTAATTAGTTCTAAGTTCTAGGCGACTGATGACCTCAGAAGTTAAGTCGCATAGTGCTCAGAGCCATTTGAACCTTTTTTTTTTTTGAACCATTTGAACCATCCCTTTCCTCTCTCCCTCCTCTGTGATCTCCCCTCCGTAACAGGCCCTTCAAATTTTTAATGCAGTTACTTCGTCGCATTGTGGTGCTCGCCGTGTATATAAAATGAGCACTGTGTGTGGTCAGTGTCGTCGTCCCATACTGAGAACGCTGCTTTTAATTGTGCGCCGGCCTTAGTGGACGAGCGGTTCTAGGCGCTACAGTCTGGAACCGCGCGACCGCTACGGTCGCAGGTTCGAATCCTGCCTCGAGCATGGATGTGTGTGATGTCCTTAGGTTAGTTAGGTTTAATTAGTTCTAAGTTCTAGGCGACTGATGACCTCAGAAGTTAAGTCGCATAGTGCTCAGAGCCATTTGAACCTTTTTTTTTTTTTTTTTTTGAACCATTTGAACCATCCCTTTCCTCTCTCCCTCCTCTGTGATCTCCCCTCCGTAACAGGCCCTTCAAATTTTTAATGCAGTTACTTCGTCGCATTATGGTGCTCGCCGTGTATATAAAATGAGCACTGTGTGTGGTCAGTTTCGTCGTCCCATACTGAGAACGCTGCTTTTAATTGTGCGCCGGCCTTAGTGGCCGAGCGGTTCTAGGCGCTACAGTCTGGAACCGTGCGACCACTACCGTCGCAGGTTCGAATCCTGCCTCGGGCATGGATGTGTGTGATGTCCTTAGGTTAGTTAGGTTTAATTAGTTCTAAGTTCTAGGGGACTGATGACCTGAGCAGTTAAGTCCCATCGTGCTCAGAGCCATTTAAACCATTTTTTTTAATTGTGCTATTCGTGCTGCCAATGTTTGTGTTGTCTTCATCCAGTGCCATTTTAGCTGTATGTGGACTTAACGTAAAAATGCCTTGACAGAGTACCCCCTTTTTTTGTATATTCCAGCTCCAATTGTTTCCCCTTCCCATGTGTAAATTTCATCTTTCATCCCTGTACTGTATATATATGAACTGTTCTCCTGTGACATTTTGTGTAATCCCTTGGCTGAAGATGGTTAGACACTGGTCTCACATTCGGGAGGACGACGGTTCAATCCCGCGTCCGGCCATCCTGATTTATGTTTTCCGTGATTTCCCTAAATCACTCCAGGCAAATGCCGGGATGGTTCCTCTGAAAGGGCACGGCCGACTTCCTTCCCCATCCTTCCCTAATCCGATGAGACCGATGACCTCGCTGTCTGGTCTCCTTCCCCAAACAACCCCAACCCCTTGGCTGAAGACCGGTGAACTGTGCTGCTGCCAGCCCATCCCTGCCCCGATGGGAGCAGGGGAATTAAATGACAACAAAGGAAAAACAAAATGTCTTCGTTGGTCTTCGATGGCTCACCTGATGATGACTGGCAGGTGCCCAATGAATTAAAATTAGTTACGCTGTGGTAGTGTTAGTCTTAGTCAATGTTAAAATTCAGTAAAGGTATAGTTGGGTGACGAAGTCTCTGGCCCCTGGCAGTGTGTTGTAAAAGTAGGCAGCCAGTAGGCCAGGCAAGGCAAACATGGCATAGAGCTGCAGTTGCGTATTGCACGTTCGCTTTGTTTGGAGTGGAGCAACAGCAGGGCAGGGAAGTGCAGCGTTGCTATAAGTTATTGAGATATATGAGGCGAGGCAGTAGGCCAGAGCCGGGAGTGGTGATGTGTAAGTGGCTGACGTGTGGGAATTTACCCCTGCCATAGTTTCTGTCCCTCTCTGACACTACATCAGAAGTGAAGGGAAAAGCAGTATAGTCAGGCACATTTAGCTTGAGGGGTGTGACAGGTCAGTCGAAAGTTGGGTCGGACCTGTGCCGGTCTATGCTTATAGGAGCCAGTCTGGCAGCGATGTTGTAAATATCCTGTGTAAACCTGTACTTTGTTTCTATGTAATTGTTTAGGCTGTATCCCGCCTTCGGGGACACAACACCGGGGTGGGACAGAATGGCAGCTGGGTACTTGGAGACTGCATGGTCTGCCTGAAGGAGGGCAGTAACAGCAGTCTGCAGCAGGTCCAGGATGGGCCACATTTGCTTCCCACCTGGCGTACTGGGGTCCCGGTGAGGCATATGCTGCGGGAGGCGCAGCAGCACTGAAACAGAATTAGGGATGGCGGGTGTTGCCATCTGGCAAGCACCACTAGTGGCAAGTTGCGGCATGGCGTCCAGGAAGGCGCGGGTTCGAGTCCGTTCCTCTCCTGGGAGCAGCAGAGGCCGAGGGCCACGGGTGACCAGTACAACCACCTTCATCCCATGGTCAGACAGAGCAGGCCAGATGGGGCAGAGGGCGGTGGAGACCAGGGATTGTAACGGTCTCCGGAATGACGGGCAGTAGAGTGGCGCCAGTCACTGTGCCTCAGCGGGTGGCGACCAGGCGAGCGCGGCTGACTTCCATCGTCTGGCAGCCTTGATGACCGCAGCAGCAGTGTCGGCTGTCCAGCAGTGCTGAGATGGCCGGACTCATGGAACAGCACGCGGACGGCATGCCGACATTACGCTTCTGTAAACTAGCTGAATAAAGGAATACTTCCAAATACCGCTGTATCACTCTGCACTGCACCTTGATGCTATTGAACTTGCCCGGTCTCCTGACGAGAAACAGCATGGTGGGCCCTGGCTTCAGGTCGGCCAACTGGAGTCCCGGGTTCGACCATCGACAGTCCGCAACAGTTAGTTCCTTATAGCATTGCTTTAACCTGCAGTTTGCACAATGATGCCATTTGCCAAGTTATTATTTGAATGAAATGCTAAATACCATCGAGAATGAGACTAAACAATTTGTATAGTTAACCATAGTGGAACTGCTTCATCTTCCCAATGAAATGAGGCGTTATTCGGAGATTTGAAGGAAGTTAACTCTTAAACAGGTAAGTATCGAATAATATGACAGAGCTTCTGCAATACAAAAAATGTCCAGGGCCTGATGGGATTAATGTAGAGTTGATTAGACACGGTGAATTATTGCTTCTGTTTAGAATTTTACGTCTGGTAAATACTTCCTGGCTAAAAGCTAAAATTCCAGAAGAGTAGTTTACAGCAAAAGTGTTGCCACTGTTTAAAATAGGGAATAGCAGAAAATATCAAATTACAGAGTTATCAGTATGTTAAACACCGCCTACAAACTATAGCAGTACAAAATAACAGATTAAATATTATTACAGAAGTGTTAGTTCTGGCAGAACAAAGCTGATTCATAAGAGGCAAGTCATATAGCGATAATATACTTAATTTGCGAAAAATAATACAAAAAAGAAGAGAATTTAATTTACTAATCTACCTAGCTTTCATAGATTTTGTAAAAGCATTTGACAGGATGAATAGAGAGAGAGAGCTTGTAGGAAATTATGGCTAAATGTGGATACCTATATCACTTAATGTACTGTGTCAGGAGGCTCTATATATTATATTTTATGTCCCCAATTACGCAAAGGAAAAGGCTTTTATAAACTAAGGAGTAACACTAAAATGTACTTTATGCCTTACCCTTTCTAATAGCTTTAGAGACAACGCCATCCCAAAATGGAAACAAAGAGCTCCAGAGTGATCCATATAAATAAGGACAAATATTTTAACATTTTACGATAGCATTGAATAAAACTTAAACAATGGTGTTAAAAAGTTTATGTTTTAGTCTAAAGTCGCAATTTCTTGCGTATTAGATACTGGTTTTGGGTACATACTACCATCCTCAGGCCATCCTATGATAAAAAAAATCCGATAACGTAGTTACAACAATATTGGAGGAGTAGTTTACAAAATCTTTTTCTCTATAACAACACACGTGTGGATGAAGTGAACCTTAAAATGTGTAAGTGGCTCCTTACCCGGGCACGCGGACGTCTTGCTTACTTCCCAAGTAGGTGAGTCAAATACGAAAAGTAAAGATCAATGTTGAGCTGCAAATAGATGTAATTCGAGGCCAGTAATAATAAGAGCGCTTTCGTAGATATTCAGCAACGGACATTGATTCTAGCAGTCAGACCCTGAAGATAGTGAAACTTCCGAACGCTCGGATTTTACAAATTTTGACCAAGACATAACGGAGCTTGAACGCAGAGATAATTTTGTACACTTACCTAAAAAAAAGAAGAAAAGCCTGAAGATACGATCTACAACAAGAATACGTTCACAACAGGACATTTCCACGCTAATTGACAATGACTCATTTTGCCAGTATTTCTCTATTCATGAAGATCGAGTTCTGTAGAATAAAGTACAACGAAATTCCGAACAACAATAGCCTACCTTTACTCCCAACCTGATGATACACTCTAGGAAAATTTAATAGTATTTTGTTTCTACGACGCCCGAAAATGGCCCATATGGAAAATCTACCACAGTTCGAATGAAGCAAACGACAGGAAGCGTGGGAGCGGGAGTGGAGCTCTGGGCGTATGCGATTGAGGTGTTTTGGGTTCAATATAGTTCAAATTTGCTTTTTATTACTTCTTTTCTCTTTTTCAAATTCCATCAACAGCTCCCCAGATGCGGAGCCAATTTGTACCCACCGGGCGAGGTTCCCCAGACGTCAGAAGTGAGATCCCGTACCAGCTGGACCAGGGCGGCGTCTGTGGTAGCGCCGGCGCCCACTTCATCGACTGCCGAAAGAGCAAGACGCACGGAAAGCGGAAGACACTTACGCTGCAACGGAGAACTGAATAAGTAACTAAGTCTCATCACCATTGTCCGACAACTTTTAAAACCAGACCAGAAAACAGTTGTGCTTTACCATAAAATAATCAGAAAAACGTTAGTAAGTTCCTGACATCAATAAATGTGAAACGTGAAACTAAGCACAAGGAGTAAGAAACGAGCATTCACCGTTTAATAGTGATCTAGTTAGCATTTCTCCATTAGCCAGCTATTTGATCAAAAGTATCCGGACAACTGGCTGGAAATGCCTTACAAGTTCATGGCACCATCCGTTGGTAATGTTGGAATTCAATATGGTGTTGGCCCACCCTTAGCCTTGATTACGGCTTCCACTCTCGCAGGTATACGTTCAATCAGTGCTGGAAGGTTTCTTGGGGAATGGCAGCCCATTCTTCGCGGAATGCTGCACGGAGGAGAGGTATCGATGTCGGTCGGTGAGGCGTGGCACGAAGTTGGCGTTCCAACACATCCCAAAGGTGTTCTATAGGATTGAGATAAGGACTCTCCGCAGGCCAGTCCATAACAGGGATGTTATTGTCATGTGACCACTCCGCCACAGGCCATGCATTATTAACAGGTACTCGATCGTGTTGAAAGATACAATCGCCATTCCCGAACTGCATTTCAACAGTGGGAAGCAATAAGATGCTTAAAACATTATTTAGGCCTGTGCTGTGATAGTGCCACGCAAAACAACAAGGGGTGCAAGGCTCCTCCATGAAAACCACGACCACACCATAACACCACAGCCTCCGAATTTTACTGTTGGCACTACACAAGCTGGCAGATAACGTTCACCGGTCATTCGCCATACCCACACCCTGCTATCGGATCGTCACATTGTCTACCGCGATTGGTCACTCCACGCAACATTTTTCCACTGTTGAATCGTCCAAGGTTGATGCCCTTATACCAAGCGAGGCGTCGTTTGGCATTTACCGGGGTAATGTGTTGCTTATGATCAGATACTCGAGCATGAAATCCAAGTTTTCTCACCTCCCGCCTAACTGTCATAGCACTTGCCGTGGATCCTGATGCAGTTTGGAAATGCTGTGTGATGGTCTGGATAGACTTCTGCCTATTACACATTACGACCTCTTCAACTGTCGGCGGTCTCTGTCAGTCAACAGACGAGGTCTGCCTGATGATTTTGTGCTGTAAGTGTCCCTTCACGTTTCCTCTTCACTATCATATCGGAACAGTGGACCTAAGGATGTTTAGGAGTGTGGAAATCTCGCGTACAGACGTATGACGCAAGTGACACCCAATCACCTGACCACATTCGAAGTCGAGTTCCGCGGAGCGCCCCATTCCTCTCTTTCATGATGTCTAATGACTACTGAGGTCGCTGATGTGGAGTATCTGGCAGTAGGTGGCAGCACAATGCACCTAATGTGAAAAACGTATGTTTCTGGGGGTGTCCGGATACTTCGGATCACATAGTGTAGTACCGAAACCTCGAGACAATAGTAGACATAGTAGCGGCCGCACTAACTGCTGCCAAGCTATTTAAACTAGATCGCTCACAATTAGTTAACCTCAGCGAGCTAGACATCGCTTATAACAATGCCAGTGGGTCCTTATGATGAACTATGTCTACGCTAATGGGCACTAGCCGTAACTTAACTGGTTCTTCACTTTAAGGAGTGGACCTAACGCCTTTATAACCAAACAGGTACTAGCCTGACGAACAGTAAAAGTCCCATCAGGCCAAATAATCACCACATAACGAGAACACTTCTCAGTGTAGGACTTGTAGGTATAACATTAACACCACCACTAAGAGTAGTGAACCACGGCAACAACGTTCGTCGTATACTTCATGGCTCAATTCAAATATGGACACATCAGTAAAAAAAGTAACACGGACAAATATATAACATGTTCGTACAATCGCCCACAAGGAGTTTGGTTCTTAAAATCACTCAAAACGCACAACGGTAATTCTGAAGCCACACGATGATCAGCAATCCAGTACAAAATCACAATGGGAACACATAAGAAAAATACAGCGGAACAGAAGGCGATGACGATTAAGTACGTCGAAGCTCGCCCAACAACGAACAGCATCATCGTAACACCTTCATACAACTTAATACTCTGTGAAACATGGCTGTCGCAAACTGTCAAACAACACAACAGAGTCGCCATCCTACGCACAGTGGTACCTCGAGTCTTTATTCAGTCGCTCCAGATTCGACACAGGAAAGCATGCGAGACTTTCCAGTCCAAACTTGCTTTCTCGTCAGTAAGCACTATTTGTATCTTACTGCTGAGATACGGAATCAGACTTCAAAAGGAAGCTAAGGGATCTCAACACAACAGCTATTACAAGACACTGGACATACCAACTATAAGGCTCTGAGCACTATGGGACTTAACATCTGAGGTCATCAGTCCCCTAGAATTTAGAACTACTTAAACCTAACCAACCTAAGGACATCACACACATCCATGCCCGAGGCAAAGTGCCTAGAACTGCTCGGCCACAACAGCCGGCTATAAGCCACTGATCTTTCACGTAGCCGGATTGACAAAACCCATATCGCATGTGTGTGCAGTCACGAATCGCACGTCACAGTGGAACTATTCAGAATGATGCTATAACTGATTCGCAGCGGACTCACTCACAATAGATCTGTAAGTTCCCGCAGGCGTGATACACGGCAGACCAGAAACGCTACATCAAAATGTGTGTGAATTCCTATGGTGCCAAACTGCTGAGGCCATCGATCCCTAGACTTACACGCCACTTAAACTAACTTATGCTAAGGACAAACACACACACCAATGCCCGAGGGAGGACTCGAACCTCCGGCGGGAGGGGCCGCGCTATCCGTGACGCGGAGCCTCAAACCGCGCGGCCACTCTGCGCGGCAAACACATACGTCATTCAAACAATACAAAAACCACACTGTGACCGCGGCTTGTCATGTCTACAGCAGGAAACGAATCCTAGCCTTGTGCTATCGAACATAATCGAAAATAGTGTGTACACCCCGGTAGCTGAGTGGCGTCAGTCTGCTTTCGGCCGGTGAGCGGCGAGGACGTCTTGTTTACGTCCCGTCCGCAGTGTCGCGGTCCCGTCGGCAGAGTCGCGAGCGCGCGTAGTTTGTTTACTTCCTCGCCGCAGCTAATACTCGCGTCCGTTAACACTGCGTCGCCATGGCTCATTCGTACAGAAAAGCAACCATCAAGATCAGCTTCCAGCCCGACTACGCACGACCACGAGCCTTTGAAGTCGATCGATTTATCCGTGACGAAGTTCAAATACCAACACAGCACATCATCGGTATCCACCTATCCATCACAAGCAGCGTCGTTTACGTCAAGATGGTCGATGACGAGTTATGTCACGCAGTTGTGAACAGATGCGCGAACACTCTCAAGTTCAAACACTCCGATGGTCACATCGGAGAGGTTACTGTTGACCATGCTGGACTAGGATTACGCACACTAAGAGTCTTCGAACTCCCTTTCGAAGTACCACCGGACGTCTTTACCTCAGCTTTCCGCCCTTATGGGACGGTAATTAGCCACGTGGCCGAAAAATGGAACACCTTCGAGACGTACCAAGTCCTCAACGGCGTCCGACAAGTGAAAATTGAATTAAAGAAACATGTGCCGTCCTACTTAGTCATAGGTGGTTGTCGAGCAATAATAATGTACGACGGCCAACCTCGTACTTGTTCTGGTTGCGGTCAGGAGGGTCATGTCCGCTCGGCGTGTATTCAACGTCGGATTACACAACTTCCATTGCATGACACGACACCACCTCCTACGCTCACGGCCCTCCCCCTCAATTACGCAGAGGTGACACGATCGACCGTCATGACAGACGACAACCCCCCCGGAAGACAGGAAGCGTTAGAATGCGCACCTGTCGCCGGTCCTGGATTGACCAACACCATTACGGTGTCTGCAGGGGTTGAAGAACGCCGCCCATCGACTCCACAAGAAGATTCGGACGAGAGAATGGAACTCGACGCTAGGGTTGTACCGACCTCTGCCTTTCTCCCTGAGGGGGATGCTATACGGGAACCACAAACTTTTTCGGACTCAGAAACCCACGTCCGCAAACAAAGGTCACCGAGAAAACATAAAAAGCGACGTCGCACACCCTCAGACGATTGCCTCCAGCGGACGTCTTCTCCAGTTGACGACCGGACGGCCGACGAAACGACGAGGAGGATGGATGACACGAGATCGCCCTCACCTGTCACTTTGTCTGATTTTGACAAATCCGTTTCCGCTCCCTCGGACAAACGGATGGCCAGCACAGCGCCCGCCGTTGGTACACAACCGGAAACAACTGCGGATTCACCTTTAGTCACTCAGCCCACAAGTGGTCTACCGCAGCCACCGTTAACTTACGGACCTTGGGCGGATGACATTGAAGACGATTCTACGGCCGCTGTGGTGGATGAGGAGAGGGTCTCTCCTCCCACACCTCGGCCCCTCCCGAATAGCAACAGATGACGGCGCGGACGCGCGGCCAGCAGATCACAGGCCCCACCTTTTACGGCGACACTGACGGCAGCCCCCACCGCAGGAGACGCTCTACAAACCTATCGCTTAACGACCATCAACATTAACACCATTCGGACACGTACGAAGTTGTCACTGCTCCAAGACATGCTCAATGCCGCAGACGTTGACATTGTCTTTCTCCAAGAAGTCTTCATCGAAGATTTCCCGGGTATTTATGGTTATACGGCTCATGTGTCCCACGCCTCGCCAACTAACAGTGGAGTCGCCATTCTCCTCAGAGAGGGCCTCGAGGCGGACGAAGTCCGATATCTCCCCGACGCTAGAGGAATGGCCGTAACGGTGCAAGGCGTCCGGTTTATCAATGTGTACGCCCCTTCCGGAACGAATCGCCGTCGTGACCGATCGCTCTTCTTCGCAGAAGGAATAGCACCGCTTTTTCAGGGCAGGCACGATGACTTGATATTAGGGGGCGATTTCAATTGCACCCAAGCACCTAAAGATCAGCTGCCACACCATTCACCGTGCCCCGATCTCCAGCTGGTAGATACATGGGAACATGTCCGAGGAAATAGACCGGGATACACCCATTTCACGAGTCACTCGTCTAGTCGCATCGATAGGATTTACGTCTCCCATTCTCTCGCGGCAACGGTGAGTGACGCGGAGGTGTGGCCAGTAGCCTTCTCTGATCACGAGGCCTATATATGTGCCGTCACCCTTCGTCGCCAACGGGTGTGGCGCAGCCGGCATCCCTGGAAATTAAACCTTGCTCATCTCGCTTCTCCGGATTGTCGACGCGCCATCGAAGACACGTGGAGTTTGTGCGTCCGCCGCCTCCCAACGTATCCTACGTCGATTAGTTGGTGGTTAACCTGCGCCAAGCCGGCCCTACGGCGAACCTTTATTACGTATGGTCGTGAGACTGCTGCTTGGAGGCGGCAGACCCTTGATTTTTATTTCACCGTCCTTCGCGAATGCGCCTCCTTGCCACCCACACTGGAACGACAGCTGACAGTTCAGCGTGCGAAAACACAGATCGTAGCCCATATGCGCCGACACCTCGAAGGGACGATCGTCCGAGCGCGGACACAAGACAGACTCGCAACGGAACGACCCACCATGTACCACGTCATCCGAGAGCGTACACTGCGAAGACGGGCGCTGATACATGCCATCACCACTGAGGACGGCCTTCATCACAGCACACAACGCGATATTGCTGCAGCCTTCTTCGACCATTACGCACGACTTTATTCTGCTCAATGTTCCGACCCGATGACGGTGACAGCAGTCTCACAACTGGTTTACGGCATTGTCCCACAGGATTTACAAACTGAATTATTGAACGACATTACGGAAGACGAAGTTATCGACGCCATCGGTAAAGGAGCGGCGAATAAGTCTCCTGGCCCCGACGGGCTCCCTGTGGAGTTTTATAGAACTTTTCAGTATTTACTGGCTCCCAAGTTAACAGACATCTGTCGGGAGCTTATGTCCCCCGCGGTGCCGCTCCCTGCGGCCTTCGTAGAAGGAATAATTATACCGGTTCACAAGCCTAAAGGTGGGGCTCGGATACAAGATTACCGCCCGCTAACACTCGTCAACTGCGACATGAAGATATTCACCAGACTATTAGCAAACCGTCTACGACCGACCCTACCTTACGTCATCTCGCCAGATCAGACTTCCCTAGGGGGTATCAACAACATCCACACAGCACTGTGTCGATACCGTGACTTAATAGCCCTAGCCAGGGCACGCCGCGTCCCGGGAGCGCTGGCATCACTAGATTTTAGCCAAGCGTTTGATCGAGTGGATCACGCATACCTAACGTCCGTTCTCCAGCACATGCAGTACCCACAGCAATTCACAGCCGTCGTGATGCGCCTACTCCGAGGAGCGACTTCCAAAGTGCTCGTTAACGGGCGTCTCTCGCAGTCCCTCCCGATTTTCCGCTCCGTCCGTCAAGGCTGCCCCTTGTCGACGATACTATATGCTCTGGCACTGGAACCGCTCCTCTGTGGTCTCCGTCAACGCCTCACCGGTCTTACCCTACGTGACGTCACATTTCGCTGTACAGCATATGCAGACGACCTAGTTCTCGTGTTCCGCAATCGCGATGATGTCAACAGAGCACTAGAATGGATTACCACGTGCGGTGTGGCTTCCGGCAGCTGTCTCAACGTCGCCAAATCAGTCGCCATGGCCATAGGAGACGGGTTGACCCCAGCGTGTGTCGAACCCCTACAGCTTCGTGGCACTATCAAATGTCTCGGAATAGCGGTTCATGACGACATACGGCGCACCGCGGCTCTTAACTACCGCCGCTTATTACAACAAATTCGGATCCAGATCTTCAACCTTCGTCTGCGGACCCTCGACATTCTCCAAAGGACACACTTCGTTAATGTTTACCTCGCATCGCGCCTTCCACACATAGCGCGTGTTCTCCCAATACCGTTACTGATGGCTCGACGTCTATTAGCGGCATTCGGAGCCTACGTCAGTACAGGCATGCTCTTCAAAGTCAGTTATGAGTCACTGACCCTTCCCCCAGAAAGGGGAGGTCTTGGCCTAGTCCATGTCCACGACAGAGCTGTGTCCCTGTATGTCAGCTCACACATCAAGCTGTGGCGCCACCACCCGGAAAGTTTGACAGGTTTGCTGTTGGAGTCCTTAGCTCCGCCGTCCATTATGCCCCCACTGACGACGCAAGACATACCCCCACCCTTCTACTACTTCGGGAACTTTTACATTGAACACAGCTATTTCCGTATCGCAGTACCACCGACGAAACAGGGGTCGGCGCGGGATATATATCATGTCCTACAGCAGAGGCGCCCACCAAACATCGTGGAGACGAAAAGCCCTCAGGTTCATTGGAAGGTGGTGTGGAAGACGATTCACGCAATTCTACTGGACACAGCCGTCCGATCCACATGGTACATCACAGTAAATGGTAAACAGATCACCCGATCACGCCTCCACAAGATAAACATGGCGGAATCGCCTCTCTGCGTAGACTGCGGGATACCAGACACGGACGAACACCGTCTCACATGTGGCGCGGCAGAAGACGTATGGCGCTTGGTGCGACAAATTTTGTCGTATTTTCTACGAGTGACTCCGGAACACATTACACCTCGGTTTCTACTATTTCCGGATCAACAGTATTTCCCGCGCGCCAAGACCAACGCTGTCACGTGGATCCGTGCGCATGCGGTACACTACTTATTTCACGATGGACCTAAAGATGTATTAGACTTTTGGAACTACCTACAAGAACGTCATTGCAAGATCGTACGGAACCCAAAATACAGACAGTATTTTTCTAACTACTTAGGGAGTGCCCTACGCGACCCTCCACGCAGCTGGATCATCAACAGGTAGGAGAAGATACCCATTGAGTGAGCTGACATGACTAAGTTCGATTCTCGGTGGAACAACATGATATACGTGAAGACGTACCTGGATGATGAAGCGTAAGGAGTGTAGCGACACACCCTTCTGTATCCTGTATGAAGCACTTTTTTTTTCGTTTTCCCCATATACATTACCTCGGTGTAGGAACGTGCCGAGATATTGTTTTCTTTTTCTCAGAGCACGATGCGGTGCTAGATACATTTATTTTTGTTGTGTTATAAAGTAAAACCACATTACGAATGTATTAAAACAGTAAATAAAAATAAATAAATAAACAATAATTCCTACAAAAGATTTCCCCTTCCCATCCCTGATTCCTTGACGGACGAGGGGGACACTGCGACCAGGCCTCGGGTTACGACCCCTGATCGCTCTGCCTTCCGCGCCCTCCCACACCCACAAAAAAAAAAAAAAAGTGGTCAGCGTGACGGATTGCCGTCCTACGGGCCCGGGTTCGATTCCCGGCTGGGTCGGAGATTTTCTCCGCTCGGGGACTGTGTGTTGTGTTGTCTTCATTATCATTTCATCCTCGTCCGGCGCGCAGGTCGCCAAATGTGGCGTCGAATGTAATAAGACCTGCACCAAGGCGGTCGGACCTGCCCAGCAAGGGGCCTCCCTGCCAACGGCGCCAAGTACTCATTTCCATCGAAGACAGTGAGTACTTCCATAATTCATAAGTCAGTAACCAATTTATATGGTAGCGAGAAACGCAATTCAAAAAACACTCGTTTCCACTACACGAATGATGTTGTCGCTGTTACAGAAATCGAGTACAGAACTTCAACCTGTTTGCGCAAGCCTCATCTCATTGTACAGTTGACAATACCAAGCATCGGGAAGAAATCTTCATGGACTGGACATTAGACATTTCGCACAAATGACAAACGTAAACACCCCACTAGCAACGGCAAGTGACGCTGGAAACCCCGCAAAGTTATCAAACCGATTCCACTCGTCGTGGGACCTTAATATGCTGGCAACACACACACGCTCACTGGTGGCAAACATGAGATCAACAAATGTCAGTGACTGTTGCTATTCGTGGCTCGCATACAAGGCAAACACAACACATATTCCTAATCACTAATCATGCGTCCCTTGCTAAACCAGTCGCAATACACCATGTGATTCATGCTTGGCTAGCAGAAAGTAAAAGTCCAATGCAGTGCTTCAAACATTTGACAAAATGAGTAATCACAACTGAAAGCCTGAGCAAAATAGTTAAAACACTTCATCTTCTTAGAAAACCAAACAGAATACAACTACACAATACTGCCGTTAACGGAGCCATAGAATGCCTGTCACATCAGTACCTAAATACAGGGTTATTACAAATGATTGAAGCGATTTCACAGCTCTACAATAACTTTATTATTTGAGATATTTTCACAATGCTTTGCACACACATACAAAAACTCAAAAAGTTTTTTTAGGCATTCACAAATGTTCGATATGTGCCCCTTTAGTTATTCGGCAGACATCAAGCCGATAATCAAGTTCCTCCCACACTCGGCGCAGCATGTCCCCATCAATGAGTTCGAAAGCATCGTTGATGCGAGCTCGCAGTTCTGGCACGTTTCTTGGTAGAGGAGGTTTAAACACTGAATCTTTCACATAACCCCACAGAAAGAAATCGCATGGGGTTAAGTCGGGAGAGCATGGAGGCCATGACATGAATTGCTGATCATGATCTCCACTACGACCGATCCATCGGTTTCCAATCTCCTGTTTAAGAACTGCGGAACATCATGATGGAAATGCGGTGAGGCACCATCCTGTTGAAAGATGAAGTCGGTGCTGTCGGTCTCCAGTTGTGGCATGAGCCAATTTTCCAGCATGTCCAGATACACGTGTTCAACCGTTTCTTCGTCACTGCAGGCCGACCCGTTGATTTCCCCTTACAGAGGCATCCAGAAGCTTTAAACTGCGCATACAATCACCGAATGGAGTTAGCAGTTGGTGGATCTTTGTTGAACTTCGTCCTGAAGTGTCGTTGCACTGTTATGACTGACTGATGTGAGTGCATTTGAAGCACGACATACGCTTTCTCGGCTCCTGTCGCCATTTTGTCTCACTGCGCTCTCGAGCGCTCTGGCGGCAGAAACCTGAAGTGCGGCTTCAGCCGAACAAAACTTTATGAGTTTTTCTACGTATCTGTAGTGTGTCGTGACCATATGTCAATGAATGGAGCTACAGTGAATTTATGAAATCGCTTCAATCATTTGTAATAGCCCTGTACATTACTGCACGCCTCGGCGACACAACGAGGAAAACTTCACCGCAGCTGCAAAAAGCGGCTCCCAGTGCTCGCTAGTTCCACACTGTAGCACGACCCGAGAGAGAAAGACCCACTCTCTCCGGCCAACGCATGAGCCATGTCGCGAAAACAGCCGTTAAGGAGCGTTAACACCGTCAGATAGCACCGCTCACGGAAGGTGATGGAGTTTTTACAATTCGCTCAAGGCAGGACCGCACGGCACAGAAATGTTCTGAACAGAATGAGAAGAAACGATATACAGATGCTACGAAGAAGCGCCTAACGCCTAACTAGGAAGACACATCCGTCACGCAGTCGCCGCACTCTCGGTGTCTGTAACCACAGAGTGCACGCAACCTCCCAAAACTCGCCTAAGGACTATCTTTTTACCTTGATCCAAACTAAATTAGACGAAGTAAACATTCACCCTACCATCACGCTATTGGAATGAAGGATAAGGAAAGAGATGCGCTGTGCTTCCTCTTTCTCTCGCACAGACTGTGGCGTACTTTTACTCGTTAAGCCTGTATCGTGCCATGTGATGTAGAGAAACTGGCTATGTGTGGGTGTGTTTAGGAACTGCTTCATTAAAACAACTGGCTTGTTTTCTTTGTCGCGTCCCGGCACAGGTAATATCACAACCTTCGAACGGAGGCAGGACACTGACGACAATATGAACTGAATTCTACAAAGTTACCTTTGAAGGAGTGAGAGCGAAAAAGTCGCCTAGCATACTTAGCAAAGATGATTCTGGAACGGAGAGGAGAAGTTTTTGGCTTCGTTAGAAGTGAATAAGGGTGTAAAAAACGTAACGACTCAATTTAAGAACAATTTATTTATCAACAGTTCAGCCTTATTGAGAGAGGTGTCTTACAGTGGCTGTATACCTCTGAAAATCACTGCGTACATTCTACAACTCTACATGTCAATCCCTTCCAGCAGCTCTCGGTTCCTGAGATGTACCTTTCGCTAACAGAAACGAATGCTCTGCTTGTAACTCTTACTGACAACATACAATCACATATTTTAACCATAGTTGGAGACAAGACCGAGACAGCACTTGTTTCTTCCTATATTTTGACACACAAAAAGTATGCACAGCAGTATTACTTGTTGCAACTATACGCAATAATTCACAATAGGAATCAGTGCGAGAGAGTGCTTGTTCCCCTTTACATTCTGACACACAGAAAATATCGACTATTATTCGTTGCTACTACTAAAAAATGGTCGAAATGGCCCTGAGCACTATGGGACTTAACTTCTAAGGTCATCAGTCCCCTAGAACTTAGAACTACTTAAACCTAACTAACCTAAGGACATCACACACATCCATGCCCGAGGCAGGATTCGAACCTGTGACCGTAGCGGTCACGCGGTTCCAGACTGTAGCGCCTAGAACCGATCGGCCACATCGGCCGGCTGCTACTACTAGAGTCAAAATCTACAGAGCTTTTTCTTATTTAACACTAGAACACTAAAGGGTGTGAAATGTTACACTACCATCCTAAATTATACTACTCCATATTTATAGAAGGAAGTTATTTATAAGTTATGCGTTACTTAATTACAATTATTAGATCTCAATTACTTAATTACAATTATTAGATCTCCGATGATATGTTACATATCAAATTAAGTACAAAATGTCCTGATTTATACCCTACTGCAACCGCATATTTTACGAGACTTTAGTAAAAAAAAAATGAAATGATCGTGTGGCATTGATGGTCGGAAGGCCTGTTCCAGGGGAGTTCGGCCGCCGTGTTATTTCAGGTGACGCTACCATGAGCGACTTGCGTGTCGATGATGATTTATTATGAGGACAACACAACATCCAGCCCACGAGCGGAGAAAATCTCCAACGCGGACTGGAATCGAACCCGGGCCCACTACATGTTAGGCAAACACGTTACCACTCAGCGAAGCAGGCAGACTGAGGCTTTAGTAATCCAGGGTTAACAGGCAGGAAGCTCAAGATAATACTGTTTCTGGATACTTATCGAAAACGAAGTTTTCTTTCCCCAGTGTGTACAGTCTTCTCCTAGTTTTTACTGCACCAGCACTGAAGTGTCACTTCATAGTGACTCTGAGGCTTTGTTGGACTACTGCTTCTTCTGCTTCCTGGTAAAGGCGGTCTTGGCCTCCTGCACTGGTCGTTTGTATAGTGCTTTTTGAAGGGCTTTTGTGCGAGTTTCTCCTTTACAGGTGTTTCCTCCGACTCTTGGCAGTTCAGCTGTCATTAATTCACAGCACACAAATCTTTTTTTAACGTAAATGAAATTGCCAATTTCATAAACAAATTTACTTATTTCCGGTTCGGCGTCCTACCAAATTGCCGATTTGACAGTCAAATTTATCAGTTTACAGAACTGACATTGCTGCTATTACTATACAAACTGCACCAATTTCCAGATTGCTGCTATTACTATACAAACTGCAAGTGTATGCGCTGTTATTAGTTGACAGGGTTGAAGAACAGTATAACAAATTTTCATAGGATATATGTATATGTATATGCCTGCCATCATTGGCGATTATGTGGCGCAGACGAATAGCAAACTTCTGAATAACCCGCTGAAGTGTCGAAAGATCGCTGCTGTCGATAACGCCCTGAATGGGTGTTTATACCTCAGCAATGGTTTTGGGGTTTTTGATGTTCACCTTATCTTTAATACAGCCCCACAAAACGGAATCGCATGTTTTCAGATGCTGGGAATATGGCAGCCAATCGAGGTCTATGTCAGTGGCCTCTGGCTACCCCAAAGTCAGAACCACATCTTGTCGAAATCAGGTCACTTTGGACAATGGGGATGAAATCATCTTCCAAAACCTTCACTTACTGTCTGTACTCTCCATGCCATCAAGGAGTATCGCACCGATTATTCCGTGACTGGGCATTTCACACCACACAGTTACCCGTTGAGGGTGAAGAGACTACTCGATCGCAAAATGCGGATTCTCAGTCCCCCAAATGCGCCAATTTTTCTTATTGACGAACCAACTCAGAAGAAAGTGGGCATCTTCGCTAAACCAAACCGTACAGCTCATTCTAATTCCCATCATGTCCCGCGGCCAGCCGTATAGTTTGAACATCCTAACGCAAACCGTTCAGAAGTTATGACGATTTTATTCCATATAGTTGAAGAATTGTCACCATATATATGTGTGTGTATAACCCGTGGTCTAGGGGTAGCGTCTTTGATTCATAATCAAAACGTCTTCGGTCCCGGGTTCGATCCCCTCCACTGTCTAAATTTTGATAAATAATCAACATTGGCGGCCGAAGACTTCCGGCATAAGAAGTCAGCCTCGTTCGGCCAATGGCCTTGTCAAAGAGGGCGGAGGAGCGGATAGAGGTTCAGGGCACTCTCTCATCCTAGGGGTGGGAAATTGCCCCTAAAGGCGGAAGAATCAGCAATGATCAACGACATGAGGATGCAGAAGGCATGGAAACCACTGCATTAAAGACACGTAACGTGTATCCACAGGACATGTGGCCTGTAATTGAAGAAGTGTCATGATGATCTCTCCATTGGCAAAAGATTCCGGAATAGTCCCCCATTCGGATCTCCGGGAGGGGACTGCCAAGGGTGAGGTTATCATGAGAAAAAGATTGAATAATCAACGAAAGGATAACGTTCTACGAGTCGGGGCGTGGAATGTCAGAAGCTTGAACGTGGTTGGGAAACTAGAAAATCTGAAAAGGGAAATGCAAAGGCTCAATCTAGATATAGTAGGGGTCAGTGAAGTGAAGTGGAAGGAAGACAAGGATTTCTGGTCAGATGAGTATCGGGTAATATCAACAGCAGCAGAAAATGGTATAACAGGTGTAGGATTCGTTATGAATAGGAAGGTAGGGCAGAGGGTGTGTTACTGTGAACAGTTCAGTGACCGGGTTGTTCTAATCAGAATCGACAGCAGACCAACATCGACAACGATAGTTCAGGTATACATGCCGACGTCGCAAGCTGAAGATGAACAGATAGATAAAGTGTATGAGGATATTGAAAGGGTAATGCAGTATGTAAAGGGGGACGTAAATCTAATAGTCATGGGCGACTGGAATGCAGTTGTAGGGGAAGGAGTAGAAGAAAAGGTTACAGGAGAATATGGGCTTGGGACAAGGAATGAAAGAGGAGAAAGACTAATTAAGTTCTGTAACAAGTTTCAGCTAGTAATAGCGAATACCTTGTTCAAGAATCACAAGCAGAGGAGGTATACTTGGAAAAGGCCGGGAGATACCGGAAGATTTCAATTAGAATACATCATGGTCAGACAGAGATTCCGAAATCAGATACTGGATTGTAGGGCGTACCCAGGAGCAGATATAGACTCAGATCACAATATAGTAGTGATGAAGAGTAGGCTGAAGTTCAAGACATTAGTCAGGAAGAATCAATACGCAAAGAAGTGGGATACGGAAGTAGTAAGGAATGACGAGATACGTTTGAAGTTCTCTAACGCTATAGATACAGCAATAAGGAATAGCGCAGTAGGCAGTACAGTTGAAGAGGAATGGACATCTCTAAAAAGGGCCATCACAGAAGTTGGGAAGGAAAACATAGGTACAAAGAAGGTAGCTGCGAAGAAACCATGGGTAACAGATGAAATACTTCAGTTGATTGATGAAAGCAGGAAGTACAAACATGTTCCGGGAAAATCAGGAATACAGAAACACAAGTCGCTGAGGAATGAAATAAATAGGAAGTGCAGGGAAGCTAAGACGAAATGGCTGCAGGAAAAATGTGAAGACATCGAAAAAGATATGATTGTCCGAAGGACAGACTCAGCATACAGGAAAGTCAAAACAACCTTTGGTGACATTAAAAGCAACGGTGGTAACATTAAGAGTGCAACGGGAATTCCACTGTTAAATGCAGAGGAGAGAGCAGATAGATGGAAAGAATACATTGAAAGCATCTATGAGGGTGAAGATTTGTCTGATGTGATAGAAGAAGATAGGGGATCCAGTATTAGAATCGGAATTTAAAAGAGCTTTGGAGGACTTACGGTCAAATAAGGCAGACGGGATAGATAACATTCCATCAGAATTTCTAAAATCATTGGGTGAAGTGGCAACAAAACGACTATTCACGTTGGTGTGTAGAATATATGAGTCTGACGATATACCATCTGACTTTCGGAAAAGCATCATCCACACAATTTCGAAGACGGCAAGAGCTGACAAGTGCGAGAATTATCGCACAATCAGCTTAACAGCTCATGCATCGAAGCTGCTTACAAGAATAATATTCAGAAGAATGGAAAAGAAAATTGAGAATGCGCTAGGTGACGATCAGTTTGGCTTTGGGAAAAGTAAAGGGACGAGAGAGGCAATTCTGACGTTACGGCTAATAATGCAAGCAAGGCTAAAGAAAAATCAAGACACTTTCATAGGATTTGTCGACCTGCAAAAAGCGTTCGACAATATAAAATGGTGCAAGCTGTTCGAGATTCTGAAAAAAGTAGGGGTAAGCTATAGGGAGAGACGGGTCATATACAATATGTACAACAACCAAGAGGGAATAATAAGAGTGGACGATCAAGAACGAAGTGCTCGTATTAAGAAGGGTGTAAGACAAGGCTGTAGCCTTTCGCCCCTACTCTTCAATCTGTACATCGAGGAAGCAATGATGGAAATAAAAGAAAGGTTCAGGAGTGGAATTAAAATACAAGGTGAAAGGATATCAATGATACGGTTCGCTGATGACATTGCTATCCTGAGTGAAAGTGAAGAAGAATTAAATGATCTGCTGAACGGAATAAACAGTCTAATGAGTACACAGTATGGTTTGAGAGTAAATCGGAGGAAGACGAAGGTAATGAGAAGTAGTAGAAATGAGAACAGCAAGAAACTTAACATCAGGATTGATGGTCACGAAGTCAATGAAGTTAAGGAGTTCTGCTACCTAGGCAGTAAAATATCCAATGACGGACGGAGCAAGGAGGACGTCAAAAGCAGACTCGCTATGGAAAAAAAGGCATTTCTGGCCAAGAGAAGTCTACTAATATCAAATACCGGCCTTAATTTGAGGAAGAAATTTCTGAGGATGTACGTCTGGAGTACAGCATTGTATGGTAGTGAAACATGGACTGTGGGAAAACCGGCACAGAAGAGAATCGAAGCATTTGAGATGTGGTGCTATAGACGAATGTTGAAAATTAGGTGGACTGCTAAGGTATGGAATGAGGAGGTTCTACGCGGACTCGGAGAGAAAAGGAATATGTGGAAAACACTGATAAGGAGAAGGGACAGGATGACAGGACATCTGCTAAGACATGAGGGAATGACTTCCATGGTACTAGAGGGAGCTGTAGAGGACAAAAACTGTAGAGGAAGACAGAGATTGGAATACGTCAAGCAAATAATTGAGGACGTAGGTTGCAAGTGCTACTCTGAGATGAAGAGATTAGCACAGGAAAGCAATTTGTGGCGGGCCGCATCAAACCAGTCAGTAGACTGATGACAATATATATATATATATATATATATATATATATATATATATATATATATATATATGTGTGTGTGTGTGTGTGTGTGTGTCTTCAATTTATAGCTAGCAACTACAGACATAGCCACTCATTGTCATGCTACACTCCTACCGACTGCTTGACAGTCCAAATAAACTGTCATGTGTTGATATGGAACGCACCTGCTGAGGCTCAGGCAGCAGTAGCTCGCAGAACACCTCCATGCCCTCGTCAGCAGTTCCACCAGAATTGCATTGTGGACTCTTTGGGCTGCGTATGAGTGCTGCTACGGCTGTGTCACCACACAGTCGAATGACAACAGGTGTGATGAGTCGGAAAGACATCCTGGGGATGGTGGCAGCTGCTGCTGGGGCAGTAGTACATCTTAGACCACATCCGAGTCCTGGTACAGCACCAGATCATGATCTGTAACAATAAAAGCAAAACCTAAACATAAACACATTAAATAAGAGATTGCCATGACATTATTAATTTGTCACAATTGGTAAGTTCGCTAAGTCCTGCATGGAAGCAGTACCTACTTGCTTCTGACTCTTTGACGTGTTGTAATGCTGTGAAGCATGCACACAGATTGATGGCTTTTCCTAATAATAAACATTGTGTTACAATAAAAAAAGAATTGATGAATACTTACTGTCATACTTCTTCTCCCTGGCTGATCACGACTGCTGGTGGCTCTTCATACTGGACAAGGTAGACAGAAAATGACGGTGCACACGCAATTAAAATTGATCAAAGGATGGGAGGGTGAGTTTGCAGGCCATTTCACCTCTACTGCCCAGCACAATTGGCTGAGAGTACAATGACGTCAACGTGTGCCCTCGCGATATGCAGGGATGCTTTGGTACTAGAGGCGGGGTGTTTGGGGGCTGATTGCGAGGTGGAAACACATTGGCATTGGTTGTGCAGGATGAGAGGTAGCCTTTACATCACAGTGAATGGTTAATGTCATGCCCTTGGTGCAACTGTCCAGATGTGATGTTAATGTCAGCGATTTTCTCGCGAGAACCAGCAGTGATTATCTACTCCTTTTGTTGCCAATCATGAATTTCTGGTTCATCTTGTAACTGTTGAAACAGCAACATATTCAGGTAAGCAACACGTGGTACGGTAGCTTCAGTGAAAAATAAGGGCCATAGACTTGATATCAGGACACAGTGCAGAAAACGATTAATTTTGGGAATCTCTTTGATATCGTACAGGTTCGTGAGGATGTTATGGTTAATTACCTTCCCACATCGACGGAAAGTTGCCTCATCACTGAACATCGTATGACTAAAAAAGTCATCTTCCTGCGGCAACACTTCAGCTGTAAAGTTATAAAGTATGTCGCAGTCATCTGGGTTTACAGCATGTACTAACTGGAACCGGTACGGACGCATGTGTAAACGATTTATTAAAATTTTTCACACTGTCGTCTTTGGCTACTGAAGTTCAAAACTTGCTTCCCGAACACATGTCTTAGGACTACAGAGGTGAGATGCTGTAAGACGGTCAGCATCTCTTCAGACACTTTTGATCGTCTCGTGTTTTTCCCGTTACGCACATATACAGTCGCTTCAAATTGAGTATATCATCGGCGGGTGTTTCTGCCACGTGAAGGATCGCAATTAAACTTTAATGAAACGCACATTGAACTGAAATTACAAAAATTGTTCTGAGCACTATGGGACTTAACGTCTGAGGTCATCAGTCCCCTAGGACTTAGAGCTACTTAAACCTAACTAACCTAAGGACATCACACACATCCATGCCCGAGGCAGGATTCGAACCTGCGACCGTAGCGGTCGCGCGGTTCCAGACTGTTGCGCCTAGAACCGCTCGGTCACTCCGGTCGGCCTGGAATTACAGATTCACGCTTAGCAAACTGTAGAACTGATACTCAGAAGTTGCCATGTTGCGTAAATAGCGTATGTGGAGCTCTGAATGGGAAAACAACAAATCGGTGCTCGTGCATATGCTTATTTACAACTGTTTGAGTCACTATTTAATTGTGACCTTGACCCTACATTCTAGAATGCTTACAGTTGAAATTTTTAACTAGGACATTTTTTTATGGACACCTTGTTTTCGTTTTTTCGTCAGGCAAAAGTAGTTACACAAAACCAAAAATGTATAGCTTTTACGTGGATATCATTACATTTAAGAGTAGATGAAAAAGAAAATTGAATTTCCAATATGAATCTAATACCTGTGTGACTTAAAATTAGTTCAACACAGGGGAGAAAGGAAACTGAGTTGGGTAATTTAAAACTATGGTGGGGTTCTGTGTCAAATGTTTACTGATTCCTTATACGGTGTGGTTATAGTTAAAGTGCAGCAGTTCGCGGGAGTCCATTGTGGGCTGTAATTACCGCACAGTAGCGAAACTTGGTAGATATGCTAATGCATTATTGTGTTTGAAAAAAATTAGTTCCAAACTTAGTTACCAGGTGCAAATTTCGCACTGTACGACATCTCGTCGATGTTTCCAGTATCCATATTGAACAAACTGTGTAAGCGATGGTTAAAAATAAAGTCAAGCTTATGTCTTTCTTATTTGTTTGACCTTTTGTGCCCACATGTCGTTCGTAGTCCGTTACATATGGAAACATTTCTATAAATCTTTCTTCCATTCATAGGGCCAGATTTGCACCTGGTGTTCAAAATTGGAACTAATTTTTTCCAGCGACAATCGGTTCTGCATTAACGCCTTAGAATATCTACCAAGTTTCGCTGCCAGATGATAATTACAACCCACAATGGACCTCTATGAATGGCTGCACTTTAATTATAATCACACGGTATTTTTAACAGGATTACGTTTCAACATTTCTCACTACTTGTAAGTCTCCACCATTTTCATGGCATGGGTGGTTTTCTGTTAAAGGTTATGTGCTGACAAGCAACGACGGAAAATTCAGTTACATATAAGTAAGTCAAATAAAAACAAAATATTTGCAACTGTGGAACTGCTATTTTCAGAAAAATCTGGCGACTTCGTTCACGGTGTGGCTGAGGGCAGCGTCAGACATTATGTCTCCTTCTGCCTTTCTGTCACCCCTCGACGTCGAGTCATTCGACTTTTAAAATTCTGTACATGATATTGGCACATACACACTGTTCTGTCCGATTTCTTGGACACTGAGGTGGCTAATAATAATACAGTTAATTAGTACTCTCCGAATTAGTAACACATCATTAATCACAACAAAACTATTTTTGCTCGCCAGGCTTGGCTGTAGCTATGAAAATGCATACGTGGACTTGCGGTTCAGAACACGCAAAATGAGCCACAAATACTGAGTGACGAACTGATACAAGTTCGGAAAGGCCGTACTGTGGCTTCACTACAGTCACTATAAAACTAAGTTCATAGACATCTGTTGCCACTGATGATGAAAGTCTTTTCACTCCCCGACGGTTGACACGGGCTGTGTCACGGCGAGTAGGCAGCACAACGTTGTTATACCGACAGGAACTTGGGAAGAGGACAGGATCCAACCTCAAACAGAACTGCCCTCCTGGCCTCTGGCGACGCTATTTCATGGCAGAGGCGCAGCGGTGACCCCTCGTAACTACGGGAGGCATGGCGTCTTCCTAGATCTCATTGGCACCTAGTGATGCCACTTTGCTGTGCAGTATCTCTTCAGTGGTCGATGCTTCTTGCCCCGTTCTTCATACTACACTACTGGCCACTAAAATTGCTACACCAAGAAGAAATACAGGTGATAAACAGGTATTCATTCGACAAATATATTATACTACAACTGACATGTGATTACATTTTCACGCAATTTGGGTGCATAGATCCTGAGAAATCAGTACCCAGAACAACCACCTACGGCCGTAATAACGGCCTTGATACGCCTAGGCCTTGAGTCAAACAGAGCGTGGATGGCGTGTAAAGGTCCAGCTGCCCATGCACCTTCAACACGATACCACAGTTCATCAAGAGTAGTGACTGGCGTATTGTGACGAGCCAGTTGCTCGGCCACCATTGACCAGTCGTTATCAGTTGATGAGAGATCTGGAGAATGCGCTAGCCAGGACAGCAGTCGCACATTTTTTGTATCCAGGAAGGCTCGTACAGGACCTGCAACACGCATTATCCTGCTGAAATGTAGGGTTTCGCAGGGATCGAATGAAGGGTAGAGCCACGGATCGTAACACATCTGAAATGTAACGTCCACTGTTCAAAGTGCCTTCAATGCGAACAAGAGGTGACAGTCGTGTAACTAATGGCACCTCATACCATCACGCCAGGTGATACGCCAGTATAGCGATGACGAATGCACGCTTCCAATGTGCGTTCACCGCGATGTCGCCAAACACGGATGCAACCATCATGATGCTGTAAACAGAACCTTGATTCATCCGAAAAAATTACGTTGAGTACACCATCGCAGGCGCTCCTGTCTGTGATGCAGCGTCAAGGGTGACCGCAGCCATGGTCTCCGAGCTGATAGTCCATGCTGCTTAAAACGTCGTCGAACTGTTCGTGCAGATGGTTGTTGTCTTGCAAACGTCCCTATCTGCTGACAAAGGGATCGAGACGTGGCTGCACGATCTGTTACAGCCATGCGAATAAGATGCCTGTCATCTCGACTGCTAGTGATACGTGGCCGTTGGGATCCAGCACTGCGCTCCGTATTACCCTCCTGAACCCACCGATTCCATATTCTACTAACAGTCATTGGATCTCCACCAACGCGAGCAGCAATGTCGCGATACGATAAACGGCAATCGCGATAGGCTACAAACCGACCTTTATCAAAGTCGGAAACGTAATGGTACGCATTTCTCCTCCTTACACGAGGCATCACAACAACGTTTCACCAGCAACGCCGGTCAACTGCTGTTTGTGTGCGAGAAATGGGTTGGAAACTTACCTCATGTCAGCACGTTGTAGGTGTCGCCACCGGCGCCTACCTTGTGTGAATGCTCTGAAAAGCTAATCATTTGCATATCACAGCATCTTCTTCCTGTCGGTTAAATTTCGCGTCTGTAGTACGTCTTCGTGGTGTAGCAACTTTAATGGCAAGTAGTGTAAAAGACACCGAATTTCCCCCTCCTCAAACATCCGCCTTGGCGTCCGATATGGTGACGGGAAACGGCGTGGGGGGGGGGGGGGGGGGGCAGGGAGGGGGGAAGGAGCGATTGGGGGGGGGGGGTGTAGGGAAGGAAGGTGCACCGACATAATTGCGGAGGGGCGGTGGTGTAGGTGCCGAAACTTCAGTTGGCACCGAGCAGCCACATGCACTCTGGTATCCACCCTGCGCGTGGCTGGAAACACCAATCGGGAAACCGACCGCAGGTTGCCCATCGGCGGCCGTGGGCGCAGAGGCAGACGATGCGACAGGCGGGCTGCTGGAGACGACGTCTGGGTCCTACGTGGAGCGTCCGGCTGTGCAACCAGGCCCGCCCCTGTTGCTGGCTGCGTAACACCTGCCCGACTTTTCAGACCGTGGATGATGTAGGCGGGACACTTCAGACACCACACCCCATTGCCATCTGTGACCGCTGCCAAGCACATCAAAGAACTCTGGTTGTTGAGGTCGAAACTGTGACTCGGAAGGAGGGACACAAGGTCTCTGCGATGGACGTAGCAAATGGAGCAGAGTCCTATGGCATCGACCATGCAGGAGCTCTGCTGGTAACTTTTGATCTATGGGCACGGAGTGGTATGGCGTCGATCATGCAGGAGCTCTGCTGGTAACTTTTGATCTATGGGCAAGGAGTGATACAATGCCAGAAAAACTTTCACAGTGAACTGAAGGTCCTTATGAAGCTTTCAGCTTCACCATTCCACTGCAGATGAAAAGACGCTGGAAGGACATGCTGAATATCATTGTCTGCAAGACGTGAACTGCGGCCCATTGTCTGACATTATCACCTCAGATAAGCCTTCAATGCAGGAGATCCGCATAAAATCTGATACAATCCTGACTGACGTGTTAGACTTCATTGGAACGACGAAGAGGAACTTGCTCTATACATCGACAACCACTATCCAGTATATGCTGCAGTATGGCCCAGCAGAATCTATGTGCAGGCATTGCCCAAGCCCGTCAGGATGTGGCCACTCAGGGTATTGCTGAGGAGGTGCGGATTGATACCTGCACGCATTGCACACTGCGAAGTCATGGTCTCGATTTGTGCATCCATTCCCGGCCATGTACAGTGGCACGTTGCCGACTGCTTGCTGCAGACAGTACCCCAGTGTCCTTGGTGCAACAGCCTAACAACTTCCCAGCGGAGGGACTGAGCGACCATGACCCTGCCACTTTTAGTGTGCATCCGGAGGATGCCCATCTCTACAGAGATAACACGCCGATGAGCAAAGTAGTAAAAAAACCACCGGGTGGCGGATCCCTCCAGAGTCTGTGGTCATCCACGACGAAGAAACTGGATCATGATCTGCAGTGTGGTGTCACCGCCAGACACCACACTTGCTAGGTGGTAGCCTTTAAATCGGCCGCGGTCCGTTAGTATACGTCGGACCCGCGTGTTGCCACTAGCACCAGTATCTAACTGGAAATTAATACACTTGTTGAACAAATGCAATTGAACATACAACTTATTGGATTGACGATTGATAAGTTCAGAGTTTGTGTCCCGGAAGTCTGACAAAACAACAACAGTATTGGCGGTCTGTTGCGCAACAGACACAGCGTACGCCTCATTAGAATCAGTGTATGACGTAGAATATGAAAGCTACTTAACATCCTATCTACCTAACACTATCTATACTTAAACATACCGACTGTATGTGGTCTTGCTTGCCACATGCGAAACACTTTGCTTTGAGGCACGGGCATTGTGCCCTATCAGGTGTAGTAAAGGAACGCAGGCAGGGCTTCGGCGATTTTGCGGGCTGCACCAAGGCCCTGGGGTAAGACTGCTTCGCACAAGACCTAGACGTCGGGCAACATCTGAGCAAGAAGGGGGGGGGGGGGGGGCGGCGGAGGATTGGGCCTTGAACTGTCTTAATCTTGGCAACAGATCTTGCAGCTTCTTTAAATTCATGCTCAGAAATATCGACAATGTCCTGTGACTCAATACTCGAGAATGCTGAGGTCAGCGTTTGGATACTTTAGTACGGCACCATAAATACGGCAATCAGACGTGTTCGGTGTAGTAAAGTCTCTCGTCATAATAATACTGTAACTTAAAACCCACATGAACTCTGAAAATAACGTTGTCTAGTAAGGCCACGAAGTTCTGTTACCCGCTATTTGTAGGACTGTCCTGGCTGCTGTCTTAACCTGAAAAACTTACAAATAGCAGCCGCTGTATGCACTTGTGATTTGAAATGATTTGGCAGTTTGTCAACCAACTTGTCGTAGGGAACCCCATGAGGGTGGCAATCGGGAAACGATTTTTCTGTCAACCGGAATACATGTGAGCCTCTGGTGGAGAGAAAATGGTAAATACGCTGGTTACCTGTTATGCCGTAGACGTTGAAATGTGCCGTTAACTGCGCAACGTAATCAGCCCAGTGTCTATTTGCCCCAGAAATTCGCTGAATTTAGGCGCATAAACCGTCTGTTGAGTATTTCCAATTGAAAAGGTTGGGGTGGCGGTCGGGGTGCTGCCACAGTTCCTTGCAGGGCTCGTAATAATTGCCCAATCCTTTGTCCCTGGAATTGTATACGTAGCTTGCGTTAAAAGACACATTGTGAACACTCAATATCACCAACACACACAAAAAGAAAAAGAGCACCCCTGCTTGAGAGAGTTAGTTACACAATATGTAAAAGTGAGCTAATCCGAGGTGCTTCCTCGGCGTCAGTTAGCTTATTGTGTCGGATTTCTTGGGCACTGCGGTAGCTGGTAATAATACACTCTCTGAAATAGCAATACTTTATTAATTGCGTCAAAACTTACTTTTGCTCGCCAGGCTCGGGACTAGTCGTGACATTGCACATATGAACTTGCGGTTCAAAACACACTAAATGAGTCACGATTACTGAATGCCGAGGTGATAGAAGTTCAGAATGCCCGTACTGTGGCTTAACTACAGTCACTAGACAACGCAAGTTCATAGATCTTTATTTACGCAGTTGTGAAAGCGTTGGTGCATAGGCACAGGTCACAAGACACGCAAGTCTCTTCACTCTTTGACGGTTGACACGGACTGTATCATGGCGAGCAGGCAGCACAACGACGTTACTCCAGCAGGATCTTCCTGGATGTGGGCAGGATCCTACCTCGAGCAGAACTGCCCTCCTGGCCTCTGGCGATGCTATTTCGTGGCAGAGGAGCGGCGATGGCGCCTCGGTCGGAACTACGGAACACACAGCTCCTTCGTAGCATCTCATTGGCACCTCGTGATACCACTTTGCTGTACAGTGTCTCTACGGTGGTCGATAGTTCTTGCACTATTCTCGATACTCGAGGACACTATCACCGCGAAAGTGGCTTGCAAAACCATCTGGTACCAGTTCGACATCTACAGTGCCCCAAAACGTTCAGTGTGCAATATTGATGGGGACGAGCCTATCTGATGTTTAGAAATGAGCTGGCCGGTGTGGTTGAGCGGTTCTAGGCGCTTCAGTCCGTAACCGCGCTGCTGCTACGGTCGCAGGTTCGAATCCTGCCTTGGGCATGGATGTGTGTGATGTCCTTAGGTTAGTTAGGTTTAAGTGGTTCTAAGTTCTAGGGGACTGATGACCTCATATGTTAAGTTCCATAGTGCTCAGAGCTATTTGAACCCAATATAGAAATGAACATTTATTTGTTTGTTCCTATACCATTCATCTGATTACGATTGAACTTTTTTGGGTTGTTATCCATACGGCTAACGTTTCTATGGGTTAAGAGCCACCTACCAACCATAGCGGGGCGGGGGGGGGGGGGGGGGGGGTGGGAAGGATAGAAACGTAACTCAGGAACGTCTGAACATGACTCGTTATTTGTATAATTGTATGTATAAAAATATTAGGGTGGGTAATACACTCCGATCACCTGTATGGGAGGGGGTGGGGTGAAAAGACGTGATGTGTAGAAATATTCAATAACAACTAATATCAATATCAGATGCATAGTTTCCATTATCGCTACACTTACTGGTGGCAGTCCCGATGACTCTTCATCCCTAGAGGTGTCGGTTGATGGAAGGGGAGAGTTCAAAAAAGTGTCACATCAACATATCTCTGAAACTCCCGAAGGAATTTCTACCAAATATGTGGCACGTATCACTAGCTACCTGAAAAAGTTAGTGACACTAAGACATGCCTAGCACCCCTACGGCTAAGACTTTGGAATGAAAAGACGTGACATAAAAGCATAACTGAGGAGCGGTTAGAGGAATTTCAACCAAATTATTTGCCTAAAAATACTGATACCCCTTACTACCTGTAGGGGTGTAGCTGGCGAGAAGGAGTTACATGCTGGAACATTCGAAAACAACCTGTTAGTGTTTCTTTCCTCTAATTGATTGAGTTGGAATACTTCACAGAAATGATGCTCGATCTGTCTCTCACTAGTGTTGTTCACTGCACCAACCACACAGTGTTTCAGGGGCAAAAATCATGCCACGCGGCTCAGTACCACAGATACACTCCTGGAAATGGAAAAAAGAACACATTGACACCGGTGTGTCAGACCCACCATACTTGCTCCGGACACTGCGAGAGGGCTGTACAAGCAATGATCACACGCACGGCACAGCGGACACACCAGGAACCGCGGTGTTGGCCGTCGAATGGCGCTAGCTGCGCAGCATTTGTGCACCGCCGCCGTCAGTGTCAGCCAGTTTGCCGTGGCATACGGAGCTCCATCACAGTCTTTAACACTGGTAGCATGCCGCGACAGCGTGGACGTGAACCGTATGTGCAGTTGACGGACTTTGAGCGAGGGCGTATAGTGGGCATGCGGGAGGCCGGGTGGACGTACCGCCGAATTGCTCAACACGTGGGGCGTGAGGTCTCCACAGTACATCGATGTTGTCGCCAGTGGTCGGCGGAAGGTGCACGTGCCCGTCGACCTGGGACCGGACCGCAGCGACGTACGGATGCACGCCAAGACCGTGGGATCCTACGCAGTGCCGTAGGGGACCGCACCGCCACTTCCCAGCAAATTAGGGACACTGTTGCTCCTGGGGTATCGGCGAGGACCATTCGCAACCGTCTCCATGAAGCTGGGCTACGGTCCCGCACACCGTTAGGCCGTCTTCCGCTCACGCCCCAACATCGTGTAGCCCGCCTCCAGTGGTGTCGCGACAGGCGTGAATGGAGGGACGAATGGAGATGTGTCGTCTTCAGCGATGAGAGTCGCTTCTGCCTTGGTGCCAATGATGGTCGTATGCGTGTTTGGCGCCGTGCAGGTGAGCGCCACAATCAGGACTGCATACGACCGAGGCACACAGGGCCAACACCCGGCATCATGGTGTGGGGAGCGATCTCCTACACTGGCCGTACACCACTGGTGATCGTCGAGGGGACACTGAATAGTGCACGGTACATCCAAACCGTCATCGAACCCATCGTTCTACCATTCCTAGACCGGCAAGGGAACTTGCTGTTCCAACAGGACAATGCACGTCCGCATGTATCCCGTGCCACCCAACGTGCTCTAGAAGGTGTAAGTCAACTACCCTGGCCAGCAAGATCTCCGGATCTGTCCCCCATTGAGCATGTTTGGGACTGGATGAAGCGTCGTCTCACGCGGTCTGCACGTCCAGCACGAACGCTGGTCCAACTGAGGCGCCACGTGGAAATGGCATGGCAAGCCGTTCCACAGGACTACATCCAGCGTCTCTACGATCGTCTCCATGGGAGAATAGCAGCCTGCATTGCTGCGAAAGGTGGATATACACTGTACTAGTGCCGACATTGTGCATGCTCTGCTGCCTGTGTCTATGTGCCTGTGGTTCGGTCAGTGTGATCATGTGATGTATCTGACCCCAGGAATGTGTCAGTAAAGTTTCCCCTTCCTGGGACAATGAATTCACGGTGTTCTTATTTCAATTTCCAGGAGTGTACATTTAACGTCCTCTCTAGAGACACACAGAGCGAAACAGTGGAGAATCAGGACCTTCTTCTCGAAGCGACAAACAGCTACTGGTAGAACTACAAGTTTCCTCAGGATTCAGATGAAACCGCAGGCCGAAATAAGTTATATATATATATATATATATATATATATATATATATATATATATATATATATATATATATATATGTGTGTGCGTGTGTGTGTGTGTAAAATATGTGAACTATGCGCAGGAAGTTAGTGTCGAATAAATCCCTTGTTTCTCAATGGTTATCGGTACATTGCAGCGTAATGGTGAAGGTCTGTAGAAGATGAGAATTAAGGATAAGAACTAATTACATGATGTATGTCTGGACCACCTACTATGAGCACGCGGCACGCTAAGAGTGTAACGGGTTATGGAAACGTCGGAGGCGCGGCAACCACAGCACTGTGTGAGCACGGAACAGCCGCCGCCAGGACAAAAGTCATGAATAAATGCATGCAAACACCGGCAACGCATATTTAAGGCTGCAGTGTTTCCGACCTTGTTCGTCTGTCGCCAATTTGTCCGCTCCGAATGCACTCGGGACTGTGTTATTGCCGGAGAGCACTTTGCATTTCGACCAATACGTCACTCGTTACTTTTTTTTTACGTGGTGACCGAGTTTCGTGATGCGCTCTTCCTGGAATATGGCACGTGTCACCGCAGTTCTAACCGTTAACTTGCTCTCTATAACTCTTCTGTTTTGTTTATCTCAATCAATGCCGCAGACATATTTCACCACATACTGCTCGATAAGTACCTAAGGGAATCATATTTTACAGGCAGAAAAATCTGTGTAACATAAGAGTACGCACACTTTCAAGATGAGACCGCTTATGTTATATTTTCAAGTTATCAGAAAAAATCCCAAGCGATGACGTTTAAGAAACTTGTTGGAATGACACTTTAAGACAATATAGTCACTCTGTCGATAACGTGAGAATTGTGTGGCATACGATTTGACTACTTGATTTCTGGATGTTGACCAATATCTAAGAAAATAAATAAGGAATGGGAACTGAAATATGCTAAACTTCCCTTGGAAGACATTTCTTAGGAACTATAGGTTATGTTATAGAACGTATTACAGTTTCCATTCACGCCAAGCGTTTAATATACATCTTTGTGCTATTTTCCACAAGCAGGTCTTAGAGTTCTCAGCTGCGTTTTCATTAACCAACTTATCACTCATTTAATTTTATTTAAATTTTTTTTCATCTATTAATCTAGAAGCCAGTTTAGCTGAAGACCGACTTGGCTTCTGAGAAGGCAGAAATGGAAGAGAAACTATCCTATGAGTTGGCAGTATAACTCAAGAAAGCTTTAACACCGGCCGGTGTGGCCGTGCGGTTCTAGACGCTTCAATCTGGAAACGCGTGACCGCTACGGTCGCAGGTTCGAATCCTGCCTCGGGCATGGAAGCGTGTGATGTCCTTATGTTAGTTAGGTTTAAGTAGTTCTAAGTTCTAGGGGACTGATGACCACAGATGTTAAGTCCCTTAGTGCTCAGAGCCATTTGAGCCAAAGCCTTAACGTCAACAGGAAAACTTACATAGCTTTCGTACATATGAGGAAAGCATTCAACACTGTCAACAGGAGCAAATCGATGGAAAGTTTGCAAATGATTAAGCTAGACTGTAGAAAGAGAAAAATATTAAATGAACTATCCAAAGAATATACACCGATAATAAAGATAACACACCGTCCGAAACAGGCCTTGAAGGCCCAACGGCACCGACCAGCCGCCGTGTCATCCTCAGCCCTTAGTCACCGGATGCGGATATGGAGGGGCATGTCATCAACACACCGCTCTCCCGGCCGTAGCCAATTTTCGTGACCGTTTCCGCTACCCCTCAGTCAAGTACATCCTAAACTGGCCTCACAAGGGCTGAGGCACCCCGCTTGCCAACAGCATTCGGCAGACCTGAACGGTGGTCCATCCAAGTGTTATCTAAACTCGACAGCTCTTAACTTCGGTGATCCGACGGGAACTGGTGTTACCACTGCGACAAGGCCGTTGGCAGAGTACAGATAAAAAATATACAAAAAGAAGCAAGGAATTCGTAAAGGCGTTAGACAAGGATGCAATCTGTTATCATCCCTGTTCAACATCTACAAGGAACATCTAATAAATCAGTGCAAAGATCGTTACACAATTATCAGAATAATTGTACAAAAGATGCAGGTGCTCAGGTTTGCAGGGAGCTCCACATGAAAGAAATCTGCGAAGAATTTTACAAGTTATGGATTCAGCACTAAGGGTTGAGTACAAAATGGAAAATATATCAAACAAGACAGAAATACTCGTGTCTTCAGGGAACAAGAAGAAGTAAACATAAAAATTACAGGAAAAAAATTTTTAAAAATTTTTAAGAACTATGATAATTGTAGATGAAAAAAGAAAAGAAGTCGTAAAGAAAAAAATTAGAGAAGCAAAAACCGTGGTTCCTGAATAAAAGGAAAGTGATTTGCACAAAAACGAAAACACTGAGGTGAGAAGAAACTTAGTCAGGAGCTGGATTTGGAGAACAGCACTATATGGCTGTGAAACACGGACAATAAGTAATATGAAATGGAATCCCTTGAAGCATTTGAAGATGGAAAACAACCGATATGCTGTCGAGAATTCGGCCTCGATAATGTTTGAGACGTGGGAGGTAGGATTTAACTTGGTGGAGGTTGGCTGGTGAGAACAGCGATGGATGAATGGGAGTTCAAGAGCGGTCTCACGTTCAGTGACAGGTATGCGCTGGAAATTCCCGAGGAAGCGAGCGAATGAGGGGAGTACCTAACTAGCAACGTGCTGGGGACAATATATGAAATGTGGTTAATGATGGTGTTAGCCACAGCTTGGATTATGGCGACGTCCAAACACTTCTTAATTCAGTAGTAATTCGACAGTTTATCATAGCTCAAATACAAATACACCAGCGTGGTCATAGCACTGAGCTTCATCTATAGGAATATTAATATTGCAAATATCTCAAAACTATAGATGTTAGAGCAAATGAATATTGTTGTTGTTGTGGTCTTCAGTCCTGAGACTGGTTTGATGCAGCTCTCCATGCTACTCTATCCTGTGCAAGCTTCTTCATCTCCCAGCACCTACTGCAGCCTACATCCTTCTGAATCTGCTTAGTGTATTCATCTCTTGGTCTCCCTCTTCGATTTTTACCCTCCACGCTGCCCTCAAATACTAAATTGGTGACCCTCGATGTCTCAGAACATGTCCTACCAACCGATCCCTTCTTCTAGTCAAGTTGTGCCACAAGCTCCTCTTCTCCCCAATTCTATTCATTACTTCCTCATTAGTTATGTGATCTACCCATCTAATATTCAGCATTTTCCTATAGCACCACATTTCGAAAGCTTCTATTCTCTTCTTGTCTAAGCTATTTATCGCCCACGTTTCACTTCCATACATGGTTACACTCCATACAAATACTTTCAGAAACGGCTTCCTGACACTTAAATCTATACTCGATGTTAACAAATTTTTCTTCTTCAGAAACGCTTTCCATTTTATATCTTCTCTACTTCGACCATCGTCAGTTATTTTGCTCATATATTATCATACTAATAAATAAAAGTTAACAACTTCTGAACGTCGCACGATATCTTAATAAACAAGGTATGGGCTGATAGCCCAGTACTACAGCTATAATTTCTGAACCCCTAACATTTATACCTATTTATTTATTGAGCTACCATTTTTTATATTCATTGTGCAAATATGTCTGATTATCGCATTCTCCACAGTCACACAGCAAATAAATGCAGCATGGCAAGTCTCATATTCCACTGTACTTTAACATCTGACGTTTGTCAGGACTAATAATAAATATCTAATTTTCTTACCCCCAGAGTCAGTTGGGCCAACTCATTAAAAATTTTGTAATTTAAGAACGGCAAACTATCCATATGATTTGAGCCTATCAGTAGACTGAGTATGACACAATCTTGAATATAGCAGGCCACGATTATTAATTGCAAATATTCTAAATGTTTTATCATGGTCATTTGTTATGCGTTAGTTAGTTGATATATTATTTGTGTTAAAACTTTTATAAATAGTGTATAGCGTAAGGTACCAACAGAATCGTAAGATAATGAGTTGTCACTTAAAACATATATCTAATTTGTATGTTTGTTGAAAATCAAATGGTCATTTGTTTATTAGATTTTGAGTAATACTGTGCATTACAGTGGGAGAACGTACGTTTTCATTCGAGCGAGCGGTTTGGCGCTCAAGCGTTCTGACTGGTTGTAAGGATCTAGGAAGGTTTCGTTCAGCATCACTCTGTAAAGATCAGACGGATAATTAGGATGTAGGTAAAGAGCGCAAAATGGCCGCAAATACTTTAATTTTTAAGTGCTCATTTGTGTGGCCATATTGTTCGTAGTTGCTATACAATTCCTGAGTGTATTTTCGTTCCAAAGAAAATGCATAGTTTTTTCTTTTTTTTCACCAAAAGCGTTTAGCTTTATTGAGCTAAGGCATCATCAATAGTTGTGATTTCTGCTTGGTTTCCGCTTCCTGTTTGGATGCAGGCGAGAAACCGAGCAGAAATGTCCACCACTGATGTTCCTTAACCTCAATAAAGTGAAAAGTGTCTGGAGGGAAAAACCACGCATTTTCTTTTAGTTCTAGCGACGGAACGAAAATACCCTCAGGAACCTTAACTTTTGCTCATACTGACAAATATTGTGAGTCTCAGACACTCTGTTTTAAGGACAAGTGATGCTTAGTTAGCCTATGGGGATTCTCTTACCACTCAATTTACTCATCTACCCAAGCTTTACTGCACTCAAGAAACATTATTAATTCTGTTGCATATTCAAATGAAACGCTGTAGGGTCATCATTCTAAACAGTTTCGGTGTTTTGTCTGATTGAATAAATCAGTTCATACAGTTTAAATCTTTCACTGTCCCCTAAAGCAATTACTTACAGGGGTTTAACACTTTTTCGTCTATACCGTTACTCTTAATATGTTATTACATGCCAATGCTTCGGCAACTCGACTGCAGGATCAATGATGAAGTATAATATTGCAGTAAAATCTACTGCTGGGCGTGAAAACAGACGTGTACCCTTCGACTCTACGACAATAAATGAGCCACGTTAACTAACAGTGCCGTACATCGCCCAGATGCCATACAAAAAGTACATCACAAGGAATGGTGCTGGTGATGCCCGTTAAAGATACAGAGGACAGGTAAAACAACCAACCAGGAAGTCCTACAAAAAACTGGAGAAGAGACATCATTTAGGAGGACAATTGAGCGAAGAAGACACGAGTGGATTGGTCAGATAGTACGACATGTCCAATTCCTTTTAAATGTCCTAGAAGAAACAGAGCAGGGGGAGACAGAAGGAAATCGCGACTGCATTTTTTTTTAACAACCTATACATAATGTCCCAGTCCATAATTATGTAGAAACGAAGAAATGAGCTCTAATACAGTGGTGTGAAAAACATAAGGACGAAAACAAATATCACATGATGTGTCACTAAACCATCTTCAATCAATTTAAAGTATCTTCTGCACAAACCAACTAGGACAAAACTAAACTCAACCCGAACAGACCATGAAGGCCCAACGGCACCGACCGGCCGCCATGTCATCCTTAGCCCACGAGCGTCACTGGATGCGGAAATGGAGGGGCATATGGTCAGCACACGGTTCTGTATGACAGTTTACGAGACTGGAGTCCATACTTCTCAGTCAAGTAGCTCCTCAGTTTTCCTCACAAGTGCTGACTGCACCCTGCATGCCAACGACGCTCGGCAGACCGGATAACAATCTTAAGTTAAAAGGGAGAAGGACACACGCAATACCACAACAATTTCCCACTGGAAGAAATAAAATTTATTATCTTCTACAACGCGTCGGCAAACCCGCTTCGCTGTTATCAAACACTGTGAGCCGTAGCGACTTTTCTTTATCTTTGGCGCTGGCCATGTGTCAGCTCTTCCATTTGGCTTGCCCTTACTGTGGCGTGATTGGCTGCACGAAGCTTTAATGGAGCGGGCTAGGATGGTCACGGGGTCGGTCGGGTTTCAGCGAGTTTGGAGAGAGACTTTTGGGGACGACCGGGAGAGGGCAGTAGACCCGTGTGCCGGCACTGATGAGGCTACTGTGGTCGGGGCTGATGGTCAGCGCTGTTCTTGGCGTGGAGGAACCGGGGGTGGCAGTGGAAGCCGTTACTGCCTGTGGGCGGTTTAAGCCTAGATGCGGCCGTGTGTTGGTGTCACTATGCGGAGGCTTCAGTCTTCTCGATGTTGATGCTGACTGCACCCTTTGTAGTGGGACGAAATTGAAGCGTCACCCATCCACCAGTGTCAGCCCAGTTTGCAGGTGAATATAAGTTTAATTTAGTTTTGTTTATGTATTTTTGTAATATTTGTAATGGTTGTGAAGTGTCTAAAGTTTTTGTATTTTTTTATGTTTCATGTACGGAGAGGGCGGCGCAACGAACGGAGAAAGCATCTTGGTTGCCGGAACCAGAGAGAAAATTGCTGGCCACTATACGTCGCGGGTCGACAGCCAAAGAGCGACAGAAGATTCTGAAACCGATTTGTTGCGTCGTGCTTCTAAAAATTAAAAATGAATAATTTGTAATGTTTTGTACAACAATGAAGTCGTAGAGAGTTTAATCTTATTGATACTGTTAGTTTTGTCTTGTCAAAGCTCAGGTTCACGTCTGTATGTAGGAAGATAATAAACTAGTGGATGCTACTAAAGTTGAAATACGTGTTCTGAGGATTTATTTATGAAGAACTATGTGAATGAATTAATAATATATTTGACAAGATTATTGGATTTTGACAGCGTTCATCGCGACTTTCAATCTCAAAAAGTTTATTCAATGTGGTTCTATTATCGATTAAATCTGATAACGTGTATCAATATAAATTCTGAGGAGAAACAAACGACGTCTAAAATTGAAAAGCCGGCCGGAGTGGCCGCGCGGTTAAAGGCGCTACAGTCTGGAACCGCACGACCGCTACGGTCGCAGGTTCGAATCCTGCCTCGGGCATGGATGTGTGTGATGTCCTTAGGTTAGTTAGGTTTAAGTAGTTCTAAGTTCTAGGGGACTTATGACCACAGCAGTTGAGTCCCATAGTGCTCAGAGCCATTATTAAAATTGAAAAAGTTTACGCAAACCAATTGGCCCGAGTGAGGTAATTCTGTGCATATGACTCAAATGATGTTTTACAGTTTCGCAGTTTCGTTCAAGAACCATTCTGACAAGGGGAGGCCGCCAATTGTGAAATTCAGATTCGATTCATACTGCACATAATAGAAGCTCATGGCCAGAGGTGTAATGTGGCAAAGCACCAAGATGCACTTCTCAGCCGTTGTCGAGAAAATCGACAGTTAAAAGAAACCGTTGCGCTGAAATACTCTCTACGGTTAATAAATTTCCACAGTGTCGTGGCGCAGCGGTAAGCGCTCGGGTTTGTAATCCGAAGGTCGCCGGATCGAATCTCGCACCATGCAACTTTTTTTTTTAGTATTTGTTTTTTGTAATTCAAATGTGTATATACACACACACACACACACACACACACACACACACACATATATATATATATATATATATATATATATATATATATATATATAACTCCCGGCAATCAGTTGCAACAATTATGTATATAATAAGTTGTTGAAAGTCGTTTGTCGTGGAAAAACTGGCGACTTCGAACATAATTATGTTTTCCGCAAACAAAGTTGTATTTCACAAATGTTATTAATTGTCTTCATAAAGTTAACCATGTATAGTTAACGGAAGACGTAGAAACGATATTCCGAAACGAATACGTATAGCGTAAGTCAAACGTTCAAATTAGAATAGAGACCCCACGAACACAAATTCGCTGTGGGAGGTATGAAATATAAACTCCGTTACTCGCTCGTTACACTTGAAGGACAGATGTTGAATGGGCCGAAACGAGCCGCCACATAACAGCGTAGTTGCCTGCTAACTTCGAAAGAAGGTAGATGCGGTCCCTAGCGCAACTTATAACATCGTCGAAAATCAGTGCGGACGGGAGAGGTTTGGTACACCCTGTTAAAAAAACGGAAAAATGGAGGCGGTACAATTGGAGAGCGATCCGCCTTCACCAACATGCATAAGCAATTCATTAATAGTCTATATATATATATATATATATATATATATATGAATTACAAAAAACTAATAATAAAAAAATTGCATGACGCGAGATTCGATCCGGCGACCTTCGGATTACGAACGCTAGCGCTTACCGCTGCGCCACGACGCTGTAGAAAACTATTAATCGTAGAGAGTATTTCACCGCAACGGTTTCTTTTAACTGTCGATTTTCTCGACAACGGCTGAGAAGTGCATCTTGGTGATTTGCCACATTACACCTCTGGCCATGAGCTTTTATTATGCGCAGTATGAATCGAATCTGAATTTCACAATTGGCTGCCTCCCCTTGTGAGACAATTTAAAAGGGATATAAATAATTTTGAAGTGGGTTGTAACTGACGTAGGTGACGAAGTCTGCACATGGTCATATGTCAAAAGAAAATCATTTAAACAAATCTATACGTCGTTACACTACACCTTTCCTGCGGGTGTGCTGTTTGCTGTTGCAGTATTGTGCTCCGAACTATTATGTTGTTGTCGACACGTTTCCTGATAGAAACAATTCCGTGCTATGATTGCACTGTCTTGCTATTCTCGTTCAGCAGAGTCCGAGTTCTGTCCTTCTATAGCGCTATGTATACTTAAACCAATTGATTGTGCATGTTGATGAGACCAGTGTTAACGGCTGTGTCTTCGAAGTGGTTTGCCAGTCGTTGTGGTAGGCATTTACTACGAGGCGTGTTTTTTTTAAGTAAGTACCGTTTTGAAATTTAAAAAAGAAGTGCTTAGATATCTCAATAATTTCATTTTTACATTAAAGCCTGTACCTTAATCTACGCACTGACGCCATTGCAGTCTGATTCCTCCTTGTTTACGTTGTGTACTGAGTGTTTAAGATGGTTCAAATGGTTCAAATGGCTCTGAGCGGTATGGGACTTAACATCTATAGTCATCAGTCCCCTAGAACATAGAACTACTTAAACCTAACTAACCTAAGGACATCACACACATCCATGCCCGAGGCAGGATTCGAACCTGCGACCGTAGCGGTCACGCGGTTCCAGACTGAAGCGCCTAGACCTACACGGCCACACCGGCCGGCAGTGTTCAAGATGCCTCCGATAATCGTCCCACCGACTGTGAAGTACGGGCTGTTATAAGATTTCTTAGTGCTAAAGGTCTAAAAGCGATCGATATTCATCGTGAGATCTGTGCAGTTTACGGAGAAAACATTATAAGTGATGGAATGGTAAGATAGAGGGCGAGAGCATTTAAAGATGGCCGCACAAATGTGCATGATGAACAACGGAGTGGGCGTCTTTCGGTCGTTAATGAAAGTTTGGTGCAGGAAATGGACAATAAGGTGAGAGAAAACAGACACTTTACGATTTCCTCCTTGCGGGATGACTTTCCTAATGTTTCTCGTAGTGTTTTGTATGGCATTGTGACCGAGCACTTGAATTACCGAAAATTGTGCGCACGTTGGGTACCGAAAATGTTGACGGATGTGCACAAAACCAAACATTTATACAGTGCCTTTACTTTCCTTGAGCGGTACCACAACGACGGTGATGATTTCTTAAGCCAAATTGTTACGGGCGATGAAACATGGGTGGCCTACGTCACACCAGAATCAAAGCAGTCCATGGAAGTTCAGCAAGGGCATCGTTTTGCTGCAAGACAATGCTCGTCCGCATGTGGCGAATCAGACCGAATATCTCATCACATCTTTCCGATGGGAAACTCTAGATCATTCTCCGTACAGCCAGGATCTTGCGCCCAGTGACTACCATCTGTTCCTGCAGTTGAAGAAACACCTGGGCGGTCAGCGTCTTCAAGACAGTGACGGAGTCAAAATAGTGGTGATGCAGTGGTTAACAAGTCAGGCGGCAGACTTCTATGAGGAGGGTATTAAAAAACTGGTACAACGTTATGACAAGTGCCTCGATATTGACGGAAATTATGTAGAAAAGTAGATTAAGGTACAGGCTTTCGCGTAAAAATAAAATTATTGAGATATCTTAGCACATCTTTTTTTAATTTCAAAACAGTACTTTCGTAAAAAACACGCCTCGTATTTAATGAGTTCTTGTGTGAAGCCAGTAAATGTCTAACTACCAGGAATTCTGGCGTTAGTTCTTGAACTGCCTTTAATTCGGAAGTACCGCTGTGATCACTCCTTCACCTTACAGCAAATTGTTGTTACTTAGGCTAGTCTCTTTCTTAATTGCCTAGTGCTGCCGTGAGTAGTTGTTATGTTATTACCGAGCGAGGTGCCGCAGCGGTTAGTACACTGGACTCACATTCGTGAGAACGGTGGGTCAAACCCGCATCCACGTTTTCTGAGGTTTTCTGTGATCCTAAATCGAGTCAGGCGAATACGGGGATGATTCCTTTGAAAGCGTGAGGCAGATTACCTTCCCCAGCCATCCAAACTCGTGGTTCATCTCTAATGACCTCGTTGTTGATGGGAGTTAAGCACTAATCTCCTCTCTCTCTTATGTTATTAAGTGCTCATCAGGTGAAGTAGTTGTTTCACTAATTTTCACTTTCTTGTACGGCAGTTTAAAGATGAGAGTTACGTTGGTCATATGAAGCGCAACATGTGCCAGTGTTGAGTTTTAGTTTTAAAAAAATTCCTTGTTTTCGCTGATTGGTTAACTGGAAATTTTACTATCTCATGTTGATGGCTCGTAAACGTAGGTGGCTTGGCAAGTATTGTCACTCTTGGCCATGCTCTCTGCAGAGTGCGACAGTAGAATGGCACCGTAACTGATGTACGGGGTGTTCAAAAAGTCTCTCGGCAGTGCCGTATGATTGTTCGCCTGCCTGGGTTTTGAACGAAACAATAAATGCACAACGATACTTCACTGATATTCTGTACTCATTCATAGGAGAACTTGTGTTAAGTGAAATACTGAACGGTTATTTTCAATAAGATGGTGCAACCGCGCATACAGCTCGCATTTCAATGTCACTGCTTGCTGATGTTTTTGGTGATCGCATAATTTCACATGGACTTTGGCCTCCACAATCGCCTGACCTAACACCATCTGATTATTTCTTCTGGGGTGCAGCGAAAGCAACTGTCTATAAAAACCGTCCAAAATCCATAGATGAACTGAAAACTACAATATTCACTTTCATTGCTTCTGCCACAGAAGAAATGTTACAGCTTATGTTTGGAAACATGATTAGACGAATTGAATTGTGTATTCAACATCAGGTCCAAATGGCTCTGAGCACTATGGGACTTAACATCTGAGGTCATCCGTCCCCAAAACTTAGAACTACTTAAACATAAGTAACCTAGGGACACTTGAAAAAAGAGACAGCATTGGTCGTATATTTTTTACTATTTCAAAATCGATTTTCTGTCACTGAGTGACCATCTTCAGTGCTAGAAGTTAAAAATTTTGTCACATTACGATCAGAGAGTACAACATAGAAAATCACAATTACATCTGCATATGAACATAACACTTGTTAGAAACAAACCTATATTGTATAACTTAAATTGGGATGCACTGTTGTCACTAAGCTTACGGCAATCACATAGACTGAGGTCGCTGTTTACCTGCACTTGTTCAGCAGACCCTCTATGTGACATGTGTCACGTGAAGACATAGTGTTATTGGTTTTGCGAATTATTAACACTAAATAACTCTTGTACTTTTGTGAATGGTGTAATAATTCAAATTTAAAATGTGCGTACAACACACAGCAGACGCAGGAGAATATCTAAAATACATTGGCATATTGTTTTTTATAAACACCGAGGTCTGCTGAACAATAATTCCAAAAGTATGATAGTAGCTCAAAAGTTTGTGGGACAAATGTTGCACGGGACAACGGGGACCATAATATGACGTTGTTTTGTTGTTGCTAGATGGGGTCACGTCAGGTATATGAAGGTCAACTTTGTTTAGCTAAATGGGATGCTATAGTTTGGTACTTATTTTCTGACAGCAGCTATCGAGACGAATCCAATGATATGTAACAGTAATGTCTTTGAAGGTCAACGAAGGTTTCTTATCATGGATTGAGTGGTATTCCTTACCACTTCCGCACTTATCGAAGCTCATGCTCTGACAATTCTCTCTCGTATATCGTGCAAATAGTAAATATTCACCGAAAATGTGGCATCTAATGTGCCATTGGCACGTAAACACCATTCGACAGTTTCGCGATATAACACTAATAGGAACGGTAAGACTGGTATCGTCGATGCAACGAATGTGAATGATGTATTCCTTCGAAAAATAAGTCGATAAGCTTCTCATTTACGGAGAATAGTAACGAAATTCAGTGAGAGCCAGAGACTTATACGCTGAATGATATCCTCAGCGTACTCACCCTACACGTTGTACATTTAAATATATGTATGATAAATTGAGAACAACTGGATCTTTAACGCGTCGAAAACAAATCCGGCAAAGGAAAGTTACTAACGAGGAAACGGAAATTGGTAGTCTTGCAACTGCGGTTCGAGATCCTTGTCTTGGCTAATGGTTCAAATGGCTCTGAGCACTACGGGACTTAACTGCTATGGTCATCAGTCCCCTAGAACTTAGAACTACTTAAACCTAACAGACCTAAGGACATCACACACATCAATGCCCGAGGCAGGATTCGAACCTGCGACCGCAGCGGTCGCGCGGTTCCAGACTGTAGCGCCTAGAACCGCTTGGCCGCTCCGGACGGCGATCCTTGTGTTAGTTCGCGTCAGATCGCAAGGGAATCTGGCATGAGCCAGAGTTGTGTTGTTCGTGTTCTGCATCGCCATAAATATCATCCTTACCATATCAGTCTCCACCAAGGATTAGCTGGTATGGATTCTATGCGTCGCATTGAATTCTGCCGATGGGCTCAACTTCAGATTCAGAGGGATGACACATTTATTAATTTTATTTTAATTACTCACGAGGCTACATTCACGAACTATTGGAATGTTAATTCCCATAACATGAATTATTGGCCAACTGAAAGTCCATGTTGGCTGCGGCAAGTTGCACAACAATAACCGTGGTCGGTGAATGTATGGTGTGGGATTCTGGAGGACAGAACTATAGGCCCCTTTTTCATCGAAGGAAGTTTTAATGATAGGAAGTACACCACATTCCAGAAAGAAACATTAGGTCTGTTATTGGAAGAAATACCTTTAAGAACAAGGAACGGGACGTGGTATCAACACGATGGGTGTCTGGCACATTTTTTGATGATGGCTAGAAATGAGTTGCAGAGACAGTTCCCAAATCGTTGGATTGGACGCGGAGGAGATGTGTCGTGGCCGGCTCGTTAGCCAGACTTGACGCTTCTGGATTTTTTCTTGTGCGGATTTGTAAAAGACATTGTTTATAAAGACTTTCCAACTACACCTGAAGATAGCGAGAGAGAATTGTCAGAGCATGTGCTTCGATAAGTGCCAATGAAAAAGAGTACCTTTCAATCCATGGTAAGAACATTGCAGCACTGCATTGATACCAATTTCATCACTTCGAACACCTTCTGTAAATGGACGTTCATGCCACCTTTGTGGCCTTCGTTGATTTTCAAAGACCTTACTGTTACACATAATTGGATATCCGTTACCAGAAAATAAGTACCAAATTTTAGCATCCCGTTTAAAAAAAAAGTTGACCTTCACATCTCCGAAGCGACCCTACCTACCAACAACAAACCAACGTCATATTATGGTCCCCGTTTTCCCGTGCAACTTTTGTCCCACAAACTTTTCAGCTCCTATCATACTTTCAGATTTATTCTTGGAGGCAATAGTTAGTGACTCACCCTATAAAAGATGGAAGTAGTGTGACAAGTGCTAGCAGGGCTTACCAAAACATAAAAGCACTGCATACTTACTTTTTTATACATTGTAAGTTTTTAAATTTTTTTTGATTGAAGTGCCGGCTATTGCAGTCTGGATGTCTATGCTTTTACCAGTATGCAGTGCTGTTATGTTTTGGTAAATAAAGAATATTGTTATATTGTCACCTCCGTTGGGTTCGGTCGTTCAATTCCAGCAGCTCTGTGCCCTGCTATCACCTATCACACTACTTCCAGCTTTTTACGTCTCGACGTTCTAATATGAGACCGTCGTCTAACTGGCAAATGCTCACTCGTTAAACCGCTCCTTTCCTAACAGAAACAGGAAAACAACTTTATTAGTCTCTCACTCCTGATTATTTACGCTCAACACTTTCTAAAACTCTCAGCTCCTCACGGTGCATGTTACTCTCGCCCTACCGTCGCCAGGGCTGCTGGATGACTTCCGAATTCGGGAGCACCGAAACTGCTCCGCGAAATTATTTTAAAATGCAGTACCCTTTCTCAGTCTATCTTCATACCAGAATGTAGGCACTTATTCCTTCATTTCTGCTAACGCTCATAGTTCTGCTATAACGTGGTGCTTCCTTCCAACATTATTACCAGTTTTTTTCGCAAAGGTTACGAGAAAACACCGACTGTCTTCTGGGAATCACTTGCCTTTGAAAACAACAGAGATGGCTAAGACAAGTATCCACTTACCCTTATTAAGGGATGAACAGCCCGTTAGCTCCAGACCACAGAATAGCACCATTCCCCCATAAGATCGGAAATTGGCGCTGTCTTTCAAGAGAGATACCATCAGTTGCCGACGGCTGTGGCCAGTTGATACACTGCAGGTTTTAATTTTGTAGCAATGATGAGAATTATCGCACGATCAGTTTAACAGCTCATGCTGAAAGTTATCTTAATAAATAAAAATAAGTGACTGAAGTACACTGATTTTGGTTGTAAGCCTGAGCTGTGATAATACATCATATTTCATAATGTGAAAGCAAACCTGCGCTGTAATAATAATTGATTGTCGAAATGAAATTGGAAGGCTTTCATATTGTAACAGTTAACAATCTGGCTGCAAGAATTTTGAACAGTATAAACGGCCTGAATAATTAACTTGGACATCAAATTTGAGTAATTGGCTTTGCAAAATTTGATCACAAAAAAACTATCTCTGAATAACGTAAGTTAGCCCTGATTGAATAAATAAAACAATCATAATCTTTTCTCCTTACCTCTATTCTGCGCAAATCTGGATAACGAGTTGCAGTACTGCTCTGTCTTGCGCGCCGCTGTGCTAAAGCGCAAATTACTGTATGTGCGGAGACACTCGAGAGGTGAATGAGTTCTCTGTTAATTGCTAATCGAACATACTTGGTTGGATGGTCCATTAAAAATAATTGTAAGAGAAAGGTTGGTAAGAAAATGAAATATGCGCATAAATGACAACACACTCTTTTCTTCGTATATTGAGAAAAAGTGCTCAAGGCAAATTTTAAATTTAATGAACTTCTTGACATCGAAACAATACACTTTCCTGTCTATCAAATCTTACACCTTTCAGTACAATAACCAAGTTAGTTCGATGCCACAGCAGTAGTGAAAAATAATAACATCATTATTGCATTTACCTGACATTCCATTAGATTTCTTCGTTCACAAATCAGTTTCGTAATCATGTTGATTGAACAAAAGATTAATTCTGATTTGAATCATAAAGTAGCCATAGCTTCCTCACTAACACTGCAAAAAGTTATCAGCTTAGCTCCAACACATCTGAACTTCGACTCCACTCTCTACCAGAGCTAAACATTGTCTGCCATGGTGCGCCCTCGCGCAGCTCCAAGATGTTAGCTAAACTTCTGCCATACAGCTTACAACATTGCTGCTCGCTCACAATCGATTCATATACCAAAAATTCACATACCAAAATTATACATGAGACCTGTCAATGCATCCAAATTGCTGACAAGAATAATATGCAGAAGAATGGAAAAGAAAACAGAGGATGTGTTAGACGACGATCAGTTTGGCTTTAGGAAAGGTAAAGGCACCAGAGTTGATAATGGAAGCAAGACTAAAGAAAAAACAAGACACGTTCATACGATTTGCCCACTTGGAAAAAGCGTTCGACAATGTAAAATAGTGCAAGATTTTCGAAATTCCGAGAAAAATAGGAGCAAGCTATACGGAGAAAAGTGTAATATATAATATGTACAAGATCAAAGAGGGAACAATAAGAGTAGACGACCAAGAACCAAGTGCTCGGCCTAAAAAGGGTGTAAGACAGGAATGTAGTCTTTCGTCCCTATTGTTCAATCTGTACATCGAAGAAGCAATGATGGAAATAAAAGAAAGGTTCAAGAGTGGAATTACAATTCAAGGTGAAAAAACATCAGTGATACGATTCGCTGATGACATTGCTGTCCTGAGTGAAAGTGAAGAATAAATACGTGATCTGCTGAATGGAATGAAGAGTCCAATGACTGCAGAACATGGATTGAGAGTAAAACGAAGAAAGACGAAAGTAATGAGAAGTAGCAGAAATGAGAACAGCGAGAAACGTAACATCAGAATTGATGGTAAGGACAGAGATGAAGTTACGGAATTGTACTACCCAGCTAGCAAAATAACCCATGACGGACGGAGTAAGGAGGACATCAAAAGCAGACTAGCGGTGGCAAAAAGGTCATTCCTGGCCAAGATAAGTCTACTAGTATCAACCATCGACCTTAAATTGAGGAAGAAATTTCTGAGAATACGTTTGGAGCACAGTATTGTACGGTAGTGAAACATGGACTATGGGAAAACTGACATAGAAGAGAATCGAGGCATTTGAGATGTGGTGCTACTGACAGTGTTAAAAAGTAGGTTGACTAATAAGGTAAGGAATGAGGAAATTCTGCGCAGAATTGGAGAGGAGAGGAATATGTGGAAAACAGTTACAAGGAGATTGGATAGGATGATAGGACATCCGTTAAGACATCAGTGAATGACTTCCATGGTACTAGAGGGAGCTGTGGAGGCAAAAATTGTAGAGTAAGACAGAGACTGGAATAGATCTAGCAAATACACTGAAGCACCAAAGAAACTGACATGGAAATGCAAAATGCAAATGCAAAATACGGCGCTGCGGTCGACAACGTGTTTGCCGCAGTTGCTAGAAAGGTTACTGCTGCTACAATGGAAGGTTATCAAGATTTAAGTGAGTTTGAACGTGGTGTTACAGTCGGCGCACGAGCGATGTGACCCAGCATCTCCGAGGAAGCGATGAAATGGGGATTTTCCCGTACGACCATTTCCCGACTGTACCGTGAATATCAGGAATCCGGTAAAACATCAAATCTCTGACATCGCTGCGGTCGGAAAAAGATCCTGCAAGAACGTAATCAACGACGACTGAAGCGAATCGTTCAACGCGACAGTAGTGCAATCCTTCCGCAAATTGCCACAGATTTCAGTGCTGGGCCATCAACAAGTGTCAGCGTGTGATCCATTCAACGAAACATTAGCGAAATGGGCTTCCGGAGCCGACACCGACATTGGACTGCTGATGACTGAAAACATTTTGCCTGGTCGGACGAGTCTCGTTTCAAATTGCGTTGAGCGGATGGACGCGTACGGGTATGGAGACAACCTCATGAATCCATGGACCCTGCATGTCAGCAGGGGACTGTTCACGCTGGTGGAGGCTGTATAATGGTGTGAGGCGTGTGCAGTTGGAATGATATGGGACCCCTCATATGTCTAGATACGACTCTGACAGGTGACACCTACGTAAGCGTCCTGACTGGTAGCCTGCATCCATTCATGCCGACTGTGCAATCCGACGGACTTTGGCAATTCCAGCAGGACAATGCGACACCCCACATTTGCAGAATTGCTACAGAGTGGCTCCAGGAACATTCTTTTGAGTTTAAACACTTTCGCTGGCCACCAAACTCCCCAAATATTAACATTATTGAGCATATCTGGGATGCCTTGCAACGTGCTGTTCAGAAGAGATCTCGTCCCCCTCGTTGTCCTACGGATTTATGGACAGCCTTGCTGGATTCATGGTGAGAGACTCACAGTCACACTTTCGGGAATATATTGTCCACAAGATAGCAAGAGAAAATAAATGCGATAACTACGGTACAAGCAGACTAGCCGCTCATGCTTCCAAGTTACTGACACGAATAATATATTCAAAATCGAGAAGAAAATTGAAAATCAGTTAGATGACGATTAGTTTGGCTTTGGGAAAGGCAAAGGTAGTACTGATACCGCGCTCGGTAATGGAAGCAAGAAAAGAAGTTACCATGACCCGAGGCGACGTTTGGCAGTTAAAACTTGAGGGAAAACTTGGAAAACTTGGCAGTTATTGTGGCAGTGACTACGTTTCGTATTACATTTGGTAGAAACTATGACTCAGGGCAAAACTTGGCACAAACTATGACGCAGAGCAAACTGTGATAGAAACTATGACTTGCACAATTTTGTAGAAAGTATGACTTGGAGCAGAATTTGGTGGAAATTGTGACTTGGTGCACGATTTGGTAGAAGGGGAGCAACTATGTGTTCAGGCTGTATTGCGTTTTTTTTGCTTATAGAAAGTTACGGTTATGCTAATACTCTGTATCTTCCTTTAACAGTTATTCTTTTATATTTCATGTAGACTTAGTTTGGCTTTAATAATAATTTACTGTATTTATTTTTCCGATTAGTAAACTTAAAATAATTGAATTCATAAATTGCAAATTTTATTGCTGATTTACTATTGCTTCTTTTCCTCTACCTTTAACTTGTTTTGCTTCACTTTTAGCAGAAACGTATTTCTATTTTACAGACTGAATCTGAATTACTGTCAGTTTTTAATAATAAGTATGATACAGGAGGTTTTAATTTAATTCTTGAGCAGAATATACAAACATTATTTATATGACGTGATTTTTTATTCTAGTAAAGTTTGTTACATTTGCTGTTATATCTTTTTATTTGGGTTTGTGTTACTTTACCATGTTTCAAATATGATGAATTAACAAACTTATTTATTTATCTTTATCTTCTACACTGACGGACAATAATCGCAGCTCCAAGAGAGAGTTCTGCGACATAAACAAAAGTTGGTAGGCGGTAGTCTACATCTGAAAAATGATGTATGTTAAGATTTTTTCCTTCTGTGTAATTACTTTTATGTCATTGTTTTAATTATATTTTTTAGTTTAATTTAAATACTTGAACATTTTTAAGAATTTTATGTTTAATAAAGGAATTAAGTTCTATTTTTATGTTTCCCCCGTGTACTAATTAGATGATACTTAAATTATCATCCTTTAATTAAATTATCTGATGAATTTCATATATGAACTTTCATTATGAAGTACATGCTGTACACAATTGTCAATTTTTGTCCTGTCAAAATATACAGTTCTTTTACTGGCAGCTTTCCAGTTCGTTCTAATAAAACTATAACTGCTATAATTCAAAATACTTTTTCAGTAATAAGGCACAACTGAATACTTCAAAAAGATACTGTCTCACAGAATAGTGAAAATCACTGAATTTCTGACGACTGAAGTAATGATTATTCCTCCAAGCTAATTTAGAATTTCATGTAAAACTGCATCAGCAGAAAAAGAATGTAATTCTGGCTGAATGTGGGCTTGATAAAAGGATACTATGGATACAGATCAGTCAGTCATAACAAAGATAATATTAACAAATGTGACTGAACACTTTATCTTGAAATAAAAGAGTAATGGAGATTTTTGAAATCAAGGCAAAGAAAATGAACTGCAACAGTAGCCGCAATGAGTAATGGAAAACAAAATGGAATATAAAATATCAGTTTTCTGTAGCGTCATCTGCAGGAGGCATTCGGAAACTAGTTGGACTAAGTTTGTCCTAAGTAACAAATTGCTGATAATTGGTTTGTGGGAGCTGTTGCACCCCTAAAAGATATTAGATTGCCGTATAAGTTCGTAGCGTTTTTGTTTTGCATGTTGGTACTCCGGTTGCTATGGGTGTGTTTACAGTTTGTCATTTTTTATTTGTAGTACCCTGTTGCTATTTGAGTTTACATATTGCCGATTTCTCATTTGGAGATAGTGAGTGGAGCTGAGGGCGCTAGAAAATGGAGTGCCAACATTTACGACATATTCTTCTGTTTGAGTTCAGTAGAATGGTGGCTGAAGCAGAGAGAGCCAGAAACATTGCGTCTGCGTCATGTATAGGGATAATGCCACTGGACAGAGTACGGCAAGAAAATGGTCTTTTCGTTTTAAGGAGGATCAATCTGACATTAATTATTCTCCACGTTCAGGAAGGCTTTCGAGTTTTGGTGAAGGTCATTTAAACGCATTAATCCACAATGAACCGCGACAGTGTATTCAAGAACTGGTAAATGCGTTGAAATGTGATCATTCCACCATCTTGCGACATTTGGATGCAATGGGTAAGGTTCAAAAATCAGACGAATGTGTACCGCATGCCTTGAGCCAAAAACGGAAAAATCAACACGTGGCCATATGTGCATCTCTGCTTCCTCATCGTGAATTGTCTTGTGAAGAACGCGGACCATTCCTATCGTGCATCGTTACTCGTGACGAGAAATGGGGTCCTTATGCTAACATAAGGAAAAGAACAGAAACGTCGAGCCCAACCAAACCAGCAACTCCAGGTGCAAAGGCATGTGTGCATCCACTAAAGATAATGTTATGCTTCTGGTGAAAAGAGCGACGGTGTGTTGTCCTACAAATGCTTCCCCGAGCTGTACCCATCACCGCTGACATTTGTCGTTAACAATTGAGACGTCTTGCGGACGACCAGGAAAACTGCGTGAGGTGATGCTCCCCCACGATAATGCCAGTCCACATTCTGCTCGACTGACAAAAAACACTATGTGGGAGTTGTGTTAGGAAGACATTCAGCACCCACCTTATTCAGCTAATTTGCTCCCTCAGATTTTCACCGTTCCCGCTCTCTTTCGAACAACCTTAGGGCTCGATGAGTTCCTCAACTCAAATTCACGTGAGTTCTACATCGCAGAGTCGAAGAGTTACCCCAGTGTTGGCAGACTCTTTCAAACTGCGAGAGAGACATTATTATTGATGATTTAAGTCTCTATTATGTGTATCTGTTGTGTTTATTAAACTTATGGGATAACGCTTTGAACTTATGCTCTAAAGTCATATTTAAATTCAAAGTAAAATAGATTTTACAAATATAGTTGCTACAACGAAAAATAGAAAAATTGTTGTAGTTACTCAGTGGTGAGACGCCTAAGACTTGACCGTATTTTTTTGCGGAAGTATGAAGTGCTATTGATGTGCGGTTTTCACAAAATGGTTTGGTAGATAGGTACTCGTATTGTTAGCCAATCAACAGATAGTAAAAATACTTATAAAGTGTATTTTTTGAGCGAAGGTGCACTTTTATCAAAGGCACAATACCTATTGACATTAACAAGCTAAAAAAGGGTAAATTAGAAAGTCAGTGTTTTTTGTTACAGGATTCTAGTGCGAGTCGTTTACGAGATACCGTGTTTTGAAAACGTCCCACACCGATGGTTATGCCATATTTGTCGTAGCACACACTGGAGAGTAACACAATTGTATACACTAGTTATCTGGATTCTGACCAGTAACGAGACAACTGACAGTTATAAGTTGTGTTCAAAGTGACCAGCGGCAATACACGCTTCCAGTCTGGTATGGAACGACTGCTGCACATTTGCTAGCATTTCAGCGGAGATGTCCGAGCAGGCATCAGTAAGGTGTCGTCGCATATCATAGTGGGTAGTTGGTAAGTCCTTGTAGTCAGCATTTTTCAACTTCCGCCACATAAAGAAGTCAACAGGTGACAAATCCTGGGGAATGGGCCGGCCAAGCTACAGGTCCTCTGCGTCCAGTCCAACAATTTGGGAACAATTCGTCAACTCACGCTATTAATACTTCGAACACTATGGGTTGGATAGCCATCATATTGGTGCCATAGCTTCCTCCTAGTCTGCAGAGGAATGTCTTGTAGTACATGTGTAAGATGGTCTGTTAGGAAGCTGAGTTACTTGTGCGCGTTCAGCTTTCTGTCTACGAAAAACAGGCCTATGAGCTGGTGGTTCACTATACCACACCACACGTTTACACTGCATGGACGCTGACGTTCCATCTGACGTAGCCAACGTGGATTGTCGAAAGACCAATAGTGCACGTTTCGGCGGTCTACCTGGACATGACTGGTGGCTTCATCACCAAACAAGATATATGATACACCTGGTGTATCCTGTTTTAATGTCTATGTACAGAAGTTAACCGAGTCTCATAATTGTTTCTATTCAACTCTTGATGGAGAGAGACGTGATAGGGATGGAACCTACGCCGATGGAGAACGAGTAGACCACTTGTCAGACTCATGCCACTTCCCCGTGCAATTGCGCGGGAGCTAAAGTGTGGATCATCTGCAACACCAGCAAGAATATTAATTTCCCCTCTTCTGTTGTCACTTGTTTCCTTCTGTTACGTTGTGTAGGTGCTACACTACTACGTTCACGTAATTGGTTGATGATGGTTGGTAAATAACTGGTGAGATTGCTGACGTCTATCTTGCCTCACATACTGTACAAGAACAAACTGCATTCTTCCTACTCTCTCCATACACCATAAGCATGTCGACGTTTTCTGCATTGGTAAATCCCATCGTCCACTCACAACCTACTGCTTGGACTGCCACACACTAACTGGCTAGCACAGGGCCGCACATACACGGAAAACCGCACGCCTGCAAAGCGAGGTGCAGCGAGTGCCTGCACAGTGCATCGGTTCAACTCGGCATACTTCGCCTCAACTCGGCTTGCTAGGTGAGGCCGACGCTGTGCGCTGCCGAATGCGCTGCCAGACAGCTTAGTCAACATTGGAATACGTAAGCGCAAGACAATTACCGGAATAACGGAACCATCTGCTCCAAAAAAGGGAAAATTGCCGAAAGTCAATTTAAACCGGAATGGTAACTCTCCTACTTTTTTGTGCGTTGTGACGATAAATCCAAATGTCTAATCTGCGGTACACTAATTACGCGTGTCAGAAAATCGCCTATTGAAAGGCACTACAGCAAATTGCATTCAGAAAAGTATAGTGATATAACAGGGGATGACAGAGAGGAAGAATTACGGAAGTTGCAAACTCTTGCAGAAGAGAATTCTGTATCTACAAATGAGATTTGGTGCAAGAACTGTAGCATGTATATTTTGGTTAAAGGTCATGCGAAACGAAATAACATTTGTTTAGATTCCTTAGTTTTCGTTTTCGCATAAATTATTTCTAACATATCTTTTTTTCTCTACTTTAGTGAAGAAGATGAGGGGTGTTGCGAAAGGACTCTCAGAGCTAGTTACAAAGTTGCTCTACGTTTAGCAAGAGCTGGGAAGCCATTAATAAAAAACATTATGTTGGACGTAGTAGAGACAATGAATCCTACATTAGCTCCCGCGTACAGCAGAATACCACTTTCCAGAATGACAATACATCGGAGAATCAACGACATAGCCGCGTGGGATTAGCCGAGCGGTCTAGGGCGCTGCAGTCATGGACTGTGCGGCTGGTCCCGGCGGAGATTCGAATCCTCCCTCGGGCATGGGTGTGTGTGTGTGTGTTTGTCCTTAGGATAATTTAGGTTAAGTAGTGTGCAAGCTTAGGGACTGATGACCTTAGCAGTTAAGTCTCATAAGATTTCCCACACATTTGAACATCAACGACATTGCTGAGAATTTGCATGAACAACTGGCAGCCAAAATTGAAAACTTCCTAGCGTACTCCATCGCACTTGATGAGTCAACGGATGTTAACGACACGGCTCAGTTTTTGCGTGGCGTGGATGACGACGACGACCTACATGTAACGGAAGAGCTCCTGGATATGGTTTCGTTGAAGGACACTGTTACAGGGGCGGATATTTTAGCAGCTGTTGAAATGGCAGCTGAAGGAATAGGACTCCCTTGGGAAAAGCTGTTTTCCGTAACCACAGACGGGGCACCAGCAATGTGCGGTGAAGCAAAAGGGTTTATTGGCCTACTGCGGAAAAAACATAACATGCCGAATTTACCTTCCGTTCAGTGTTTTGCACACCAAGAGGCTCTTTGTGCGAAAGTTATCGGTCTTCAAGATGTGATGAAGGTAGTGGTGCGCATCGAGAACTACATTCGTTCTCATGGACTCACTCGTCGTCAATTCAAAGAATTTTTGATTTCCTTTGAAGAGGAGTATCCAGATATTCCCTACCACGCTGAGGTGCGCTGGCTGAGCAAAGGGAAAGTGATTTCCCGAATTTTTCGACTACGCCACACTGTGGCTCAGTTTTTGGAGAGCAAAGGACTTCCGGAGCCACTTTTTCATGACGCTGAATGGGTAGCGGATTTAGGATTTTTAGCAGCTCTATGTTTAGCAGACATCTCCTAAATGATTTAAGTCTGAAATTCCAAAAAGAAAACAATCTCATCAACGATATGATCAGAAAAATAAACGCTTTCCAGTATAAACTGAAGCTCCTCAAAAACAACCTTTCATAGAAAAATGCGCAACACTTTCCTGAACTAGGTAAGCAAGATATAAATTGTACCTTTATTAAAACAGCCTGATTTTTATAACCGCTCTAATCAATACGGCACTATGTTTTTGTTTGACAGCATCTGCGCAGGAAGGAGCGCGCTTTGAAAAATACGTCGAGGTGCTACAATCCATTGAAAATGCGTTTAACGACCGATTCCAGGTAATGTGCCGGTATATGACATACAGCTAAATAAAAGAGATTGCGTTACATATGCAAGCGTAACATTACATTAAAACCAACAGTACACATTACATGTTTATTAAAATCTATCGCATTTTAGTACTTCGAAACAACAGCTTACATTACTTTCATTTATTAACATTGGCTTTGTTATTGTTTCAGGAAATTACCTACCTGCAGTCAGTTCTCGATGTTTTTGTGAAACCTTTTTCGATGAATATTGAAAGTGCGCTTTCAGATCTACATTTAGAACTAACTGATTTGCAAAGCGATGTTCACCGAAAGGATGTGTTTTACAATACAAAAGGTTTGCTCCAATTCTACCGGAATTTGCCGAAGGAAGAATTTCTCAGGTTACACAGAGAAGCAGCGAAGATTATTTCTATGTTTGGCTCTACTTGTGTATGTGAAAGGTTTTTTTTCTGTTTTGTCTTGTACAAAAACTAGATTGCGTGCGAGTATTTCTAATTGTAATTTACAAAATTCTCTCAGAATTGCTGACAGCCAATCTCTTGTTCCAGATCTTAGTAGCATAATTGCAAATAAAATAAAGAGCACATAGGAAGATACATTTATGTTGAAACCAAATATGAAATTGTTACCATTACAGCTATTATATAAAACTCTTTGGTACCGGTACACCAAACTAAGCTCTCCACCTAGTGAACATTAGTATTTGGCAATGACGAAGACAACAGGGTAAAATCTTTGAAACAGGTCGAGACAGGCGGCGCGAGCGACACAAGCTAAGGAAGTGAGAGGCAGTGCTGTTGCGCAAAGCCGAGAAGTGGGGTGGGGGGGGTTCTGCACCGTCGTCAACATAGAGCAGCCGTCTTCTGCACTCTGCACTGTGCGATGCACCGGTGCATGCACCTTGTGCGGCCCTCGCTAGCACATCGCAATGCATTCAACGTACACACAAGCACACTGTAAACAGACATAACAACGTCGTACCTAGCAACTACGCAAGCTGAATGCCAGAAACAAGTGGTAATGTGGAAATTTCTCACAGTACCATCTCCTGCAAACGACTCGGAATTGAATCCTGCAGACAAACTGCACTGACATTCTAATTTATCCTACTTTTAGCTTGTTAATGCCAACATGCATTGTTCGATTTAAAAAGTGTATGTTTGTACAAAAATACACTTTCTGCTTTACATACAATCTATTTATTGGCTAACAGTACGATCACCTAACTAACAATCCATTCTGTGAAAACAGCACATCAATAACACTTTCCATTTCCGCAATACTTGCGGTGCAAGTTTCAGGTGATTCACTTTGAATACATACATAATCCATAATGAGTTCTCATACCAGTGAGTCTTTTCGATGTTTCGGCCGAACTTAAATTCCAATTCTGTAACTTCCTTTTATTTCCTACGTTGTTTCTTCGATTCACAGGACGAACAATACAGGTGAATCATTTCATTCTTCCATTACGCCATTTTTAATCTGAAAGTTAGTCTGGATTCTAAGAGTGTGATGATGTTTACAAGATGAACAACGAAGCGAATGAGGTACAGCAGTATGAAAGCACCATCACAATGACTGCAGTTGCCAGAGAGTAAACAGAGTTAGCAAACTGCACTTCAGTATAGAAACTAGTTGGCTCCCACCTGCATAGACAACCCAGTGCTGAGAAATTCAGCTTGATATGTGGAGCAGGGAAGCTAGACGGTCTCTTGCATAGGGACAGTTAATACCAGCTCCAATACGACGCTTGTTACCTATAAATATCCTTAAAGTTTATGGATACACGATATCATCGGAAACAAGGTATCAATAGCGACAATACCGCAAGGCATTGTTCACTTTGTGTGTGTTTTAACATTTTCTTTAACACAAAAGGATTTATATGGAATACAAGACAAAATATGTAAATTATGTTAAATTTGTATGTGTGGACTTGCGCATAGTGTCACATATAAATGTAAACACTAAAGAATAAATATTTCCAATGCAAACCAAGACATAGGCCTTGACATAAATTTCATGCTACGTACAAATAGCGTAGTTAAAATGCATTAGTATTAGCGACTTTTTAAGGTAAAAGCTCTCATTTAGGGAATGATGCTAGGTTTGCATTAATCAAGTTGATTATAACATGAGATACAGTCGTAAGCAGGAAATGACAAATATTGCAGACATTCGTCAGATTCACTTGAATAAAACGAATTTACTTGTAGAACAGTATCTCAGCAGTACCACAACTGTACAAGTTTAAATGCTAACAAGCTCCGCAGATGACGAAAAGATTGAAAGATTGGATGATGAGATGAAAGAAATTATTCAGATAGTGAAGGGAGAGGGAAATTTAATTGTGGTAGGGCACTGCGGTTCATAGCAGGAAAAGGAAGAGAAGTAACAATAGCAGGAAAACAGATAGGAGAATATGGACTGGAGAAGAGGAATGAAAGTGAAAGTCCACTTACTTGAGATGACTTCTTAGCACTTAGTTCAGCGACATGGTGGCAGGTAGCTGCATACCTGCTCTGATATCGTTTCCACTAAATTCTCCGTAGAAAGTTTGCAATGTTGACAAAGCCAGTAATTTATAATAACTTAGGGACCAAGGTCTTTCATCAATGATACATTCACAGTAAACATGGTTGCTTACATAACTGAAGTTCTGTACCAACGCTATAGCGTTAAGATCAGTTGATAAATGCGTCCTTCCAGCAAGTCTTTGAAACTACAGGGATCGTTTTACAATATGGTGGCCGTCCCTTTGTTTATGTGACACGGTAAACTCCACTTACCCTTACTTCGGAGGCTATCACTCACCTAATTCTTGCAACATAGAAATTACGAGCTGAACTAGCTTGCAGTTCCGGGTGGAGTCTCCATGACGACTGCTGGTTGTAACTTGTGCGATGATAGCGTCAGATGATACGGGCTCCACGCTCTCTCCTTGCAGGATCACGCCAACAACTTCCCGCTTGCTCCCACCGTCATCCCGTAACTCGCCCACACACAATGGCTGTCTTCCGGGTCGGCCAACCTTCTGCGTGCTACTGTCACAAAGGACCCACTCTCGTGACTTTTCCATCACACTCCTTCCCACACCAAGAAACTTTCTCATTGGTCATCCTTCAGACCGCTTTCTTACGTTACTATTTTAAATTTCTATGTAGTTAAGAGCAGTACGAAATTTAGTAATTATTCTCTTTGGCTAAATAAAATAGTACAGCGTTATATAATGGCAAAACTTTTATCAATTACGGAAGTGAAAGACAGCGACTGTGATGAATACAGATTTTCAGTAAAAAGTACAGCCAATCGCCTTTTGTGACGCTTCAAATTTTATTAGACCGTAACCGGTTTCAAGTCACTTAGCAACTCATCAGATGGTATACACTTTGCATGATTGCTTGTAAGATAGTGGAGATTATGTAGAGTTACAAGCATCCATAAGTTTAAAACTGGTGCATATATCTCTGAAGAAAACATAATTTTTGTTTTTCCATTTATGTTAAATCCACAGCATTACACAAATTTGTCACAGGCAACAATTCCAAAATAAATCACGATTTCGAGAGTGATGGTCCACCAGGATTAAATGCATGGTTGCTAGTAAATCTACATGACTACCAAAGTGTTACAGACAATCATTAAAAGTGTGTACCTTCCGATGATGAGAAATCAGTTATTGTATAATAAAAACTGAACCATCATGCAAGTCTACTGGTTGTGCTTATGTAGCGGTGAATCGAATAATATGAAAGTGTACGTATTACTAAAAAAGTCTCTGTTCCAATTTTCCTCTCAGATCTTCCACTAATGACAGGCGTCTTGTCTGATATCAGTGATACTCGACCCATTATTTCTTTGTGTGCTGCGTAAAAGGCTTGAAGGCGTCCATCTTTGTACAGTTCAACAGCACTGCACAATATTTGCTAACTTTTGGAAAAGAATGCCAAAGTAGAACCATTACAGCACCTCCATAATAAGAACATATGATCATTATGGGAAAAAGCGTAATTCAAGAAAACTGGTTGAAATTAAGCCTTTGCAGGAGTGTTCATATTAAACAAACTACACATCTAGCAGCCCCAAATACTGCATGTCTATAGACTGATACCGGGATAAGGCAGCTCAGTGCAGCGGCAAGTTAACTCCTCATCAGATACAAGTCTGCCTGCCGCATTGTCTCGAAAAAGAGTTTCTCGCTTGTTTGCATCCCGATGCATGTTCGTGCCATTCTTTTCTATATGGCTTTAGTTAGTTATGCCTTGTACGTCTTATGTTGCTAAATGCTTGATCGTACGCCGATCAGCAAATACTACAAACAAAATATTTCTACTTGACTTTGCCATTTGCTATCATTATTGTAACATAACCCTACAAATCCCTTTAATATAACATGTTTAACTATACTTTCAATCAAACTGTGGCAGTTTCTATTTATTCCACGGCTTAAATACTGCTTCCTGCTATTGACATAAATAATGAGCGGTTTCTGTGCTTTTAGCCTATTGAATTACTGTCGAAATGTCACGTCTCTTTGGGCGCTCAGCCATACAAGTGATCTTTTAAAACGCTAACACATATTTCATAATTTTGTTAAAGCATTTAATTTCGCTGAGCTTATCTAATTTGTCACAGATGCTCTCTCATAAGGCCTGCTCAACATTATGTCGTTCTTCAATGGTGTATTGTTCTTTATAAAACATTTTAAATTGATATGTTGAGCTGTAACCTCCCCCTTCTTAATCGGCCTACTGGACTGCGATATAACTGAAAAATTCACTGATAACACGAATAAAACACTGATTAGCTAAAAGGAAAAAAGGGATAATTAAACGGTCGGCAACCCTCTAGGGCAATGAATCTCCAGAATCTTGAGAAAGGTAATGGCAAAGAAATTTAAGTAAATAATCACTGGCGTGGTAACAGAAGATTATCACGCTTTACCACAGCACAACAGTCCACGAGAAAATAAATAAATCAGAAAGCACTGAGTTCGTAGTTACTTATTCTGAAAAACTAAATTTTGAAAGTGAAATCAAATGGAGTTACTGGTTAAATGAATGACTGGCTTAACATAAACTCTGTTATGTAAAAAAAAAATTACTTTCGGTAACTTCAGTGTAAGGTAATGCAAAATTCAGAAAAAGGCTAGCAATTCCCTTTTGTGTTATTGAAAGATTGAACTGAATTTACTTTAAGTAAATGAGCAGTTGGTTTCACTTTTAAAATAACAACAAAAAAATACATACCATGCCAGCAGAAGTCACTCGCTAAGCTAAATACAGAATAAATGAAATTGCGCACTCTTAATTTGTGCTGTATCTTTAGTTATTAGTCTTGCCAGTGAAATTTTACTTTCCTTTAAGCAGCCTCTCTCATGCAATGCAAGAATAAGCAGTTACTGGGGCAGAAAATTTAGACTGAAACTGGTCAGTTTTCATATTCTTACGACACTCGGTGATTGCATGGAAAGGAAAAGGGACCCTGCTTGGTGATAATGCCTGAGGGCAGGTGCCCTACAAGTTTTAACTATTGCAAGTTATTATTCACGCTATTCAAACTTTGTAAAAGAAATCAACTGGGTAAAGCCTCTACATTATTATATCTGTCACTTTACAGCATTACTATGTTGTAGCTGTGCGGACGACGAGGACTGTAGCCGACGACATTGCTGAGCTACCATTGTTGCTGCTGCTGCTGTTCTAGAACCCCGAGTCGTCTCCGGGGTCACGGATAATTATGGGACAGGCAGTAGTTGGAATTGCAGCTTCCTACACCTGTCCACTTCTGCCTTGCTCTCAATATTCGCGGGTTAACGAATCAGGCGCATCTACACTGATGTCAGCATAGCTGCACACCGCGTCGGCGGTAGTGCCCAACAAACAGTTCTCTTCCGCACACTTTCATAACTCAGGCCGCTGTGCCTCCCCCTCCCCCCCTTCCCCGCCCACAACGCGACAGACTCTCCATACGCAAAATATAAACAACGGCACAGCTACTACCATTTTGTCGTTGCTATCGATACATTTCAATAAAGTTCCCTTGGCTATTACCCAGCAATTTACAATATTTTTATCACAATTACAATTAATTATTTACAGTAAAAAATAAATACGCTAGTACATAGATTACGTATTAAATATAGTTACTGTAATACAGCTCAAGCTTCAGAATCGAAAGTACAGAAAAGGTTATCAACAGATATTAAACAGTAAAAATTTTGGATGGTGCAGAAGGTATTTTATCTGTATTTTTTGTGTTACAGTGTAGAGGCCTTACTGGTTTAACAGCATCTAATTCAGTGTACATAGTATTTCTTCCCGACTCCTATGGCTCCCTTCTCCGCACTGGAGTATGTTCGCCCACACCTCTTAATATCGAGATTTACAGAAATTTTACTTCTTTCTTAGACGTATACCTAAGAATTTTGCAGTGACTATCTCCTCCATACTTTATTTACAGGTTTAAAAAGTTAGCGTTCTTTTAATGAGATTTGTAACTGCTGTACTCTGAAACGAAAAGAAAATAATTCATTGCACTGTATTTTGTTAATGCTGTAGAACTATAAAAACCGTGAAAGTTACTGCTCTCCACATTTAATTTAACCCACTTCCCTCTCCCCTACCCCGAGCATGTGCATTACCTAATAAACCTAAAGCGAATTTTCTCTCTATAGTTTCAGATTGATAATGTTCTATGTTGCTGGCACTTTTCAGCAGAAGCTAGAATTGATTTGTACATCTATCTCCTCCACATTAGCCGTTATTTAAATCACATGATTTAATTATGTACTTTTTTATACACTGTTAACTATAATTTTTTAATCCTTTTTTTTAAAAAAAAAAGGAAACGCTCATTTTTATATGTATTCTGAACCGTTTTTTGGTTAATTTTCCGTTGACTTTTAATTCAAGTTTGCAAAGTCACTACAATCATGCCACCTAGCGCAAGCAATGACGGCTAGTTTTAAAGACAGTATTGCGTGCTCAGTTGAGCATCAATCCTGAAACTGAATTCATGTAACAGACTGCAATGTATTTATTTTATATAGTATGTATACTTATATGTAAATGTATTTGAGTTTGGTTAGTTTCAATGCAATGTATATATCGGACTAGTACCTTCATACAAAATATGGTCGTTTTTGCAACTGTTTGACGATGGGCTATACCCGAAAAGCGTAAACGAATCAACATTTTTAACAAGTAAATTCTTGTTATTTGTGACCGAATGAAGCGGTGAAAGAAAGCAGTGCTCAGTATTCACATAATGGTCGCAGGTCTCCTGCGCGACTTTCTTTATGTAGTAACTTGTGCCGTTTTCATTGAAACTGGAGCTACAGTGTTCTTAAATCGGTATGCGGGTTAATATACTTGGTACTTGCACTGTAAAAGTTTTTTGCCGTAAACCGTAATGGGTGACTTCCCGACGTTTTCGGAAACGTCATCTCCAGAACGTACAGACAGAAATTCCTCTTCCCGTGTTTGTTTGGCCAATGATTTTGCCAATGATCAACGCGGAAGTTTTTCTGTTTGTAGTAAAGACCTTCTGAAAACCTATATGAGGCCGGAGCGGGCAGCCGCGCTGATGTCTAACGAGTGTTTCACGGCTCCACGCAGCACTGTTCTGCCAAAACCCGAGAAAGGTCGGCGTTTCCGAAGTTACGACTCTCTTTCGCTTCTTTAACGGCTGAAACTTTTCTTGCATTTTACGACCAACGTGCTTTGTTTGGACGAAGCACCACCAAGAAACCTTTTCATGATGTTCATTTGATGTGTGAATTAGTTTAGTTTAATTAGTTTAGTTTTCTTTTCTTCCTTCCTAATGAGTTTCTGAGAGGTAGCACAGCTCCTAAAACACTGGTCTGAGTGAGCATTATCTGTTCGTTGTTTGATTTCCTGTACTTATCAGAACGTTCCCCTTGCTACGTACCTTGTAATAATCGAACTCTTTATACACTAAAGCGCGAAAGAAATTGGTATAAGCAACCGTATTCAAATACAGAGATATGTAAACAGGCAGAGTTTGGCGCAGTTGTTTGATCGGTTACTGCTGTTACAATGACAGGTTATCAAGATTTAACTGAGTTTGAACGTGGTGTTATAGTCGGCGCATAAGCGATAGGACACAGCATCTCTGAGGTAGCGATGAAATGAGGACTTCCCGTACGAGAGTGCCATGAATATTAGGAATCCGGTAAAACATCAAATCTCCACCATCGCGGCCGGAAAAAGATCCTGCAAGAACGCGACCAACGGCGACTGAAGACAATCGTTCAATGTGACTGAAGTCGAGCCCTTCCGCAAATTGCTGTAGATTTCAATGCTGGGCCATCAACAAGTGTCAGCGTGCAAACCATTCAGCGAAACATCATGGGCTTTCGGAGCCGAAGGCCCACTCGTGTACCCTTGATGACTGCTCGACACAAAGCTTTACGCCTTGCCTGGGGCCGTCAACACCGAACGTCGGACTGAGATGCCCGTAAACATGCTGCCTGGTCGGACCAGCCTCGTTGCAAATTGTATCGAGCGGATGAGTGTGTACGGATATGGAGACATCATGAATCCATGGATCCTGCGTGTCAGCTGGGAACTGTTCAAGCAGGTAGAGGTTCTGTAATGGTGTGGGGCGTGTGCACTTGGAATGATATGGGATCCCTGACACGTCTAGATAAGACTCTGATAGGTGACACGTACGTAAGCATCGTGACTGATCACCTGCACCCATTCACGTCCATTGTCCATTTCGACGGACTTTGGCGTATCCAGCAGGACGCCCCATACGTCCAGAATTGCTACAGAGTGGCTCTAGAAACATTCTTCTCGGTTTAAACACTTCCACTGGCCACCAACTCCCCAGACATGAACATTATTGAGCACGTCTGGGATGCCTTACAACGTTCTGTTCAGAAGAGAGCTCCACCCCCTTGTACTCTTACTGATTCATGGACAGCGCTGCAGGATTCATGGTGTCATTACCCTCCAGCTCTGCCACAGACATTACGAGGTGCGTTCAAGTTCTAAGGCCTCCGATTTTTTTTCTAATTAACTACTCACCCAAAATGTCAGTACCCTCCAGCTCTGCCACAGACATTACGAGGTGCGTTCAAGTTCTAAGGCCTCCGATTTTTTTTCTAATTAACTACTCACCCAAAATCGATGAAACTGGCGTTACTTCTCGACGTAATCGCCCTGCAGACGTACACGTTTTTCACAACGCTGACGCCATGATTCCATGGCAGCGGCGAAGGCTTCTTTAGGAGTCTGTTTTGACCACTGGAAAATCGCTGAGGAAATAGCAGCACGGCTGGTGAATGTGCGGCCACAGAGAGTGTCTTTCATTGTTGGAAAAAGCCAAAAGTCACTAGGAGCCAGGTCAGGTGAGTAGGGAGCATGAGGAATCACTTCAAAGTTGTTATCACGAAGAAACTGTTGCGTTACGTTAGCTCGATGTGCGGGTGCGTTGTCTTGGTGAAACAGCACACGTGCAGCCCTTCCTGGACGTTTTTGTTGCAGTGCAAGAAGGAATTTGTTCTTCAAAACATTTTCGTAGGATGCACCTGTTACCGTAGTGCCGTTTGGAACGCAATGGGCAAGGATTACGCCCTCGCTGTCCCAGAACATGGACACCATCATTTTTTCAGCACTGGCGGTTACCTGAAATTTTTTTGGTGGCGGTGAATCTGTGTGCTTCCATTGAGCTGACTGGCGCTTTGTTTCTAGATTGAAAAATGGCATTCCCATCTCATCCATTGTCACAACCGACGAAAAGAAAGTCCCATTCATGCTGTCGTTGCGCGTCAACATTGCTTAGCAACATGGCACACGGGCAGCTGTGTGGTCGTCCGTCAGCATTCGTGGCACCCACCTGGATGACACTTTTCGCATTTTCAGGTCGTCATGCAGGATTGTGTGCACAGAACCCACAGAAACGCCAACTCTGGAGGCGATCTGTTCAACAGTCATTCGGCGATCCCCCAAAACAATTCTCTCCACTTTCTCAATCATGTCGTCAGACCGGTTTGTGCGAGCCCGAGGTTGTTTCAGTTTGTTGTCACACGATGTTCTGCCTTCATTAAACTGTCGCACCCACGAACGCACTTTTGACACATCCATAACTCCATCACCACATGTCTCCTTCAACTGTCGATGAATTTCAATTGGTTTCACACCACGCAAATTCAGAAAACGATTGATTGCACGCTGTTCAAGTAAGGAAAACGTCGCCATTTTAAGTATTTAAAACAGTTCTCATTCTCGCCGCTGGCCGTAAAATTCCATCTGCCGTACGGTGCTGCCATCTCTGGGACGTATTGACAATGAACGCGGCCTCATTTTAAAACAATGCGCATGTTTCTATCTCGTTCCAGTCCGGAGAAAAAAAATCGGAGGCCTTAGAACTTGAATGCACCTCGTAGTCGCGTCCATGCCACGTCGTGTTGCGGCACTTCCGCATGCTCTTCAGTGTATTAGTTTTAACTGCATTTTCAAATATTACTCTGGTGCATACGTTACAATATTTTCTCTGGCAGAAGCTTATGCAAGTTGTAAACGATAACTGTTTACGACATACCGCAGTGATGTAAGTGAAGGCAAGATTGACAAATCGATAGGGATACACGCGGTCTACCAAGCATGGACACTATCTCAAGTTGACCAACAAAAGCGGCCTAAGATAAAGCGCATATGTTCTGTGCAAGATTTTGGCTAAAATTGTTGTTGAACGTTAAAAACACCCAGTTCCTGCACTTACAAAAATTAAAATTGACATCTGCGTAAAATTTACCAAAATGTTGTGAATTTTAACGGCACGAAATTAACAAGTAAATCGTTTGTTTGTCTGGCCTTCTTGCTACGAAACTACAGTGATTGTAAGTTTTTGTTCGATTTTTAAACGTAACAAGCTTCTGTATAACGTTTACAAGACTTTTTCCTTAACGAAATACCCGCCTAAGCCAATGGCTTAAGAGTGCAAGATAGACCACGAGCGTCCTATATCTAATTTTTCGTCTAATACTCCTCTAAATATCTGTGGAACGTTATAAACAGTTGTCGTTTACACCATGTAGAGCTACAAAATCGTAGCAGGAGACTGTTCTCAAGGCCAGAGGCACATGTAGTGCTCATAGCAGGATGGTGATGCGAGGAGCGGTTCGCTGCGTGAGCAGGTATCACACATTCTGATACATATATCGGTGGAAGGCCTGGAGAATGAGTGACAGTGAGACGTAAATTTACTTATAAATACTAACAACAATAACTCATGTTTGACATAGGTAATGACAGGGAAAGCCTATCACTCATTGACCGGAATTGTGGCATTATTACAATACAGTAAACTTTGTGTTTTACTACATAAATGTTGGAGACTAGGCTAACCGACAGTATACGAAGAAGCACGGAACAGATCGATGTATAGCTGATTTCGTATCACGCTAAGTCAGTCTGAGGTTAGACATGATCCAGCCGATATTCCATATACATTACCTTCTGAACACTTTCCGTTTTTGAGTATTTGTTAATAATAGAAGCGTATTTCTGGAAAGTTTATGGTATTGATTTACTCCTACAACAATCTCATCGTGATGGCATCACTATTAATCATTTACTAGTGGCAGCAACCCGCAACCTTCTCAGAAACCACAAGCTGCCAGTTTACAACACGATAGCGCTGCCGACTCTGAGGAATATTATCAGACGAACTGCAACACAGTGTACGTACGAGAAGGTCTAAATACTCTCTGCAGAGGTTATTTCATGTCCGGGCTACTTCATATTTTCAGCCAAGTAGGGAATTGGTCCAGTAACTTTGCGAATACAAGCAACATCCTACATATACACTCCTGGAAATTGAAATAAGAACACCGTGAATTCATTGTCCCAGGAAGGGGAAACTTTATTGACACATTCCTGGGGTCAGATACATCACATGATCACACTGACAGAACCACAGGCACATAGACACAGGCAACACAGCATGCACAATGTCGGCACTAGTACAGTGTATATCCACCTTTCGCAGCAATGCAGGCTGCTATTCTCCCATGGAGACGATCGTAGAGATGCTGGATGTAGTCCTGTGGAACGGCTTGCCATGCCATTTCCACCTGGCGCCTCAGTTGGACCAGCGTTCGTGCTGGACGTGCAGACCGCGTGAGACGACGCTTCATCCAGTCCCAAACATGCTCAATGGGGGACAGATCCGGAGATCTTGCTGGCCAGGGTAGTTGACTTACACCTTCTAGAGCACGTTGGGTGGCACGGGATACATGCGGACGTGCATTGTCCTGTTGGAACAGCAAGTTCCCTTGCCGGTCTAGGAATGGTAGAACGATGGGTTCGATGACGGTTTGGATGTACCGTGCACTATTCAGTGTCCCCTCGACGATCACCAGTGGTGTACGGCCAGTGTAGGAGATCGCTCCCCACACCATGATGCCGGGTGTTGGCCCTGTGTGCCTCGGTCGTATGCAGTCCTGATTGTGGCGCTCACCTGCACGGCGCCAAACACGCATACGACCATCATTGGCACCAAGGCAGAAGCGACTCTCATCGCTGAAGACGACACGTCCCCATTCGTCCCTCCATTCACGCCTGTCGCGACACCACTGGAGGCGGGCTGCACGATGTTGGGGCGTGAGCGGAAGACGGCCTAACGGTGTGCGGGACCGTAGCCCAGCTTCATGGAGACGGTTGCGAATGGTCCTCGCCGATACCCCAGGAGCAACAGTGTCCCTAATTTGCTGGGAAGTGGCGGTGCGGTCCCCTACGGCACTGCGTAGGATCCTACGGTCTTGGCGTGCATCCGTGCGTCGCTGCGGTCCGGTCCCAGGTCGACGGGCACGTGCACCTTCCGCCGACCACCGGCGACAACATCGATGTACTGTGGAGACCTCACGCCCCACGTGTTGAGCAATTCGGCGGTACGTCCACCCGGCCTCCCGCATGCCCACTATACGCCCTCGCTCAAAGTCCGTCAACTGCACATACGGTTCACGTCCACGCTGTCGCGGCATGCTACCAGTGTTAAAGACTGCTATGGAGCTCCGTATGCCACGGCAAACTGGCTGACACTGACGGCGGCGGTGCACAAATGTTGCGCAGTTAGCGCCATTCGACGGCCAACACCGCGGTTCCTGGTGTGTCCGCTGTGCCGTGCGTGTGATCATTGCTTGTACAGCCCTCTCGCAGTGTCCGGAGCAAGTATGGTGGGTCTGACACACCGGTGTCAATGTGTTCTTTTTTCCATTTCCAGGAGTGTATTTATATAACTGGTAAAAGAGCAACGTCTGTACGTGGCTGTGTCAAAATCGGAAGTCCAGAACATATCCTATGGGAACATACCTTATCTAACGATCTAGCAAGGAGTAATAAAGGTGCGACATAGTCACATAGGAGGCTAGCGACCATTCAGGTAAATATGCGTAGATGTGTAGTTAATCTGGCTAGGTCGCATAAGATACCACGTAGCAGATCAAGAATGACTTTATTGTTCACTAAGTATGCATGACTCATTTCGAAATTATTTTCACCTTCAACAAAGAGTTAGCACAAGGTAAAGACCATTACCAGTTGCGCACGTAACATGAGATCATTTACAGGTGTAAGTAGGCTGTTTATGTGTTTGTATCTTGACAGCGCTATGTTGCGCTCTGTATTAAATCTCTGACTGCGCTGTGCGCACTCTGTAAGAGACTCTCTGTGGCTGGTCAGACTTGCAGTTGGAGGTGAACAGCCAGCAGTGATGGAAGTTGGGTGCGAGTAGTCGTTAGTTATGGAGGTTAGAGGTTAATAATTAGCAGTGTTGGAGGTTAGCGCTAGCGGACGATTTGGACGTGCCCGACTAGGAGCTTGAATATTGTTCATGTTTATATAATTTTTGAAATTGGATGTCACGGACGATTATATACTTTTTTGAACTGGATGTCACATTATTGACGTAAAAAATACGTTGTTTGCTTGGAACAAAATCTTTCCTTTGCTAGCGTTGTGCCTATTCGTAGTTACAGCCTACAGTAGTTAGAATCTCTTATTTAGCTGGCTGTATTGGCGCTTGCTGATTTGCAGTAGTTCGGGTAATGAAGATTTTGTGAGGTAAATGACTTATGTAATGTATAGGTTATTGTCAGGATTTCTTCTTATTCAGGGTCATTGTTTTCAGTTAATTTTAAAAGTCAGATCGCGTTGCCATTTAATATTGCGGGTAATTAATTAATAGGAAAAGTTTGAGTTCTGTTTGTCAGGGAAAATTCATTAGGTCAGTGTTGAAATGATAAGAATAAGTAAAGAGAAAGTCCCAGTACGTTCAGTTTTACTCAGCAGTTTCAGAATTAAATAACCTAGAAGTTTCACCCCCTAAATGATTTCTATGTAAGCAAAAAAAAGTTTCACAGGCAGTCTGTCATACATGTCCTAAGGAACAGTGCATCGTACTTCTTAACAGCACAGGCACTGCTATTTCGCACCTGTTCGCTTATACCAGGTCCTCGATTCTCAATAAATATGGCCTTCCTGGATGGAAATATACACTGATGAGCCCACTTGAAGGCTGAATGCCTCCTGAGATGTTGGGGACATGTGATACAGTAAGGAGAGAATGTAAGCGGAAGACAGACGTATGGGCAGTCATTATAGCGAAGCTACGGGCCACAAATGTGGAAATCACCGATATAAGCGGTTTTGACAAAGGGCACATTGTTGTGGCGCTGCGACTGCAAACTAGAATCTCTGAAACGGCGAAGCTGCTCGCCTGTTGGGTACTACTGTCGTGAGCACTTAAGGCAGTCCTTAATGAAATGGCTCCCATTCGCTTTTGCATCTTCACTCCCGTTGGTCAACGCTGATCCTTCCGCCTTGTAGAGTCAGTTTCCCACCCCAAGCCCGCGCGGAGTAGCTGCGCGGGGTGAGGCGCATTGTATGGTTCGCGCAGCTCCCCCTGTCGGACGTTCGAGTCCTCCATGTGTGTGTGTGTGTGTGTGTGTGTGTGTGTGTGTGTGTGTGTGTGTGTGTGTGTGTGTGTGTGTGTTTGTTGTCCTTAGCGTAGCTTAGTTTAAGTAGTGTGTAAGCCTAGGGACCGAAGACCTCAGCAGTTTGGTCCCATAGGAACTTACCACCACCACCCACCTCAGCCCACTCCTCCGTCCTCCTTGACAAGGCCACTGGCAGGACGAGGGTAATTTCTTATCCCGGAAGTTTTCGACCGCTATTGCTGGCGGTTTTTCCGGAGTGAAACTTTCATTCTGTTGCGGAGTGTGCGTTGATATTATACTTCCTGGCAGATTGAAAACTTTGACCCCGACCGAGTCAGTAGAGCATGTGTTATATTAATAACAAAAATAATAAATGAAAAGCACCAGTTTGCTTTTGTTCTACAATATTACTTTTATTGTTAACCGGTTTTCGGCTTAGAAGGCCATCTTCAGACATTTACTGAGTATTATCATCAAAGAAGTTAAATGTTAGCAGACAACATTGGAAAGAGAGAGTGTGGGAAGTAATGAACAACAAAGATGATTATATGAAGTTTAGGAGAGGGGGTGTTGAGCTGTGTCTGGTTGTTGTACATTACTTCCCACACTCTCTCTTTCTACATATTCCCATTTTCCTGTATTCATTAAGTTGTTTTGTTTGTTGAAGTTGTCTTTGTATTCCACATAGACTTTAGTCTCAATAGTTAGGGCTTTCTTTTAACTGGTACTTCTATTACTGTCCATGTTTAATACCCCTTGTAGTTGTCTCATCAAATACTGTTCATATTTTACTTTGCTCATTTATTTAAAGAAAACTGGCACACTGCCACTGCTTCGATTATAATATTAATGTTAAAATGCAGTACCACCATACTCTCAAACTGTAGGTTCCCTCAAACACCTCCATTTTCCTGCATTTATTAATTTCTGTTTATCTTATTGATATTGCTTAAGTTCCTTATGTATTCTGTATTTACATTGATAACTGTCTTTTCTTTTAATTGGTTGTGTATCACTCTCCATGTTTCATACCTCATGATGCAGCCTTGTCTAGTGCTAATTTATTTTATTTTATTAGTTTTGTTTATTAATAGAAACTGTTATGTAGGGACGCTATTCCTATTTTGTGCTAAAGGTTTTCCTGTCTACTACATTGTTATTCATTTACTGTTCAGTTTTTACTTTTTCGTTGCAAAGATGCTACTTACTGTATGTTACTACTTCAGTCTAGATGTGTTACTTTTCTTCCAGTGTTGTCTGCTAACATTTAACTTCTTTGGTGATAATACTCAGTAAATGTCTGAAGATGGCCTTGTAAGCCGAAAACCGGTTAACAATAACAGTAACATTGTAGAACAAAAGCAAACTGATGCTTTTCATTTATTATAATGTTGTTCTACCAAGAACCGACGGAAGATTCTGTTAATATAATAATAAAAATAATATATATGTGAATGGAAAATTTTTTTTTAAAGGACAATACAATTGCATTATTAGAAACGTTCTGCTTGTACGAATTTAGGCTGTTCGGACTTCCTCTCTTACATTTCAGTTGTAGATGCAGGCAGCCGACTTCAAGGACACCAGTGTGTGTCAAAAAATGAAGAAAATCCTCCTTATTTGGTTCCATTTCACTTCAATAAAAATACTTAACACTGTTGTTAAGTCTTCTCTTATTCATACACACGTATAATACGTAACGCTCGTAATACTTCATACTTTAAGCAATACATCTTCACCATCGTTCGACATATGATAGAGTGGAAAACAGAATCATGTACAAATAAAAACGAATGACGTTTCTTTTTTTTAATTCGTCTGCACCTTACCACGCATTCATAATTCATGTCTTTGCCAACGCTTATGGTCGATCGCTGTTTCAAAAAAAAATGTTCAAATGGCTCTGAGCTCTATGGGACTTAACATCTGAGGTCATCAGTCCCCTGGAACTTAGAACTACTTAAACCTAACTAACCTATCACACACATCCATGCCCGAGGCAGGATTCGAACCTGCGACCATAGCGGTCGCGCGGTTCCAGACTGAAGCGCCAAGAACCGCTCGGCCACACCGGCCGGCGATCGCTGTTTCATTTTATTTTTTAAAAATAAATTTTAGCTTTACCATATCTGGGGAGTGTTTCACCATCTACCTACGCAGTTGCCCCCACACTGTCCGTTGACATGGAATGGAGACGTACAGTGTTTTTTGCTTGTACATATTTCCATATACATTTGCCGATAGGCGTCGATGCCCTTTATTTGTCGGCTTCTGTTTTATTTAATGGAATGGATGTGCCACCTTATCCTATGTATGTTAAAGTTCTACAAGAAATTGAAAGAGTAAATACATAATATGATAGTTCATTACGTATTTGAATTTAGCACGCTGACAATATTTTGCAGTTTGTTTCGGCCTTGCTGCCGGGTTTTGCGTTTGCTCACTAGCAAGGTTTGGCGGCTAAGCACTAGTCGTTAACGGTCAACATCCTAGTTGCTAAGGTCGCACGTGAGTGCACTCGTTTTCTTACTGTTGATTTCACATTGAGTGTCACACTGTCACTTGAGTATTACGTATCAAAGAATTATCGTGGCGTTTGTCTTCATTCTGGGTGCAGTGGGTATGTGCTTATTGTTCAAAATCCGATGCTGTGGCAGAAGATCTCCAGTTTTACGGCTCGGGCGAAATTATTACCCGTCGTACTCGCATTTTCAGCAGAGAGAACCTGGCCAACATCGTCAGTAGACGAAGTAAATACTGGCACGAACAACTATAGTTCACTTATTAATGTATCAAGCGTTGTGAGCCACGATACTCAGAAATTATTTCGTTTCGCACGTATGTTAATGTCGCCATACTTGACCTTCTACTTGTTGAAAGACACATACAGCCGATCAAAGCATTGTGTAAATTGCTTGTCTTTACACATAGAGTTTGGTTTCCAATGAAAATTCATACAAGTATTGAGTTACAACATTATACGTACATAACATGATAACTTATACCTATGGCCGACATTGCATCCATCGCTTATATTACGAACATAAATTTCTTAAATTTTAAAACGTCATAAATTTTTTATTAACTGGGTTCTGTAACTACAGTTTGTTTGTTAGTTTTGACTTATCTCCGTTCACATCCCATATACAAATTAATTACATAACATATTGTTATGGTACAATACGAGCATATTAGATATCTATACTTCATTTTGTAGATAGGCTTTTATCACTTACGGGAGCTGATTTCTTCCTTAGGTACAGGAGGGAGAAAAACATTCGAAACAGGACTAAAGCATTACGCAGTGCTGGCCTAGCTAAGCTTGGGGCAGCCTCCTTTGTTTGGGAGGGAAGAAAGGAAATACTCATCTACTGGTTCTAGGATTTATGAGGAAATGTTACTCGAACAATCATGGACTAGTGGCCAAGGGACTTTTATTTCATGGCAATAATGTGTACTGACTAATCACTCACTCAGTACCTTAATGTTTCTTCATGCACTAGTGCTGTTTACTTCAATTCACGTGTAGCTTAGTATGAAATATGAAGAAGTTACAACCATCGTAGACTTATCTTTCTCGAATACCTGGAAATGTCATTATTGAAGCTTTCCTGTGACACGATAAAAATTAATTGGTTTTTGCAAAATCACATGCTTAAACGTTTATGAGTACTGCGCAGCGAATAGGTACTGGTAACTGTCACGGAGATATACTGCGACGATGCATATTTTCATTTTTCATTTGCCTTATGACCTTTGTATAAATATAGTTACAACTAAATTGTTTACTTGAGGTGTGGCCCGTTTCTTTATTTGGTACCTGCTACTCTCGACATAATTCTCTTATTGTGCGCCGTGACGATGCACTGGTCGCTGAAAGACATGAACTTAAAACTAACTTAACATTTTGCCGTCCGCATGTCTTGTACAAATTTATTCGAGTGGCACCGGCAGCGCTAATTTGAGTTACTTGACTTGTCGTCGGCCTCTTGTCACCTTTCCGTTGATGACAAGCTTCAAACACATTGGCGTTTGTGCGCTTTAATTTTTCCGGAAATCCTTTATTTTGCATACAGTGTGATATGTTTAGAGAAAATATTATATAGTGCTACTACGTATCTTACCCCTTTACTTCTTGGATATGAACCAGCTATGTCCAGGGATACTATATTCCGAGGTTTTTTTTGTGAGTATTGGTTGTAGCTCAGTATATTTTGACGCTATGGACTGTTTTGATTTTTCACATACTGCACACTTTCTTAATACCTGTAGAACCCGCCTTCTCAAATTTGAAAAATAACGAAGTGTTGCAATTTTTTTCAGTACATTTGCCTACTCCCCATACTTCATGTGTGTGTTTTATAAATCCGTCAATATAACTTTCAGGAATACATAGACCATTGATCAGATTTTTCATGTTTCCTAAGAAAACAAATGCCCTTGTACTCCTACTGCCATTTACTTACCTTTTCATCTTCATCTTGCTTATGGTTTTGCATGACTTTACTCCATATGCGATCGTGTTGTTGTATAATTTTCGTTTGCTTACAAAACTTATGGTAATCAGAATGTTGTGTTGTATCTTGCATTAATAACGTTTTGATTTCTGCATCTTGCTCTGTTAATTCACTAAATTCCTCTAAACCTTGTGGTAACCTAGACAAGGCATCTGCAATAACATTCTGACTTCATTTAATTTAAATGATCTCGAAATTGAATTATTGTAAATATAGACACCACCTAGCTAATCTACCGTGCAATAGTTCACAAGTTAGAAGAAATGACAGTGAATGACGGTCACAGTAAACTTTGGCATTCTAACCCCACAAAAATTATTCAAACTTTTTAAATGCCCATATTACAGCTAAACTTTCCAATTCTGAGACAGAGTAAGGTCTTCCTGCTTCTGATAATGTGAGATTAGCAAAATTGATGACATTCAGTACTTCTTTAACTTCTTCTTCTTCTCGCATCTGGAACAAGCATGCCCCCAGCAAATGAGATGAGGCATCAGTGCATAGGCATGTCAGGGTGACTCAGAAAGTTTGCATTGACTAATGCCTGCTTAATGTTACTAAAGTCGTCCTGACCCTTATCATCCCTTAACCAAGACTATTTTTTCGTAACAAGTTGAGTAACGCATCACTGTTCATTAGTTGCTGTGATACGAATCTACGAAAAAAGGATTCTAGTCCTAAAGAAACTTTTAGTTGTTTTTTATTCCTTGGGACTGGACAGTTGCGTATGGCATCAAGTTTTTTCGAATCGTATAATATACCTTGTTCTGACACAACATGTCCTAAAAATTTGACTTGCTCCCTACCAAAACTAGACTTTTTTAAATTGGCTGCTACTCTGGAATCTGCAAATCGTTGAAATACCTGTTCAATCAGCCTGATATGCTGCAATGCAGTGCAGAACTGAAATGAAATGGGCGTACGACGTTGTTGGCCGGGAGACCCCATCAGGGGAAGTTCGGCCGCCAAGTACAAGTCTTATTGCAGTCGACGCCACATTGGGCGACTTGCGTGCCGGTGATGAGGATTAAATGATGATGGTGACAACACAACACCCAGTCCACGAGCGGAGAAAATCTGCAACCCGGCCGGGAATCGGACCCGGGCCCGCTTGCACGTGAGGCAAGCACGTTACCATCCAGCTAAGCAGGCGGACAGTGCAGAACTGGTCGCCACTGTAAGCAATACACATAATGGTATGTAACGTTCTCTAGCCATCCTCGAACCCCAAACGCTTCCATCGTACTGCCACAGGGTACACGGTGATTCATCACTCCAAACCGCTCGTTCCCCATCATTTATTGTCCAGTGGCGTCTCTCTTCACTCCACCTTAAGCTTAGCGGTCACTACAGAAGCCTGTGGCTCATGAGGAGCTGCGCGACCATTTGACCCCATTGTTTTTAACAAGAAGACAATTCCAGCAATTCAGTGCAGTATTTATTTGTTTGTATGTCGATATTTCCCGCACAAACTTGCCTGTTTCGACTTAAAATGCCATTTTCAAGTGCACATGCGGGTTTTTGATTTATAAATTTTATTTACATCTTACGTATGATCAAAAATGTATTTTCGTAGAATACATTTTTACCTACGTCCGGGTGGAGCTGTCGAATATATGTCCTCCAGAGGCCAACTATGAGCTTTTTGTTGTGAAATATTGTTTTTGTTATTACCATCAAGCAGCTATTACGATATGAAATTTTTCGTGGTAATAGTTGTTTCGCGGCTATTTGACAGTCGAGATCCTTAGACGCTATACGTTTACAGAATTTTTATCTTTGGGAGTCATGTTTGTATGTGTGTTATTTGCGATTTCACATGTTTATCCTTCCTTCTGGTCGAAAATTTTAATAACATTTTCCAATTAGGGCTTGTGTTGCAGGTCAATTTGTTCACGGAGTAGTTCGTTCGGGAAATTGTACGTATGAGTGTATTCAGTGTTTTCAGTGTGCTCTGGACTGCGGTCTTCATTTTTAAGGTGTAGGTACATTGTTGCATGATTGCTTTCACAAGCTCTCGTATGTTCTTCGAGTCTAGCGTCGACGTTTCTTCGTGTTTGTCGGATATATAATTTCGTACGTTGATGTTTCTTCCCGTTTTTCCGGTGCAGAATTACGCACAGTTTACACAATAAATTTTGTAGACTTCTGCGTTCGAAAATTGTTCCTTGGCGCTTCCACTTCACAATAACATCATGTGACTTGGACGTCTATAGAAATCTTGAAATTTCCCTGATGGATTTGTTACTCAGGTGCCACGCAATGACTAGTACACGTCCGACGCTACTGAGCTGTTCTGACCGACTAATCCCACTGTTACTACTTCTCTGCACACAACAGAATTCTACGAGCCTCCATTCATCTCTAGTGACACTCAGCGGGCAATTCCGCATTAAGTAATGGTGCACGGACGCTTTTGTTCAGATAGAGTAGGCAGATCTCAGCTGCTCTTCCTCCCCAACATGTTCTGTTGTGTCTGCTGGTAAATGTAATAACATCTACAAGGACCTTCACCGACAGACCAGGAACGAAAGCCGCAACCACTCATAAAGAGAGCGTTGCCTCTTACACCACCAGTTCGAAGCTGCAGCCGCTCATTAGTGGCTACTTAAAACGGCCATGTGTCCTGAATAGGCGCGCAACGCCATGCACTACGCTAGTTTTCCGCTTCCGTTTACCTTCCCCTAGAAGGACCCTTCACCAACTTGTGAAATTTCCGCTCCAATAATGCAATCGTTTCCCCTCTACTTCCCAATCCTCATATGCTGCCGTGCTTTTACCAACACATCCCACCAACTCTCCTCTCACACATCCTCCACATACTCTCCCAAGGAAACTTCAGCCATCAGCCCCTCCCAGATCATGAACTCCACACAGAAATTTACCCATCCTACGAACTATAGGTTCTCCCCACCCACTCCACCTCATCAAGGCTTCCTCTCACACATCCCCCCACATTGTCTTACCCCCTTTTTCCCCATCTGCCTTTCTTCCTCCATCCCCGTTTTGCCAGCAACTATTAGTGTCACCAGCACCCCCCTCTACTCCACCTCCACTCCCACCGCAATCCTACCCATCACTGCTATGCACCAGGTCCTCCATCCTTATACCACCACAATCCTACCTTCATCAGCATCCAATATTTTTCCCTCCACCAACCGACTCTCTATACTACGCCAGGTCCTTCCAATGGCAGGAAAATGCTTCTTTAAAAAATCAGTATTCCAGCAACATGTTTAAACTGTTTTAAATGTGCACATATTGCGTTTCATTTCTTCTTTTACTATCACTGTTTTTAACTACCAGTGCAAAAAGTCATCATCATCTTTCTAAATGCTTCCATTTTATTTTTCACCCTTAAAAAGCTGTAAATTCAGTGTAAACATCTCCCATAGTGGTAAATGGAAAACCACATAGAATCTACATCCAGACTGCTCGGTACACGGATCCTTGTCGTTATTCGCCACGTGGATTAAATTCGGGGCCGGCGCTCCTTCCCATCCCGTAAGCGGCGCTTCAACACGCACGGCTGTCTGGGCTATCTGAGCGTGTCACAGCAGCACTAGCGTGCTGTTGGTATGGAAATCCACCTAATAAGAAAACATGCCGTTATCAACAAGCGAGGCCGATTACTATTAGGCCAGTCACTGAAGGGGAGGATACCAGAGCAACCGTACAAAGGTTTCGCACTTCACGTGTGGCAACTATCACACAGCTAGATACACAGGAGAACTTCAGCACTACACTGAGATGCCATAAGTCATGGGACAGCGATATGCACACGTATAGATGGCGCCAGTATCGCGCACACGAGGTATAAAAGGGTAGTGTATTTGGGAAGCTGTCATTTTTACTCAAGTGATTCATGTGAAAAGTTGTCCGACGTGATTATGCCACACGATAGGAATCAACAGTGTTTGAAGGTAGTATCCTGGTTGAAGCTAGAGGCATGGGACTTTCCATTTCGGAAATCATTAGAGAATTTAATATTCCCAAATAAACAGTGTCAAGAACGTGGCGAGAATGCTAAATTTCATATATTATCTCTCGCCACGGGCAACGCAGGGGTCGACGCCCTACTTAACAACCAAGACCAGAGGCGTTTGGGTAGAGTTGTCAGTGCTAACAGACAAGCAACACTGCGTGTAATAACCACAGAAATCAATGTGGGACGTATGACGAACGTATCCGTTGGAACAGTACGACGATAATTTCGTGTTCATGGGCTATAGTAGCAGACGACCGACATCGCCTACAGCGCCACTCCTGGTCTCGTAACCATACCGGTTGAATCCAAGACGACTGGAAAACCCTAGCATGGTCGGATGAGCCACGATTTCAGTTGGTAAGAGCGTTAGAGTGTGACACATACCTCAAAGTGACGTACCAAAGTTGACAACAAGGTGCTGTGTAAGTTGGTTGTCACTCCATAACGGTGTGGGCTGTGTTTACATGGGATGGACTTGGTCCTCTGGTCCAGTTGAAGCGATGATTGACTGGAAATGGTTATGTTCGGCTACTTGGAGATCATTTGCAAACCATTCATGCACTTCATCTCACAAACAACGATGGAATTTTTATGGACGACAATGCGCCATGACACTGGGCCAACATTTTTTTGGACAAGTAAAACGAATGATTTGGCTACCCAGATCGCCCGACATGAATTACACCGTACATTTTTGGTGCATAACCGAGAGATCAGTTCATCACAAAATCCTGCACTGACGACACTTTCGCAATTATGGGCGATTGTAGAGGAAGCATGGCTCAATATTTTTGCAGGAGACTTCCAACGACTTGAATCCATGCCACGTCGGGATGCTGCGCTATTGTCGCAATTAATATTATATTGTCAATTGGCTGAAGAGCGGGTCGCCTAGACCGCTGAGAGCCCACCATCTGCCCACATGAGCCGCGGGCGGATGAAACAACAATAAAGAAAGAAAAGAAAAGGAACGGAGGCGCCTTCGGCAGCCAGCGCGTCGTGCCGTGTGGGCCGGCTGGACTTGGCCCAGCTGGCGGCCGTCCGCGCCGAGTCCTTGACCGATGCCGGCCGCGGATCGTTCACCCGCACTGGTGCGGCGCGGTCCGCCAGAAATACGCGCGTGCCGCTAAATGGGGCGCGCCTAGCAGGCCCTCCCGCAGCACCACCCTCCACGCCCCGGCGCACATCACTCCAAACGGAGAGCTTTCCTCACATTCTTCCGTACACGCCAGGTTACCAGTGATACTCAGTACTCAGATTCGCCCGTGACTTTGCTGTCCTCAGTGAAAGCGAGGGAGAACTGCAGGTCCCAGTGAATGGAATGAGCAGTCTAATGAGCACACGATATGAACTGAGAGTAAACCGAAGAAAGCTGAAAGTAATGAGGAGGAGCAGAAACGAGATCAGCAATAAATTTATCATCGAAATTGGGGACTGAAACGCCCGCTAAACCCGCTGGACAGTACAGGTGATTAGGATTGTGGAAAGGGGCAAATAACGTTGGGGTCAGTTTCACCTTAAAATTGTAATTTATTGCAATTTAATAAAACATTTACAACCAAAGCGGCACATAGCCGAACTTTTACAACCACGAGTTTCAAAATGCAATTCTTTCACAGCTGAAAGCCTCCAAACAAGAAATTTTAAAAATCAACAAGATAAAAATGCAGTTAAAATAGCAAATAATATATATGTTATTGTTGTGGTCATCAGTCCTGAGACTGGTTTGATGCAGCTTTCCAAGCTACTCTATCCTGTGCAAACTTCTTCATCTCCCAGTACCTACTGCAACCTACATCCTTCTGAATCTGTTTAGTGTGTTCATCTCCTGGTCTCCCTCTACGATTTTTACCCTCCACGCTGACCTCCAATACTAAATTGGTGATCCCTTGATGCCTCAGAACATGTCCTACCAACCGATCCCTTCTTCTAGTCAACTAGTGCCACAAACTCCTCCCTAATTCTGTTCAGTATTTCCTCATTAGTTATGTGATCTACCCATCTAATCTTCAGCATTCTCCTGTAGCACCACATTTCGAAAACTTCTATTCTCTTCTTGTCCAAACTATTTATCGTGCACGTTTCACTTCCATACATGGCTACACTCCATACAAATACACTCCTGGAAATGGAAAAAAGAACACATTGACACCGGTGTGTCAGACCCACCATACTTGCTCCGGACACTGCGAGAGGGCTGTACAAGCAATGATCACACGCACGGCACAGCGGACACACCAGGAACCGCGGTGTTGGCCGTCGAATGGCGCTAGCTGCGCAGCATTTGTGCACCGCCGCCGTCAGTGTCAGCCAGTTTTCCGTGGCATACGGAGCTCCATCGCAGTCTTTAACACTGGTAGCATGCCGCGACAGCGTGGACCTGAACCGTATGTGCAGTTGACGGACTTTGAGCGAGGACGTATAGTGGGCATGCGGGAGGCCGGGTGGACGTACCGCCGAATTGCTCAACACGTGGGGCGTGAGGTCTCCACAGTACATCGATGTTGTCGCCAGTGGTCGGCGGAAGGTGCACGTGCCCGTCGACCTGGGACCGGACCGCAGCGACGCACGGATGCACGCCAAGACCGTAGGATCCTACGCAGTGCCGTAGGGGACCGCACCGCCACTTCCCAGCAAATTAGGGACACTGTTGCTCCTGGGGTATCGGCGAGGACCATTCGCAACCGTCTCCATGAAGCTGGGCTACGGTCCCGCACACCGTTAGGCCATCTTCCGCTCACGCCCCAACGTCGTGCAGCCCGCCTCCAGTGGTGTCGCGACAGACGTGAATGGAGGGACGAATGGAGACGTGTCGTCTTCAGCGATGAGAGTCGCTTCTGCCTTGGTGCCAATGATGGTCGTATGCGTGTTTGGCGCCGTGCAGGTGAGCGCCACAATCAGGACTGCATATGACCGAGGCACACAGGGCCAACACCCGGCATCATGGTGTGGGGAGCGATCTCCTACACTGGCCGTACACCACTGGTGATCGTCGAGGGGACACTGAATAGTGCACGGTACATCCAAACCGTCATCGAACCCATCGTTCTACCATTCCTAGACCGGCAAGGGAACTTGCTGTTCCAACAGGACAATGCACGTCCGCATGTATCCCTTGCCACCCAACGTGCTCTAGAAGGTGTAAGTCAACTACCCTGGCCAGCAAGATCTCCGGATCTGTCCCCCATTGAGCATGTTTGGGACTGGATGAAGCGTCGTCTCACGCGGTCTGCACGTCCAGCACGAACGCTGGTCCAACTGAGGCGCCAGGTGGAAATGGCATGGCAAGCCGTTCCACAGGACTACATCCAACATCTCTACGATCGTCTCCATGGGAGAATAGCAGCCTGCATTGCTGCGAAAGGTGGATATACACTGTACTAGTGCCGACATTGTGCATGCTGTGTTGCCTGTGTCTATGTGCCTGTGGGTCTGTCAGTGTGATCATGTGATGTATCTGACCCCAGGAATGTGTCAATAAAGTTTCCCCTTCCTGGGACAATGAATTCACGGTGTTCTTATTTCAATTTCCAGGAGTGTACTTTTAGGAAAGACTACCTGACACTTAAATCTATACTCGATGTTAACAAATTTCTCTTCTTCAGAAACACTTTCCTTGCCATTGCCAGTCTATATTTTATATCCTCTCTACTTCGACCATCATCAGTTATTTTGCTCCCCAAATAGCAAAACTCCTTTACTATTCATTTCCTAATCTAATTCCCTCAGCATCACCCGACTTAATTCGACTACATTCCATTATCCTTGTTTTGCTTTTGTTGATGTTCATCTTATATCCTCACTTCAAGACACTGTCCATTCCCTTCAACTGCTCTTCCAGGTCCTTTGCTGTCCCTGATAGAATTACAATGTCATCGGCTAACCTCAATGTTTTTATTTCTTCTCGATGGATTTTAATACCTTCTCCAAATTTTTCTTTTGTTTCCTTTACCGCTTGCTCAATATACAGATTGAATAACATTGGGGAGAGGCTACAACCATGTCTCACTCCCTTCCCAACCACTGCTTCCCTTTCATGTCCCTCGACTCTTATAACTGCCATCTGGTTTCTGTACAAATTGTAAATAGTCTTTATATATATATATATATATATATTATATATATATTATATATATATTATATATATATATATATAGTAAGATGGCAAGACCTATGCCCCTTACATGAAGTCATTAAAGATCACCTAACTCACGTTGAGCGAACAGTTGGGCTGAACAAAATGACTGACAAGGCACAATGCATCTTGTAGAGGGTATAGTATGGAAGTATTGGTATAATTAATGTCGGGTGTTGGTTTTAAAATAATTCACACGACATGAAAACATTGTGGAAACGAGTCGATTTAGTGGACGCTAGTATACCCCAGGGAAGTATTTAGAGTTGACCGTGGCCGGCTGGGGAACGGCGAAGGGAAGCGACAGTAGGCAGCTTATGGCGGCTCAAGCTCTGAGAAAGTGGTAACGCGGCGTGGCCTCCAGCCACTTTAAGATGAGTGACAGCATGGGTGGTTGACCCCGACCCCATGCTGGTGTACCGGGAAGCAGATGGAGAACTTG